>NC_062572.1:76986378-77289378 GCF_022837055.1 Prionailurus viverrinus
ATGTGGATCCTGAGAAACTTAACAGAAGACCATGGGGAAGGGGAAAGAAAAAAAAAAGTTAGAGAGGGACAGAGCCAAACCATGAGAGACTCTTAAAAACTGAGAATAAACTGAGGGTTGATGAGGGGTGGGAGGGAGGGATGGGCGGGTGTTGGCCATTGAGGAGGGCACCTGTTGGGATGAGCACTGGATGTTGTATGGAAACCAATTTGACAATAAATTTCTTACTAAAAAATAAACATTACAAATAATTAAAATTTTAAAAATCATGAAGGTTTAATAAACCCATGTTACCATGATGGAAAACTGAACATCTCATGTTTGTCTAAGAGAGGATCTATAGGTTTCGTGGAAACAAAAACAAAATGAAACAGAGCCAAATCAACTAGATGACAAGCTTGTCTGCAACAGTAAGTATATATTTAGAATATTTTGGAATTAATATGGTTGCAGCATAGGATCTAGTATCTCACTGTGTTCAAGCCTCAGCTTCCCCACTTATTCACTCTGTGGCTTGTGCAAGTTACTTGACTGTGCAATGCCCCCGTTTTTTCACCTGAAATATGGGGATAGTAAGGTTGATATGAGGTTTAAATGAGATAATGCATGGGACCTTCTTAGCAGAGGAACTGGCACATTATATTAAGTGCTTGAGAAATCTGTGTGCCCCCTTCCTTGCTTCCTGACCCCTCATTGTCACAGCCATCATTCCTAGGGATTTGTTTTTAGTAAATAGAATAAGAGTTGTAACCAACTTACAAATCATTTATAAATCAGTTCTTTTAGATGACTTAATGATTATTCTATGTAGTTGGTCATTACTCCCAGGGATATCAATTTACTAGACAATTTTATACTTTATATATAGAGAAAAAGCTACATCCAAACTTGCATGCAAGTTTTCAGAAATTTCTAAACACTGGCTCAGGAAATATTGATGAATTATAATTTCTTAAATGCTTTTATATAGGCTTATATTTACCACATTTATTTTCTGAATTGAATCTTACCAGGAAGAGTGAGTCATTTGATGAAATAGAAAGGACAGTCTTAAGGAAAGATATTTTTTTAATGTTTGTTTATTTTTGAGAGCGAGAGAGAGACAGAGCATGAGCAAGGGAGGGGCAGAGAGAGAGGGACACACGGAATCTGAAGCAGTCTCCAGGCTGTAAGCTGTCAGCACAGAGCCTGACGCAAGGCTCGAACTCACGAACCGTGAGATCATGACCTGAGCCGAAGTCAGATGCTTAACCAACTGAGCCACCCAGGCGCCCCAAAGGAAAATATTTATTTGTACTTAGAGTAGCTGAGGAAGAGTTAATTTGCACATTTACATCTGCCTTTGGCCAGTATGGACCGGTGCAGCGTGGGAAGGAGACAGTGACATAAAAAAGCTGTCTGAAGACTGATACAGCCATTTAGTTGAGAGATGCTGCTAGACTTCGGAAAGCATATTTAAAAGATGATAAAATCAAAAGATAAAAGAAAACCTCCATCGTACTATCATTAGTAGTCTTGCCAAGGAAGAAGGAGGAGAAACATTTTTACTGCAGCTCTCAGACTTGCAAAGGATGCTTACTCATTAGCTCAGTTTTTATAGCATATTTTGAAAGCTAGAATAAGGTATACCACACTAAAATCTAAACTCAGTGTGAGAGTAGAATAAAGACATTTTCAGCTCAAACAAATGTGACTCCCTTTCTCTTTTATCAGGAACTGGAGGAACAGGTGTGTTACACCAAAGTCAGGGAGTAAAGTAAGACAACAAAAACAAAAGATAATTATTAACTACCCCATGAGGGAAAAATAGGTAGTAGTGAAAAACTTACCCTGCTTGATAAATCACATGGTTGAGCTGGAATAGCTGTGGATAGCATGCACATCATAATGAAAATACAGATGTTGGTTATATTACAGTTTAATAAGAACTCTGGTCTAATAAGCAAAGAAAGAAGGCAGGTTGTGTGCATGAATGTGGGGGGCGTGTGTGAGTGAATGAGGGCGTATGTGTGATGTGTACCAGTAAGCTGTGTATATGTGAGGGAGATCCCAGCATTGACCACAGTGGGGAATTATAAGCTTAAAGATAAGCCTAAAACTCAACAAATTAGAAAATAGCAATATGGGATTTTCTTTTCTCTTCTTTTCTTTCTTTCTTTCTTCTTCTTCTTTTTTTTTTTTTTTTTTGCAATATAGGATTTTCTAAGAGAGCCAACAGTAGTGGTTTTTGCAGAGTGGACAGTGGGGGTGGGGTTGAGGGACTGCTACTTTCTTGTCCTAACTTGTAGGACTGTTTGACTCTTTAAACAGTGCGTAGTTTCATAATATAAAAACTAAATTTAAAAGTATTAAATTTCTAGGGGCGCCTGGGTGGCGCAGTCGGTTAAGCGTCCGACTTCAGCCAGGTCACGATCTCGCGGTCTGTGAGTTCGAGCCCTGCGTCGGGCTCTGGGCTGATGGCTCGGAGCCTGGAGCCTGTTTCCGATTCTGTGTCTCCCTCTCTCTCTGCCCCTCCCCCATTCATGCTCTGTCTCTCTCTGTCCCAAAAATAAATAAAAAACGTTGAAAAAAAAAAGTATTTCTAAAAAAATAGAATGAGGAAGCACATAATGAAAGATGATAGTAGGGGTAGGGAGACTTGGCCAGGTATTTTGAGGGTTTTAGACTACTGTGTGAGTTTGGGGATGCCCCCAAAACGCCCAAGGTTGTTAGATACTCTCTCTGGAGTGGTGGGGAAACAAAAGGGCCGAGAAAGGTTGGCAGCTTGAGCGTTAGGACTGTGGGATACAGGGCTGAAAGACCAGACCACACCATCAGCCCCAGGGCCCGTGATGTGGGGTGGGACTTCAGTACCCGCCCTGACTCCTGTGCTCGATCAGCCCTTTGCTAGGATGACAGAAAGTAAAGCCCCGGGTTCAAGCAGGGATGAGCTGGAAATAATCAGGTGTCTGTTTCTGCCCACCCTCCTTCCCATCCTGTTCCCTCGCTGTTCCAGAGAAGACAAAGGAGATAAGAGTTCCAGCAGGGTGTGAGAGGGTATAAAACCGAAAGAGGGAGAAACATTAAAAACCCTCAGCCGATGTGAGTAGAGGAGTGAAGGAAACTTGCATATTTCATTAGTCTCGCCTCATGATCTAGTCCGTTGCATCCAAGGGTTATGAAAACTGGCTGCAGTGATGACAGAATCACTCTTGGTTCATTTTGAAAAAGAAAACTTGAAGAATGAGAATAATAATCTGCAGACAGACAAAAGTCTTTATTTTAAAAACCTAAATCTAAGCAAATCTGAATAGGTTAGTGTACTATTTATTCAGATACACCAAAAATCTGCAGTGGATTTTTAAATACGATTTGGGAGCACTTAGAAGAAAAAAATGAGAATCCCTCCAGGTGCCCTGAGCCTTCCCACACACTTGAATTTTATCACAGCGTTTCAGTGGTATTAATTTTGTTACCATCCATTACCTAAAATAATTTTGATGTTTTGGGGTAAGAGGTATATAATTCATCATAAAATGACATTTATACTCTTCTGTGGGTTTCACTGCATACAACACACAATGAAATGAGTCATTCTGCTGTTCACGGGAAGCTATTTCTCATAAATTTGGATTTTGTAGAATTTGGTTTGACTTGTCATCACTTGCGCAAGTATCTTCGCTAATGCTTCACTCTTTATTTTCTCATGAGGTGAGAAATGAATTTATTGACTAACTTAGGGATAGGGAAGAGAACTTCTGAAAAATAAAAATAGTCTAGAAAGAAAACCCCAGCAATCCAGCCCAAGATTCAGCAGACAATGAACATCCATGCCAGTGTATGTCCACCTCATCACCTCTGGGTAAGGACCTTGTGTCTTTGATGCTTGTGATACTAACATGTATGTTTGACTTGCTCATATGCAGTCACATGGAAGTCTTTACATTCCAGTAAACGTGATCTTTCAAAGGTCCTGGATTGATGTCAAAGCACACGTTTTACTATTAAGTGTGCAGATAGTGGTGTTTACTGTTTGCAATCCGTGGCGTATCTGGCAGTGTCTGTGCCTGCAGAAGCATGGTCTTTAGTCAGACAGGCTTGGCAGAATCCCTGTGACGGGTTCATGACACACTCTTAAGCATCTTTTTTTTTCTTTTTTTGAGAGAGAGTGCATACATGCATGAGTGGGGGAGGAATAGAGGGGGGAAGAGAGAGAGAGAGAGAGAGAGCGCGCCTTCAGCAGGCACAGAGCCTCACACGGGGCTTGGTCTCAAGACCATGAGATCACGACCTGAGCTGAAATCAAGAGTTGGGCACTCAGGTGCCCTAGCTGAGCATTTTTGAACTTGAATTCCAGTCAGGCATAAAGCATGGGCAGGGAGATTTTCCGAGCTGGAGTCAGGGCTTGGGAGGGAGAGAGCCAGAGGTGCTATAGCATTTTGGAGTAAGTGTCAGTCGTTCACCGTGAATGTGTAGAGTGGGGAGCAGGGCCGGGACTGACCAGAGACTAAAGGGATTTCATAAAGGACTGACTCAAGGGGAGGCTAGATGATAAAAGGCTTTGTATGTCATGCTGAGCTGCTTTATCCTTGTTCAGGGGATAATTAGGAACCATTGAAGAGTTTTAAGCCAGGTAAAGGTGTAATCTGATTTTCCATTAGTCAAAGCACTGTGGCTATAGGTGCTGAATATATTGGAGGTCAATGCTGGGGCAAGTGGGGGTATGCCCTTAACGAGGGAGGGGAGACCAGTAAGGACAGTGTTGCAGTGGATCCAGGAGCCAGCCGCTGAGGGCCTGAACCACGGTAGTGCAGGTGCCGTTCAATACATGCAAACAGAATAACGAAGCGCTAAATTGAATAGTCTAAGCTGCCTTTCTTAGAATGGTATTTAAATTTATTTAAGGCATTCTGGTTATCTAAAGCTCTCTAGGTTTATAATTAAAATGAGTTCATTGTTACCTAATATTAAAGCATTTCAATAAAAAGAATGCTTACATTTACAAATATCAGTTGAGGTAAAATGATTCATGTTGTTCTGAGTGTTTTATTATGAATTCAGTGTAGAGATATTAGTGTCCTTCATGTGCCATATAAAAATGTGCCCTCCCCCATTTTTGCTCCATTTTCATAGAGTGGGAAAGACCTAATTTATAATCTGGTAGCTAGATTCTAGACCAGTCTTTTACCCGGTGCAAGGAATGCCTCATACTACATCACTGATCATAAAGGTTATCCAGCCTCTGCTTTGTACACTGTATTGCCTTTCTATTGCTACATGATAAATTACCACAAATACTGTGGTTTAAAATAATCTCAGTTTCCAAGGGTCAGGGAGTCCAGACACAGTTTAGCTATATCTGCTGCTCTGGGTCTCACCAGGCTGCAGTCTAGGTGCTGGCCAGGGCTGGGTCTCATCTGAGGCTTGAGGTCCTCTTCCAATCTCACTGCCTTTTGGCAGAATTCAGTTCCTTGCAGGTGTAGGGCTGGGGTCCTCAGTTTCTAGAAGCTGTCCGCAGTTCCCTGCCACATGGTCCTCTCCGTGGGCATTTCCCATCACAGCAGCTTGCCTTTTTAAAGTCACCAGGTGAATTTGTCTGTGCGTGCTTATTGTCACCTAATTGTGAGAGTGCCATACAATGTAACCCAGTAATGGGCGTGTCATCCCATTACTTCGCTGTATTCTATTGGTTAGAAGCGAGTCCCAGATCCCACCCACACTCAAGAGGAGGGGATGATACAGGGGTGTGAGCCATGTGGGGGTGGGGGGGGGTCTTCAGATGCTCCTACCACACACACCTTTGCAGTTGTGGGACTCACTGCTCACACTGTCATTCCTTCCATATTTTTCTCATTTTGTTCGTGTATGTGTGTGGGAAAGAACTTCTCCTCCCGTGTCCTTTCTTTGTCCTTCAACAACTTCTCATATAATTTTTAGACCCTTCCTTCTTCCAATCATCTGTACTGAGTCTAGTTTATCAGTTATATTCCTTAGACCTAGAATAGACCACCCGACCACTAGCAGATCGGTACAATATTGTGGGACTGTTGTTTTCCTTTATCTGGGTACTGCAATTCTAAAATTCGTTGGTTTTCTTTAGAAAGCATCCACATTTTTGACCTCTGCTAAATATGAAATCACCTAAACTCTATTTTTACATAAAGTGCTGTTAATTCAAGTCTTCCCAATGTAAAAATGGGAATTGATATTTATCCTTTTTCACTTGTATCCTCTTGGCTTCAGCCATCATCCAGACCAAGAATCTTTGCTGTCCAGTGGATTAGTTATTAGTCCAGCTTTATATCCTTCATGAATGTTGGGGCGCCTGGGTGGCGCAGTCGGTTGAGCGTCCGACTTCAGCCGGGTCACGATCTCGTGGTCCGTGAGTTCGAGCCCCGCGTCGGGCTCTGGGCTGATGGCTCAGAGCCTGGAGCCTGTTTCCGATTCTGTGTCTCCCTCTCTCTCTGCCCCTCCCCTGTTCATGCTCTGTCTCTCTCTGTCCCAAAAATAAATAAACGTTGAAAAAAAAATTAAATATATCCTTCATGAATGTGATGAACATGCCTTCTGTGTTGTCATATGAACCTGATAATTTTGGGCCAGGCCCCAGTGAGACTCCTGCAGCACGTGGCTAGGAGCAATTCCACCTCGTCCCCAGCCCTGACATTACTATGTAGGTTCAGTTTCTTTTATTTTTAAAAAAAAATTTTTGAAATGTTGATTTTTGAGAGAGCACACGTGCATGTGCACATGTGTGAGTGGGGGAGGGGCAGAGAGAGAGGGGGACACAGAAGCCCAAGCAGGCTCAAGGCTCCAGGCTCTGAGCTGTCAACACAGAGCCCGATGTGGGGCTCAAACTCAAGAACTGAGAGATCATGACCTGAGCCGAAGTTGGACATTTAACCACCTGAGCCACCCAGGCACCCCCAGTTTCTTAACTCAATATAAGCCAGCCTTTTTGTGGTGTCACCTAACTCAGATTTCTCCATCTCATTCTTAAGAATACTCCAAGAGAGGGGCGCCTCTCTTGTATATATACACTGTGTGTATGTATATGTGTATATATACATATACATATATATACATATATGTATATAAAATGTGTGTGTGTGTGTATATATATATATCAACAGTATGTAAAAGATTATATTTCTGACTTTGCATATGCTGATTTTAATGACATATTTATTGATGGGGTATTTATAAAAATGTGTAAATGCTCGATTTGCTCGATTTAAAACTTAGGTCTTAATGTTACTATATTTTTTAAAAAGTTAGCATAAAAGCAGAGTAAATCAGATAGGCATAAGATTATTCATGTGCTATAGTAAGATAACACTTGAAGAAAACTTGGTTTGGGATAGGAAGGGAAGAATCCAACCCTTTGGTAGTAATATTTTTTTCTTTTTAATATTTAAGTATTTGCAGTTGACTGCATATGATTCCTGGAATATGTAAAGGAGCTTACATATTTATAAATCTATACTTGCTGATAATGTTTTCTTTAAATATGAAGTATATTTTTAAAGCTTGATGAGTTTAATTTTAAAGAAAAACATGAAGACTAATGGAAAGCTTTGTGTTGTCATTTACAAAGTAGTCAGATAGCCTACGTTTTATTGACCCACTAAAGCTGAACTTAGCAGATTCTTTCTCTCATCCAACTTGAGTTGGTTGTTTCTGAAATAAAAGCAACAGGTGCACTAACAGTACTTTCCTCTTATCTCTGGCCAGTATTCACCTAAACTTTAGTGAACAGTGAAAACATAGAACAAATGAAACCATCTGCCTCCCCCAACCAACTAGTCCCTAACCACTGTTGGGGACAATGCTGGTGCCATATGAGTCAGACCCTGGACAGGGTCCTGCTGGGCCTCATTTCAGAGGGTTAGGGCACATCCTGTCAGCACACATTTTGGGACGTGATTCCCTCACTGGCCAGTTATACAGACATCAAAGAAGCTTTTAATTTGCGTCTAATTACTCCTTAAGAAACTGTCCACCACATCCAGCAATATCTATGGCATAAAAAATAACCACCCAAATATGCAGTTTTATTGAAATCTGAAATAGACTGAACCTCTACAAATGTTAAATATGAATGTATTATTCCTTGCATCTTTCTTACTCTTTCTTGTAAAATTATAAGTAAAAGAAGAAAGGATGAACAGAAAGGATTAATTTTAGGTGATTTATGCTCTGTAATAATGTTCATTTCTTTGAAAGAATTCTTTCAAATAAAACTTGTAAGAAGTTGGTTTAGCCCATTTGTCAATGGGAATTTTTATACCAACATATAAGTTCAAATTAGAACAAACAATACTAGTTTCATGAAACTATTCATTGGAATTTTAATAGGGCTATAATTTTTATTTGTGTATTCTCTTGTGAATTTTTCCAGTTTCACAAAAAAACTGCTAAATATCTTATAATCAAGGGTGACTGCTTAGAGCTGTGACTGATAAACATCTGTCACATCACAAACTTGCATAAACAACTTGTCCTTTGTCAGGTTTACGAGTTGACATCTGTTTGAATGACAGATGTCAGTGCAGTTAAGACGCAGTTTTATTTGGGGATGTTAATCTAAAAGAGGCTCACATTTTAGTCATTTGCATTTAAAAACAAATGTGGCTATTGCCATTAATTTAATTTCCTCCTTCCTTGGCAAAGAAGCATGAACGCACAACACTGTTGTGTAACTGTTTGGATCAAGCTTTCTGTGGGTATGACCTGTAAAGAGATCTCGAAATTAGTCATTGTGACCATTTTGTGAGCCATTGTGACCAGTGAGAAAAGAAGTCTATCGATTAGCAATGGCTGACATTTCAAAATGGCCGTGTAGAAAATGTTATTGGATATATTAATGTTTCTCATCAGCTGTAATCACCAACAAATTTAAGTAAAAATGTCACAGGCTGAATCTGTTTAACAATTTACTATTGTAAAATTTTAAACAAGTTTTGTAACCTCTAATTTTGATTAGTATATTAAAAATGCCACCTTTATCAGATCATTACTCTAATGGACTTCAGAAAAAAATATATGGGAAAAATAAGTGAAAAAAATAGCTTGGGAATAAGTTTAGATATTGAAAGATTTTGATTTTTTAATTAGGTAAAATTCATGGAACACAAGTTAACCATTTTAAAGTGAACAATTTGATTCATTTTAAGAACAGAAAGACATTATGAGCTGATGTACTACTATGACTGATATGGATGTATACCAATGTAGAATGAAAAAAGCAGAATGTTTTTATTCAGGCAAAATTTTGAGAGGAATGTTTAAGCATTAGCATCTTAATTACAAAGCACTGTGTGATGATGTACAGAAGAAAATCTGGGTTTGCATGAGTTAATTTTAAGGAACTCAGTAGGCACTCAGTATGGGAGCATATGCTAAAATTTCTATGTCATCGTAGCTTTATTTTGCTTGCCTTTTACTTTTTTATACCTGAAAGCATATTCTTTGTTCCTTATTTAAGTTCTTAGGCATTTTATTCTTAAGCACCAGTATACTGCTCAGAGAATATTACGTCCAAATTCTCTGTTTTTTAAACAGTTATAGTGGTTGTGTCAAACTGGACCTACCACCTTTGAATAATTAAATGACATGAGGAAGTTAAGCATAGATTTTTCTCTTGACAGTTTTGGGCATCTGCTGGTAGGGCATTATTACAAGAGTTTTATTTTTTTATTATTTTTTTAAGTGTTTTATTTATTTTGAGAAGGAGAGAGAGCACTCATGCACACAAGTAAGGGAAAGGCAGAGAGCAAAGGAGAGAGAGAAAGAGAGAGAGAGAGAAAGAAACCCAAGCAGGCTCCGTACTGTCAGTACAGAGCCAGATGCAGGGCTCGATCTCATGAACCATGAGATCATGACTTGAGCCAAAAGAGTGGGTCAGATGCTTAACCATCTGAGCCACCCAGGTGCCCCGGAATGCAAAAATTTTAATGACTAAATTTGTACCTGCTTCAAAATTTATATATTTTATGCTTATTTATTTTGATCCCAGAGCATACTCATTGTAGACAACAAAATTGTCCCCATAGCAGAAATCTTTAAATTATTTGGCACTAGTTTCAAATTTTGTGCATGTACTCAAAATTGGGGAAAAAATGAAACATAGGCTGTGTTTTAAGGTCAGACACATAGATTCTCATGAATTGGAATTAGAACTAAGTGGTGTTTACGTATTATACTCCACTTTAAGGAACTTAAGGCAAATGTGATATATTTTGCTTATTCAATATGTAGAACCACATTAACCATAAACATCACATATCAGCGGTTTGAAATTTCTCATTAGCTATAAATTTTTGTTTTATAGTGAGATGCCAGGATTAAGTAAAAAATCTAGAAATATATAAAATAGGAAATATTTTAAAGCAACACTTTTCTTTCGAGCAAAGATTATATATGCTTACTTTAAAGGTTATAAGGTTTCTTTGTAATTGGTATACATTTATCCCCTACCTTCTTTATGCTTATTTAACAAAGCTAAACATACAGAGGCCCAGTTTAATTCAGCATAAATTATTTTTATATGGAAAGTTTCAAGTACGTATAAAATTAGTATAATGAATGTCCATATTCTACCTACTTCGGTGATTGTCAACCTGTGGTCAGTTTTATTTATTCTCCTCTCCACTGGATTATTTTATTTTATTTTATTTTTTTTTTTTTCAACGTTTATTTATTTTTGGGACAGAGAGAGACAGAGCATGAACGGGGGAGGGGCAGAGAGAGAGGGAGACACAGAATCGGAAACAGGCTCCAGGCTCCGAGCCATCAGCCCAGAGCCCGACGCGGGGCTCGAACCCACGGACCGCGAGATCGTGACCTGGCTGAAGTCAGACGCTCAACCGACTGCGCCACCCAGGTGCCCCTCCACTGGATTATTTTAATGCAAACTACAGATACCATATCACTTTATCATTAATATTTCTGTATGTATCTCCTGATAACTCTTACTACAATGTGGTTGCTTAGAATTATTACTTCTTTAATATTATCTAACACCTAGTCATTGAGTTGGCATAAGTTCTGCAGAATAAGTCAAATTGTCATAATCTAGATTCCTCTGTACTTGAAAATCTCATTGGAGAAGAAAATAACAGTATAAAGCAGAAAGCTATGGTAATTAGCCGCTTTATTTCTGCGGTTGACAAACTATAGCATATGATTGGATGGCCTTGGTATGGTATGGTTTTGTCCAGATGGGATATTTCTATTATTTTTATTTATTTATTTATTTATTTTAATGTTTATTTTTAAGAGGAGTCAGAGCAAAAGCAGGGAAGTGCAGAGAGAAGGAGACAAAGAATCTGAAGTAGGCTCCAGGCTCCAGCAGGCTGTTTGCACAGAGCCTTACACTGGGGGCCCAAATTCATGATTCATGAGATCATGACCTGAACTGAAGTCGGACGCTGAACCGACTGAGCCACCCAGGTGCCCCCAGTTAAAGTATTTTTAAATGATGGGTTGAGCATATGGAAATAGAAGACTGAAAGGGTTCATGAAGGTGAGGAAGAAAACTGTGTACCATTGCTACTAGGGCATGAGTTAAGAGAAAAAAGACATTATCCCGAGACAGAAACAAAGGAGACAATGGAGTGATTGTGAAAAGAGAATCATCTGTGACATTGGACTAGTGGATTTCTCCAGAGGAATGAAGAATTCCAAAATGGAAGTGTGATGGAGAAGTATAGAAAATGAGTGAACCAAAATGATCAAGAAAGATAAAGGTAGATAAGAGAATAAAATCTGTTTTTAAACTAATGCTCCGGAAGTGGACCTATTGCAGGGCCCTAAGCTATGGCTGTAGTTCCTGTTACTGTCAGTCATCTTCACAGGGAAAACATTTCTTTGTAAGGCCACCAACACTGTTTCTACCTCCAAGTAGTCGCCGAGCAGTCGCCTCAACGATTGGACTTCCTGACTCAACTACTCAATGTGTCTAAGTTCACTGGGTTTTGTTCAGGGGCTCAAATGTTGAGGAAGGTCCGAACCGAAGGAAATTTGGTCAGGACTTCACAATTTGGCATGAGGTTCTGCTTTGATCAGAATTTATGAGTGTGAAGTCCTGCCATGTAATAATATTAGAAAAACTTACTTCAATCCAGAATGGGGCCGAAAAGGAATTTTCGTCCTTACTCTGATATTTTGAGTTGCTGAAAAAGAATTTGATGCATCTGACTACATGACAGTGTGTCCGTAACATACACATTATGAGACTCGTGTTGACAAAACAGCACCAGCTTAAACCTTTTAGGATTATTAGCAGGGCATTGCTCTTTTGGTTTGGGGAAAAGCAAACAAAACTTTACTTGTACCTAAACTAAATGCAGCTTATCACTTTTAAAGATTTAAATAGAACTTGACTTTGCCAATAGTCTTTTTATTTTGTTAAGTGTTCTAAAAACTCCAAGTGTAGGGGGCAGTCTACTGATTTGATGATAAAATAATAATTGTTACCATATAATAATTACATCTCCAGTATCATGAACTAGATGTTTTATCTCTTTAACCCTAACAAGCTAATCAGATATATTAAGTTGGTCCACATTTCAGAGATGAGTAATCTCAAGCCCAGAGAGATTAAGTATGTTATTCAAGTTCACTCAGCTTATATGCTTCTAAGGCTGGAATTCAGATTTGGTCTGGTAATGCAAAGCTTGGCCCATACCACCTAGTATTTGTAAAATACCTGATGTAGAGTCTAGGACATGGTGACTATTGAAAGAGTTGTCTTCCTTGCCACCAATGAGGGAGAAACTGATACAAGTTCTCATGCAAACACGCAGTCATATACACTTAAGTAACCCTGGAATGACACAGGATTACATGTAGCCTCTTTCTAGATAGTTGGGTCCTCGGCTGGCAAGAGAGCTTGCATTAGAAGTTTCTTATTGTGTCAGTTCATTCATTGTGTCCTATAAGAAAGCATCTGGGGAGAAATAACAATTGCTGTCTGTTTTATTGCCATCTTAGATATTTACTACATTTTAATATTCGCCCAAATATCAAGAGGTTAGCATTACTTTTAATATTGCCAGAATAATCCTTAAACTTTAAGCCATTCTGAGGAGCACATTGATGTAATGGCTTAAACAGGTATATTACCGGTAAAAATGTAGTTCATCTATGTAGGGAAAAAATACACGTTGGGATGCCTGGGTGGCTCAGTCGGTTAAGTGTCTGACTTCGGCTCAGGTCATGATCTCTCAGTTCGTGGGTTGGAGCCCTGCATCAGGCTCTGTGCTGATAGCTCAGAGCGTGGAGCCTGCTTTGGATTCCATGTCTCCCTCTAAAATACATATTATACATACACGTATATGAGTATATGTCCTAGAATATTTAGATTGCTGAATATCTGTGGATACTTACATTCATTTGAAATAAAAATGTAAACACTTTTGCTGAAGAACTTAAGCCTCCAAATAAAGTACTTAAGCATGATTTTATTTATTTATTTGAGAGAGAGAGAGTGCGCGAGAATGTGTGTGCGCACACGCAAGTTGCTCAAGTTGGGGATGGGCAAAGGGAGAGAGAATCTCAAGCAGGCTCCAAGCTCAGCGTGGAGCCCAATGGGGGGCTTAATATCACGACCTGAGCAGACATCACGAGTCAGATGCTTAACCAACTGAGCTACCTAGGCACCCCAGCATGATTTTATTTTTTTAAATATTTTCTACACTTGTTTTTTAATTTATTATTTTAATTCCAGTTAACATTCTTCACTTTGAATTACACATATTGGCATTATGTTACCATGCCAATTACCATAATTGGCATTCTCTAACATTATGTTACCATGGTCACACAGTTTGTTTGCCCCACATAAAAATGCAAATAGGTTTAAGTTCAACCAGCGAACTTGTAAATATTAGTTATTAGTTTATGGAAAAATGAAGGGCTCAGGCAAAATATGAAATTTCCTTGAAAGGTTTTCCCTTTGTATGTGTAAAGTTTTAAATACTTTTTAAAATTACAAAAGAATGTGAATTACCTCACAGAAATGGTAGCAAACAAAAGGTGAAGAAATATTGAATACCACTGTCTCAACACAGTTACTGTTAAGGTAGTGATAAATTTCTCCCGGTCTTCTTTCCTGTGCATTTTAAAAGTCATTATAGGGAATACACAATTCTGTGTCCTAGTGTTTTATCCCCGACTTAGCCTTGTATCATAAGCATTATTCTTAACATTGATTTTAATGGTTTAAAAGGTTGCATATAATATGTATAAATAATTTTCTTTCATTTCCTGTTTACTTTCAGAATGTTTCCTCTATTTAACACAGACAACCAAACACATCAAAAACAGTCATCACTGGTCCATTAAATTAAAGGACCTATTTCATTTACCCAACTTAAAATATATTCTGTTTAATCAATTAGCCAATTTTAATTGCAGTGTCACAACTGAATCCACCACACCGCCCAAACCAAACTCTATTCCGTTGGCCCACCTGGCCTTTTAGGTAACCACTCTTTTGAATTTCATGTCTTTTGTTTCCTTGCTTTCTGTTTATTTTTTTCTCATGCATAGGATGCCTAAACAATATATAGTTTAGTTTCATTTGTTTTAAACTTTATAAAAAGCCATTCCAGTACATGCAATCTTTTGGTACTTGCTTTTTTTCACTTAACTTTGTATTATAAAGATTGATTTATGTTGTATGTAGCTATGGTTCAGTCATCTTTACAACTTACTAGTGGTAAATAGGAAAAAAAAACATAATTTGTTTATTCATTTTGCTGTGAATGGACATTTGAGTTATAGGGTTTTGTGTTTAGTTTTACTATTACAAACAGTACTGTTATAAACCCCTTTATTCATGTCTTTTATGCACATGCATACAATTTTCTCTTGAGTATATACCTAGGGTTGTAATTTCCATGTCTTAGGATATGCAAATGACCAACTTTATAAAATGGTATCTTACTGTGCCCTTGGTCTCTGTGCTAACTAATGAGTTTGAGCATGGTGTTTTCTCTTCCATGAAATGCCTGTTCAAGTCTTTGTCCATTTCTTCCATTATCTTTCTGTTGTAGTTCTTTATATGTTTAGAATACTAAATACTAAATATGTTCAGTCTATTCATGACATCTTTGGTTTGTATATTTTCACTTCTATAAGGTGCTTGGATGAAAAGGAGTTCTTAATTTTTATGTAATTTAATTTATCCCTCTTTCCTTTTTTTGATTAGTGCTTTTAGAAACCTTATAAATTCTTCCTTATATCATCATCCATGTTCTTGTCCAAAAGTTTTAAGGTTTTGCTACTGACAGGTAAGTTGTTAATCCACCTGTAGTTGGCTGTTGTGTATAGTTTAAGGTAGAGTTCCACTTTGATTTTTACTCATATAGATAGCCCTTTCTTTCATGACATTGGTATATGTATCTGGATTCTTTTTTTGCCTCCTTATTTTATTCTGTTTGTAAATTTACTCTTGCACCAAAACCGTGCCGTTTTAATTACTGTAGTTTTATAACATTTTTATATCCAACAGAGCAAATGTTCCTTCATTTTCTTCTTCAGAAATGTCTTGGTTATTCTTGGCCCTTTGTTCCTCCATAATACATTTTACAGTGAAATTAATTATTCATCACAGGCTATGCTGGAAAACTCTGCCTTTACCCTTTGGGCTTCTGCTTCTATAAAACTCCCGACTTTGAGAGCAGAGCAGAATGTCCTCTCTTTACAAGGTATCCCAAAGAGAGGGGAAGGGGCTGAGCTACTCATGACAAATTCCATGTCCTAGACTCATCCATCCAAAAAGTCATTCTACTACCACTGGGAGCACGGAGTGAAGGATGGGCCAGCAAGCCCGTCTCTACCCTCCATTATCTGTCTCCTAAAGTTTAGTAGTAATTAGGTTTTTCCCAGAGTTCCCTGCTCAGTCCGCTTCTCTGTCTCTGTTCTTGGTAATCTCCGCCAGCCTCACAGAGTTACTCAGCCCCTGACCAGGAGCGGTGCTCAGCCTTCTCTCTCCACACCCCACCTCTCTCCTGGGCTCCAGACTCTTGTTTTCAGGTGCTTGCCTGGATATCCATAAAATAGTTTGAACTCAGTTATATTTAATCTGAGCTTTTATTATTATTATTATTATTATTATTATTATTATTATTAATGACACCATTCGTGCAGATTTGAAACCTTAAGATTATGTTTGACTCTCTGCCCTCCTGTGCCTGTTAGCTCTGTTAAACAGGGAGATACAACACAGTTTTTATCACTGTGTTACTATCTCTTCTTTTACATTTTCACTGCCACTACCCTAGTTTGTAGCTTTTTAGTGTCGGTTGGCTCTCATAGCTCAGATCTCTTAAATGTTCAGTTGCCAGATGGATCTTCCTAATAATCACTATGTGATTAAAAATTTTTCACTGGCTTTTCATTGCTTTTAGAATATAATTTCCCTTAGCCTGTATTCAGGGCCTCTGTATTCTAAAACTACTTGACATTCTAGGCTTAGGTACCCACTTAATGCTTTCATGATGTCTATCTTGGGCCAGAAGCACACTGGTTCTGGTTTCCCATGTGTGACTGGAACTGTTCTGCTTGTGTGCCTGCTTCATTAATTCAGCAAATATTTATTAAGCAACTATGTGCCAGGCACTCTTCTAGGCCCTTGAGCAACATCCATGAACAAAATGAAAAATTTCAATTCCTGTCTTCATGCAGCTTATATTCTAGCAGGGAGAGGTGGGTACTGGGGGACAGGGCTCAATAAACATAAGAAGTGAGAATATTTTATAATATGTGGGGAGATGATAGGCAGCATGGGAGAAAATAGAGCAGGATAAAGGAACAGACCATTAGCAGGAGGGTGTGAGAATGGGATCGTGGTTGGGATAGGCCTCAACTTCTGTTATAGTTTCTTATTCTTTTGATGTGCCTCCCATTTCTTCTTATCAAATCCAAGTGGATTTGGAGGACCTGCCTTGAGAAGCACCTCCTCTGGGAGACATGCCATCCTCCCAGCTGGGGTCCGCTCCCTCGGAATGTCCGTGCCTTTCTTATAAGCGGTTGCCCTTGCTTGATGACAAGTATTGCTTTCTCCCTTGCATTTCAGTTATTTGTTAGTTTATCTTTGCTTCCTGACGAAGTGTGGATGGAGATCTTTGAAGAAAGGGGATCTTTTCTTTGTTCTTTAAGGTGGTGGTTAAAAACACTGGTTCGCACCCTGGCTCCATCACTTCCCAGCCGTGAGACGTGGGCAGCTGACCCCAGCACCCCAAGCACGGTGCCTTAGCTTCCTTATCTCTGAGCCCTCTGTCTAGGGTGGATTGCCGTCTGCCTTATTTTCTGTGTCAGTCTCTTGTTTGTCTCTCACGTTATCACACTTCGCAATTTGTAGCCACTTGTCTGCGTGTTTGTCTTTCTTCCCTGCATGTAAGCTGTGCAAAAATGGAGGGAACGTTGGCTGTCTTGCTCTCTGTGTGCTCCCCTCTCACGTTGAACGGGAGGATGTTTGTAGGAGTAAATGAAAGTGCTGGGACGTGTTGTGTCTTATATAGATATGTAAAATACACAAAATACAGTAGGAGATGCACAATGAACATTCAGGACCATTGAGCATAAAGAAGTCTTTTTACGATGCTTAATAATGATGAAGAGAAAGAGTATCCCTTCCATGGTTTCTACTTTGTTTTACCTTGGGAAGTCTGGCACTTACACTTAATCCGTTTCCTTCTCCTGCTGCTCATAGAATTCATACAGGCATTTTCTACATTAACGTCTTTATGGTTTTAGTGCATCGATTTTTGTTAGGAGTAACTAGTGAATGATTATAAAACATTTTGTGACTATAAATGCAAAAAGGTATTGTGTAATAATGGACTGGAGAAGAGAGAAGGAGAAAGGGTTTCCACACTTGCGCTGAATTTCAGCCCCTGACTATGTGGTGGTTCCTGGAATGATGTTAGTCAGGACTCCTCCCCAAACCCATTCATTGCCTTTGCTGACTGGAAATACAGAGTGATGGGTCCGGGCTTCCAAGAATATGTGACTGTCCTTGAGGGAATGCTAAAATTAGCTCATATTCCATACAAATTCTTATAAACCATTAATACTTTATAACCATTAATCTCCATATGATTTCACTATGTAAATCAACCATGAATGCATGGTTCAGTACATTTACCAACATGTAAAAAGAACTGTAGCTCATTTCAGCCAAAACAAACTGGTTCAGTTTTACCATCCCTAAATTTGATCTACGTTTACATCTGTTTATAAAATCTGAGCATTTCCCCCCCCCCCCCCTTGGCCTAATGCTTCAGTGCTCTCTTCTAATAAAAAAATCAATATATGTATCCAGCACTCATGAGTAACCCTATAATAGTAAACAGAGTACATGCAATTGAAAAAAAGTAATTTCAGGAAAAAGCTGATTAGAATTGTGGTCAACCACAGTCTTTCTTAAAAATAAAGGTTATGCAGTATTAGGAATATAATCTTTTCATTTGATTATATCATTTTGAGAAACCCTTAATCCTAATTAAAATAATCTTTATTCAAACAACGTTTCGTGTTCTTTCCCTTCATACAATTAATAATGCAGTTAATCTAAAGTATTCTAAATTAAGATGTTTTAAAATTTCTGACTCAGTTCAATTTTATAATTGTTCTTCTGGCTCTCTGTATTTGATGAACATGTTTAAAGGAATATTTGCATTCTGAATCATCAGTTTTATACCAAATAATAAATGAAAATATTTTGTGATGACAAGTGTTTTTTTTAGAAAAGTTTATCTTTATTTTCCTAGAAATATACTTGCTCTTTTTTGATGCTGCCTACTTTGAGTCGCTAATTTTCTATTTCATAAAATGTTTACATTAAAACATAAAATGTTTTAAACTTGAATTCCTCATACCTTTGCAAACACGCCAATTTCTTATGCAAAATAGGAAATGTACACTTCTCGTTTGCTCTTTCGCTCATCTTTGATGGTTGCACTTTGATAAATAAATAGATCATCTAAGATTCAATAGGCCAATTGCAGCATATAATAGCTATTCAGAGGCAATTAAACTGCCTTTTTTCATGCCGGCATGTGAGCCGCCCTTTCACAACCTTCAACTTGATTCGTGGTGATTCAAAATTAACTTAAAAGTCTTGTTTGCTGACAGCTTAAAGCTTAATTGACTGAAAGCCAAATAGAGTGTGTTCTGTATTCAGCACTAGGGCTATTGATAAAGCCATGTGTAAATTGTGCATGGTGAAAGACAGCGATTGGGCCCCTGTTCCTGTATTAGCCCACAACTTAGCATTGCTGCCCAGTCAGAATTGCTTTGTCAAGCCTTTTATCACCCCAGGTTAACTCTCTCTGGGGTTGCTCCAGCGGCAGAGCAGTCCAGTGTTGAGCTTGTACGATACAGTGGGGCTTGCTGGAATTCTGTTACTTACTTGTGGTTTCATTTCCCCCCCCCCCCCTTCATGTAGTATTGGCCTTTCATTTCTGAACGGGACTGTGGGTAGCATATTTCAAGAAGCTACTGATTTTCTGTATTTGGCGTTTTAGGAAAGCAGAGTATATATAGGTCTAGGGATTTTGAAAAAGATTGTAAGAAAAACAAGTATCATGATATTGATTTGCCTCTCTTATGAAAATTAAATCTAGCCATTTTGAACATTTAATTAGGATAAGGAATGCATGCTTAATAGCCTCAAGTGTAATGTAAACTATTACATTACACTAACAGCTACACTGTCAGATTCTTTCAATACTTTTATTCAAAAAATATTTCAGTGATTATACCTTTTAGGCATGTGTATTTTTTTAAAAAAATTGATGTTTACCAAATAAATGAGATGGATGATTAATATGTTAATATATATTATAAATTTCATAGTTAAGCCTTTTTTCAAAAAGAAAAGCCTTAGTAGATTCGGTTGTATAGAAAGTACCACACAGTTTGCATATAAATATGCATTAACAAATAATGAAAAATTAAGAGGCAAAACTAAAACAATTTTCAGAAGCACTATACAATTGTCATTTATCATGTTTACATATATCGGAACTCTGTAGGCTTTATATTTTAATGTGAAGCTTTTGATCTCTTAGTGCTTTAATGAAAATGTTAAGTTTCACCACGTAATGTATTTTGCAGATATTTTACAAGTAATGTTTGACTTTTTTGGATCTTTGTGCAATGATATGTAAATATGTTTGTGATGAACTCTATTTTATATTTCTTGTCTCAATTTTATACAGTCAAATCTTAAATTCAGCAAGGCAGATTCATAACATTTTTTTAAAAAATTTTCTCATTTACCTAATGTTGTCTATGTTAATTAAATATTTGAAATGTGATAAAGCTTAAATTGCCTAGTTCATATCCTTGCAATTTAGCGTAGTTGTTTTCAGGGCATTCAAATGAAGCATATAAAGTAAAATCTAATTTTGATAATTTTGATGGAAATAATGAAATAATTTTTTTCGTTATTTTGAATTTCAGGTTCTATATAATGGCATTAAAAAGATATTCTGCATCTTAAATATTTTCTTACAGAAAATGTCTTTTTTATTTTAGTATCTTTTTATTTTAGCATTAGACTTAGGATTCGATATTGCTATATCTTATTGATATTCTGGTAACCATGGCTATCTAATTTTACCTGCCTCCCAATTGATTTCCAATAAGAACAGAGTCTATTCATAAAGAATCAGGATAAGTTGCAACTTAGTTTCAAAATGACTATAATTTAAAATAGTGTGTTACTCCTGTATACTTTTCAATAAAATAGTAATCATGGTTCAAAATGTAAAATCCAGGGGAGTACTAGTTTTATTGAAGTTTCACCTATACCCAGTGAGATTTGAGAGTCAAGAATGAATTGCTTTTATTGATCATGTTTTTGTATTAATGGTTAATCTAACATATTTAAAGGCACAAATTATTTGAAAACAACATTTTGTTTCTTTTTCATAATGTAGTTGTTTAGTGTATACAAAACAATTGTATTGTTACAGAGGGCGAATAAATTCCTTTTTGTATTTTTACCTTTAAAAACAAAGAGGCTGAATTCGATCATAAAGATACTAAGTCTCTTTTGTTTTAAACTAATTGAACAATTGTGGTGATTAAAAAACAAAACTTAGGACTTAAAATTTTGGAAAGATGGCATGGTGTGTTGAAATATTGATTCCACAGTCAGTCAGAGATTAGCAGTAAGAGATTCTTCGTGCAGATTCTGAAAGGCATGAAAGCATTTTGTCAGGCCTTGCTGACTTTGCCAGCCCTGTTTTGTAGATGGAAAAAATGAGAATTTACCTGACGTTCTGAAAGAATGTACCTGTTTCAAGGAGGACCAGGTCACAGTCAAGTTTAGTAGTGCATATTCTTTATATATTTTTTTTAAATACTGCATTTTTCTGGCAAAATTACTATAATTGCAAGGCTTTGGATTTTTATTTATTTATTGCAAAACACTATTTTCAATTTTTTTGAGATTGAAGGCTCTTCTAGGAAAGTGTGACTAATTTATATGCACAACATTCATGCTAACTTTGGATATCCGCCCCCCCCACCTTTTCTCTTGTTATTTGCACATGATACTTTTACATAGTAGATCAATTTTAGTTTTACTATTTTTCTTGGATCTTCCCCAAGAACTTTCTCATTTTTAAAATTAGTAGACTGTTACTTTGTTTTTAGTATCTGCATTTGATAATGTTTGGTAGAACTGTTGATATACCTTACCCAGTGAAAAGAAATATACATTTTATATTCCATAGTGTATTAAAAGTATGTCCCAGTGCAGCATGTAAGGGAAAATTTGGCCATTTGTGGTGAGATTTGGTTTTATGTTATCTTCTTTAATTTCTGAGCCTTGAAATGTTTTATAATTGGAATATAATATTATGATATTACATTTACCAAATTATCCAAGTAATATTACATTTGTTCATATCTTAGCGATTGAAACATTATGTTGAGGTATTGGTAAAAAAAAAAAAAGTGAAAACACCATAGATCAAATGAACTGATAATTAGAATACTAAAAAGTTTCTAATTATTACAGTTTGTATTCAGACAGTGTGTATTTGGCATTTTAAAGTACCTAATAGCTAAATGAATACTTATATTTTGTATTTAGTTATGTAAATATTCCTGGGAATATATCAAATGTCATCCAGTTCAGTAAAATGCCCGTATAATATTGTGACTCTCATTTAGGTTGAAATCCGTATTAAAATTGAAAGTGGTAAGTTGTAAAACTATAGATGAGATCCTAAGTATCTGGTCATATATTTTTATTTGAGCTTTTAAAAATGAAGAATGAATTAATGTCTTTCAGAAATGACATTTTCATTAATGTTAGCTTGAAATTGAGAGGATTAGTGTGATAGCATACAAGAATTAACTTCTGATAAGTTCAGAGAAAATTACTTGACCATCAACTTTATGCATATGATCTAATAACATTACTAAATACAGATCATTATTATTTACTTAATCTTTTAGGTAATAGAAGATAAATGTATCTTAACTTTCTCTCTCTACTTAATGATATCTAAAATAATGCACAGTGCATTATAGTAGATATTCAGCAGCTGAGATGATTATACATTGAAAGTGAGATATGAATAGCATTGATAAAAGAAGCATTATTTTAAAATACATTCAGGATCAAAGCCAAGATTACTTCCTCATGAATTCTCTATTGTGATTAACTTGACTTTAT
The DNA here is from genome assembly GCF_022837055.1 of Prionailurus viverrinus. NCBI lineage: Eukaryota > Metazoa > Chordata > Mammalia > Carnivora > Felidae > Prionailurus > Prionailurus viverrinus. The sequence continues at coordinate 77,009,066 of NC_062572.1, forward strand.
TTGGCTTATATGTGATGCTGAATTATATATGATGCTGAATGGTAGGAAAGACATCAGGTTTTATTTGGATAGATCAGACAGGAAAGAGTTGACTGTAACTCCGAGAGTTATGCCATGTAATCCAAAAGAGGCTGATCATTAGGTTAATGTCCTCTTTGCTAATCATTTGTAAAAATTGCCCTCTAAACTAGTAGAAAACATGTCTTAATATTTGGGGGTATTTTTGATAAGACAATGCCCAGTTAAACAGAGTGGTTGAAACATCCCTAAGTGCTAATGAGTACTTACTTGGTAGTCTATACTAATGCTTTAGTGGATGCTGAACAAGTTTAGATGTTAAGCTTTTTAGGAAGAGTGAATGATGGCTAATGATTATTTAATGACAGATCTCTGGACTGAAAGGCATTTAGCACTCAAAGTATACTGCAAAGCCTATTTCTCAAAGCTTCAGACAGGTTTATTTGGTCTCACCTTGAATAGAACAGTGCTGTATTGATTTCATTGGTGTGGATTTAAACACACTATCGGCTTAGAATAGCACTAGTATGCAGTAGAAAATGATTGTCTTAACCCTTATGGTGACTCTAAGCTATTCTCTGATATGACGATGTGAACTTTGGAAGCGATCATGAATTTATTTACAATATTTGGCGTTCAGTATGTGAGTTTGGAAAACCTTTGTGCATGTGAGCTTATAGTAGAAATTAACTTGTAGTGAGGCTTATGTAGAGGTAACTAAAACTTAAAATTATATTTTTATTTGGTGTCTTCCTTCATATTTTAGAAGAATTTCTCTTCTATGGAAGTTGTTGATGTTTCTGTGGATGACATGCCAATTTCATTATCCTGCTGGATAATATCTTATTTAAGTATTTGGTCTCAAGATGGTAATAATGTTTATGCTTAGTACTTTGTATTTTTTTTTGTATATTTCAATATTTCATATATATATATTCTATATAAAATCCAGTTGACGCTAGTTACTTCATATGCTTGATAGAACATTTCCTACCAGGTTTTTACATTTGTTCTAGATAGCCCCAGTAGAAAATATGTGTAACGTTATTAGGTACTAGAGACCAAAACTTATTTTAAGACTTTTTTTCTAATTATAAATTTTATTTGCTTGCTATTCTTTTGAGAAGCATTTGTAATTATACAGGATTTGAAGATACCTAATAAAGATTTAACCTGGAGCAGGTGTCAAATATTAACTAGTTTCTATGCATCGTACACTGATGCACAGGCCAGTGAAGATTCGAGGGATCCATCTGGGACGTCGCTATGAGTGACAGTCTCTTTGTGCCCTTCACCTTGTCACTTGAACACTTAAACTACTTCATCTTCCTTATCTATAAAATATGCATATTGGTTTGGTGAGAAGAGTTCTATGATCCCTTTTTTCTCTAAAGTTCCAAAATTCTCCACTAACAATCATCTAGTCTTAGACCTAGGAGATATTTTTTACACACTTTATTTCTGATTTGTTTGCTTTTCCCTTTAAATGCTTTTCTTTAAAAAACGTTTGTTTACATTGAGAGAGAGAGAGAGAGAGAGAGAGAGAGAGAGAGAGAGAACGCACATACGTGTGAGCAGGAGAGGGGCAGAGAGAAAAGGAGAGAGAATCCCAAGCAGGCTCTGTGCTGTCAGTACAGAGCCCAACATAGGGATCAATCTCGCAAACCGTGAGATTTTGACCTGAGCTGAAATCAAGAGTCTGCTGCTTAATTGACCGAGCCACCCACCCAGGCACCCCTCCTCCGCCCCTCCTTCTCCCCTCCTTTTAAATTCTTAATGGTTGGGGCGCCTGGGTGGCACAGTCGGTTAAGCGTCCGACTTCAGCCAGGTCACGATCTCGCGGTCCGTGAGTTCGAGCCCCGCGTCGGGCTCTGGGCTGATGGCTCGGAGCCTGGAGCCTGTTTCCGATTCTGTGTCTCCCTCTCTCTCTGCCCCTCCCCCGTTCATGCTCTGTCTCTCTCTGTCCCAAAAATAAATAAAAAACGTTGAAAAAAAAATGTAAATAAAAAAAAAATTAAAAAAATAAATTCTTAATGGTATATCTTTTTTTGGAAAGAGTTTGGAGAGAGATTGTAGTGGGCACATAATTAGGTCATTATAACACATATAGTATTAGTAGGTGTGTGAAGAACCCTAAGTAAGCAGATGGAATTGTATGGACCTGGTATTCTTATTATATTTAAAAGATGGACTTCAGGTTTTTCTGTTGTTTTTTGTTTTCTAAATGAGGAATGTTTTACCTTTAACATTCTTTCTAACCATAAGTAAATACCGTTTCTTGTTATGTGAGTGTTTTGTAGAAATCAAAAACATTGGATAAAGTATTGGAGAAATCATTCAGTTTTTTTTTCTTTTGCTAATAAGAGAAAGCTTTTTGAGCAAAATTATAAGCACGTGTTAAATTCTTGCTTAGGATAGTTTGCATCTGCCTGTGTTCAGCCCTCCCATGCCATGTCGTGACCCTGACACCGGTGGGCTTGCGGGGGCAGGGGTGGCAGGGGTTCTTCTTTTCTGCCAAAAAGTCCCAGAGCAGTTGAGTAAAAAAAGAACCAGCCTGGATGTATGTGTCCATTTTTCATCAATACTCATTTATTTTCTAGGTTTTTACATAGGAAAGTAGCTCTCTAGTCTTAATAAAAGATGAATTAAGATGAGAAGACTATAAAACTATCTCTGCACAACTCCTGAGTAATAATGATTGGAGCTACTCAGGCAGAATTTGGAGGAAATGATTCTGTGTTTATCATGTAACATTTATCACGTAGCGTTATGTGTTTATCATGTAGATTTTTTAAAAACCAGTCTTTGAAAATAGTGGGACATCTTACAAACCAGAGTATCTGACTACATAGATATGTAGGTTAAAATATTAATTTTTTCTCTTAGTGTTCATCTCAAGAATAGTAGCTTTTCCAAATCCAGAGCAGTAACAAATCGATGACTGAATTCCAGTATCTCTAGGTGTATGTACTTTGCTTTTTTTAAACATTGGAAGGGCTATGCAAAAATTCAAGGCTCAAGGACTGTTTCAATTTGATATGTACAAGATAGGCAACTCAGATTCAAGTTATAAATGGAATTAACTAATTAATAGGAAATCATATGACATAGTCACATGAAAGAGAATATTAGTAAATTTTAATATCCGTATGTGTATGCTTATTTGAGAAGAAATCATATAAACAAAAAAAAAGGTCTGGGAAAAAGAAATTTGCCAAGCAACAACTGCAGTCAATTTGATAGACTGGTTATCTTCATAAGATGAGGAAATGTAAAATAATTTTAAAACCCTCTATTATAATTTTATCTATTTAAAAAAATGTTTTAATGTTTATTTTTGAGAAAGAGAGACAGAGCACGAGAGGGGGAGGGACAGAGAGAGAGGGAGACACAGAATCCAAAGCAGGCTCCAGGCTCTGAGCTGTCAGCACAGAGCCCAATGTGGGGCTCAAACCCACCACGGATCGTGAGATCATGGCGTGAGCCGAAGTCGGATGCTAAACCGACTGAGCCACCCAGGCGCCCCACGTGTATAATAATTTTAAAGGCACATAATTCCTCTCTCTACATGTGGCTTAAAAATGATAACAGCGTGAGCATGTGACAAGATCAGAAACGGAAATCCTGTTTAGCTATCTAATAAATTCAAGATTTCTGTCTTTTAAGTTCTCTGGAGCTACTTAGAAATCTCCTTGAAAAATGAACTAAAATGTCTTTTACATATGTGCATATTCCTTAGACTATATAGATGGGCTACTTTTTCTATAGGTTCTAGGCTAATAATGCGTGTATCCTTAATGGCTTGAGGCTGTGGTTTGTTTCATCAGTGGCTTTTAGACTTTTAGTACAAATGCTTAGTTTACTTTTACTTATTTGTTTTTCTTTTTCAAAGCTTTACTTTCTTGGTCATCTGTTAATGTACTTTCTTGGTCGTCTATTAATGTGATTAATAAATTACAAGTCAAAGTTGTCTATGACCTTTTTATTTCCCCTTTAAATTTCTTCTCCTTATTTCTTTTCTCATTCTATTTCCCTTTTAAATTAAAAAATATTTTTCCTTAAAATTTTTTTTATTTGTTTAGTTTTTAGGAATTGTACCATATGTTAACCTCTATCAAGTTTTCAATAGCTCACAGGATGCATATAAAGGATAGATCTTATGTATTTCTGCTTGTTGTCAACTTGGTTATTAAAATCTTAGCTATAAAACTTTGTTTCGGGCTTAACCACCACACCTTTTCCCAGATCTGCTGTTACTTCAAAGGTCTGGCCATTAGTTTCCAAGATATTGGAATTATGCTACCCCTGACTATGCTCCATTATTTCTACTTAACAACTCACCTGTAGTGAAGAAAGCAGAATGAAAAATAACATGTGAAATATGGTGATCATTTTTCAAAATCCGAGATAACATAATCTAAGAAAAATAAAGGCAAGAAATACCTTAGATGCTCCAATTTACTGCAAGCTAACCTTTTAAAAATGGTAACTTTTAATTACAAAGCATTGTTTCATTATTGTGACCAAATGTATAGTAACTCAGAAAAATGAATACTCCACAAACTTCTTGTAAATGAGCAGATGTGCTTGTTAACTTCTCAAAGGTAGAATAAGGCAGTTATCCCCTTCGATCTGGTTTTGTATCACCGAGTTGATAAAGATAAATACCTAGGCGAAAATTGTTTTTAAGTGTATCCAATTAATAGTTTGTTATTTTATGAACAACAGTGACCTCAGGTATAACAGTTTATTTTTCACTGTGCTGTAATGTACAGGTGTCAAATTGTCATAGAATGTATCCTAACAGTCCCCCAAATGTTAAGCTTCATGTGCCTCGTTTGATTTTTAAAATAAGTACATCATGTCTACTCCGGTATTTTTATAGGTGTATCTCATTGGTAGAAGGTGTCTTTTTCTGAACATTAACTGTATGAGAATTTATGAGAATGATTTGCCATGTTTTCAGATTTCTGTAATTTTGCAAGCCTCTAACCACTATTTCTGAAATATATCTTTCTTCATAAAAAAGCTAATAACATTCTTAATGTTAGTTTGTAGCTTTTAAAACTTGGCATGTTATCTCAGATTCACCTTTGAGAGGTAAAGTGAACCAACACTTGAACATTATTCTTGGTAGTTATTTACTACAAGATTTCTGACTACATAGATATCATAGATCTTAGGAATTTTTGAATTTCTGTTTTCTCTCAAACTGAGAGTATTTGCACTAAAAGTAAAAACAAATTGACTTGTTGATGTTTAGGTAGAGAATAAGGGGGAAAATAAGATAATGCATAACATAGAGAAAAGGATGTGGAACTTGTCTATGAAGAATAAAAAATTTGTTACAAGAATTACTTGAAAATACAAGTTGCTTTCAAAGCTTACGGTTTCTAATTATCAAAATAATCAATAGATCAGCATACCCTCATGATAGTGATTATTTTAAGTTTCCTTTGAAACAGAAAATCATTTTGGAGTGTTTTATCTGATTTTAAGGAGAATGGATATGATGTATTTTGTCAAATGCACACACATAATACATATATGTGCAAAGGCATTATTTTAAAATGGCTTCAGCAGCAACAGGAGATAGGCATTTGCAGAACCTGTGGTATTCCAGCAGGGGGCTATCGTGCATACATACAAATGAAGAGCATGTTTGTTTACTTCAGCTTTCAAAGGAGGGGGGACACCATGCACAAGCAACCCAAACAGGGAAGGCCTCATAGATTTGGGGAGCAAATCTATACCCCTCACCCCCAGTAGGTATAGGAAAACACTGACAGATGGGTCACAGAATAACTAAAATATGTTGGTGAGAGGTGAATACTCAAAGCATTCTATGTGCACATACCTGGTTTGGTAATAATGGGAAATTTTTGAAATAAATGTTCAAGTGCCCCACGATTGTCATTTTTATCTTTTTTCCCAAGGAGGTAGACTGGAAGATTCAGAAAACTTGGTCTGTTTTATTCATTTCAGGCGCACAGGTCGAAATTCACATGTTGGCCATATCACCAACTATCTGCAATTTAAATTTTTTTTCCATACCGACATTTATGTGCCTTATTATGTAAAACGTGCAGGATTTGCAGTGCTCTGAGGTGTGCCAACAAATGAAAATAATGTGCAGTATTCGTACAAAAGCACTTGGCCGAAGGAAAGAAACTTAATTACATTTACAATGGTATAGACCCACTAATTCTCCTTGTAATTTTAGGAAACCCAGATTCACCACCAAGAGGGTGAGGTCTGAGAGTCCTTTTTCACACATTGGATGGTCACCAATCTATGCCTTTTTGTGTTTCTGTTTAACAAATTCTTTATAGTGTTTGACCAAGAATTGGGGTATAACGTATAACTGAAATCTAATTAGAAGAAGACTAGACTTTTAAATTCTTTTAAAAACAAATTGGCTCTAAAATGAATTAATATGAAAAGAGTTTTGCTTATTTTAAACATCTCCCCTCCCCCCCCCCCCCCCCCCCAACCCCGGGCCGTTGTTAACAAAGCTTATTTGGAAGATTACTGTTACAAAGTTGATATCTCTGTGGCCTTGTACTTTACTGGTCTTAACTCTAAGTAGCAAGTAGTGGTAGAAAATGTCTGGGCCAACTATATGTGGAAACAGTTTACACTGTGGAAACTCCACTGAGGGTCACTGTTCTCATTATGATTCTAAAACATAGACAACACATTTTTAAAATCTCAAAAATCCAGTTCTAGCTCACTTAGATTTAAATTTTACTGTCTTGGTACACTAAGACTATTATATACTATTATATATGTGCATATAATTATATATTCTTTTTTTTGTTTATTTATTTTGAGGGAGAGAGTGTGCGTGAGGGAGGGGCAGAGAGAGAGGGAGAGCGGCAGAATCTCAAGCAGGTTCTGTGCTGTCAGCACAGAGCCCAACGTGGGGCTCAGACCCACAAACCCTGAGAGCATGCCCTGAGCCGAAATCAAGAGTGGGACGCTTAACTGACTGAGCTGCCTGGGCGTCCCCATATGATTATATATTCTTAATGTGTGTATGTATATGTAAAGTCAGCATATTTGATTAGCACCATATAATGATTAAAAAGGCGTATCTTAAAAATAATATTCCATTAGGCAACCACATTTATCAATTTTGATAATAGGAGAAAGTTGAAGTTATTTTGTTTAAAGTACACCTGAAAAACAGTTTGAACTCAACTTGCTTTTGAAGACCTAGCTTCTTTTAGGTTCTTCTGTTTATGTTAAGGCATGTTTTAAAATATATTTTGATTGGACAGAGTTCACTGTCATACTAAATTCATCTTAATATACAATCTTATAGATTTTTCATAGTATCAGTTGATAATGCCACATCACATGTAAAGTATCCCTGGGATTGAGAAAAGAGAAATGAGATAAAAATGAAGATTTGGAAGAATATTTCGCTGGTCTGAAAATAGAAATCTTTTGTAGTTTAATTGACTAACATTAAATGCATATGCTAAGACTATTCTAGCCATGTGCAGACTTGGTAAATAGTAAATCACATCTTAATTCTGAGTTTCTCTGTTCTCAAGATTGCCAGTATTAATAAAGTTCACTTTATTAAAACTACTTTGTTCTTTAATAATTAATCAAAACACGATATTACTGAATATGCCTTATGGCAAATAAAACAAAGGTGTAAGGGATCATGATAGAGACTATTTTCTAGCTTAATCCAGCTTAGTATATTAAACAGTCTTGACATGATGCCATTTAGTTTTCACTGTGAGATCTTGCAACATACTCTTTTCTGATCATTCAAATAGAATCCTACAAAGTCCCAGATATTTATTAGTATGCAGTCTTACTAAATACAAGTTTTTTTGTTCTCTGAGGCAATATGTAGTAAAAGAAATTTATTTTTCTATATGTACAATTCTAAAATTTATTAAATATGGAAAGGGTAAAGAAAAACATTTAAAATTTTATTGCCATCATTTATCATGAATAAATCAGTGTTTCTGAATTTCCAAAGGGATGTTTTAGAGTATATTGAAATTTATACCAAATTCAGAAAACATTGATGTCATTGCGAATGTCACGTGGACTCTGTCATGTGCCAGAGAAATTTCTGACGTAAAATTAGTGAGCTAAACCAATCCGAATGCAACGTTCTGTTTTAAAAAATCTTAAAGATATGTTTGTGATATAGTTTTAAGGATAATTATGGTCTTGAAGTGAATTACGATTTAATTCAACCACATTACGTCATTAATTTTGACTAGAATTTTAAATATCAAACATATGTCAGTCCTCTGTGGAAAGCATTCTGATGCTCGATCCTAAACAAAGAATTAAATTTTGGAGAACAGTTTTTCCGGGTCAATTCTCACAGTTCTTAGACTGTATTCTCAGAGTAGTAAACGGGTAGCATGGTCTTATCTGAGGTTTAATACCTAATACAATAACAGAGCCCCATCAATAGAAGGCTAATAGCAGATATGAAGGATATGCTGGCACTTCGTCTCGTAAAACCGCTATTCGCCCTAATTCAAATCCATTGATTCCTATTCCAGTTAAAAGTGAAGAACTTAATATGTCTTTTAATCCTTTTATTGTAAGCTAGGATAAAATTAATTTTACCCTGGAACTGCACAAAGCCAATTAACATGATCTTTAGAGTTATTTAGTAAAGTGCTTCAAACTGGTAAATTTATCTTGACCTCTTGGTTGCACTCTCTGACTGCTTTTTAAATGAGGTAATCAATATCTCACAGCCCTTTAAATAGCTTAAACTTCTCAAATATTTTACCTGTGTTCTAGTTAAGCTGTAAGTAAAGTGTTTACTCCTGTTCGCGTAAATCTAGAGTCAATTATGCTAAATCTAAAGACAATTATGTACTTTTGAGGAACACTGTATGAATTAAACGGTTGTTTTAATAAAATCAAAGGCTCATAGTTTGTTTAAAGTAACCCAATAATGAAGAAACGTATTATTTTTGCACAGAACAACTATTCTGTTTGCAACTTAAAATGTAGAACATTTATGTCCTTTCCCACTGCATGCAGCTTCTGTTTTCCACACAGGGCCAGTCGAAGGTATTAATTTTCTTACTGTGATAGGGTGATCAACCGTCCTGTCAAGAAAATGGATCTCCATGTCACCCTTTAGCATGATTAAATGGAGGCATGTCTCTGTGAAAAAATACCAAATTTTCATGAGACAAATGAAACTGTAGAAAGGCCTACTTTTATAGAATTATTTTACTTTTAATATTTCAAAATCTCCCATTTGATTATCACTTATAGGAAAACATTTCAGCTAATTGCATATTGTCTTGTATTATTTAAGAGCAAACCCAGGCAAAGCCAATAATTTTAAATGTCTTCAAATCTAAAAAATTAAGGAATCAGAAATTGGGGTATGTTACTGTTGGAATAGTAGTAGGGATGGGCCGCCGTACTTAATACAGTCACTAATCAGTCAGTGTCTCTTTTAGGGGATCCCTTTTCTTCCTCTTACTCCTTGTTAACAAAGAGCTATGATGTGTTCAGACCTGGATACTGATAAAAATTAGATAGCATAGAATTTCAGCATCAGTAGTATTAATAACCAGTTGGACAGTGGTCTTATGAGCCTGTGCACATGCTGAACTTTAAATTACACCAAGTGATATACTTGACAGCTAATTAAGATTTCATATTTTGGCCACTTAGCAGAGAGCACCTGTTATGATCCTTTCTATTAGCTTCAGGACAAAATTTACAAATGGCTGTTTTAACGTACATTATTAAAACTTCCCTAAAGTCTTAATTCCTTCCCGAGAAGTGGGAGTTAAGACAAGATTGAGGTAATTAAACAAAAGGAACAGAGGGAAGGTGGGGGACCAGGGCTAGAGGCAGAGCTCTCCAAATGCCCCTGTTGTTTAATTTCCTACTGGAAGCAGCCCATGTGTGCTTCTGCCCCCCGCCCCCCTTCCCCCTTCAAGCAGTGGCCGTTGCAGAGGCTGAACGGCTGGGGTCAATGCCTTGCCTATTGATCAGTATCCCTGCAGTCCCCTGCTCCAGCAGCTGCTTCATTGGCTTCTTTCAGGGCCTGCTTCAGTACATTAGAATAGAAATCCATAACCAGAGCTGTGCTCATCCAAGCAGGGGAAGAAACTAAATTAAATGGTATAAAACAATCTTGGATCAGGAGTTTGTGCCAATTCATCTTGATCTAAGATGTCACACCGGGCTCTCTGTCTGAGCACCTGGGCTAGAGGCAGCCATAGTGAAAATAGATGGAGCTGCGATCATTCATTTGTCAGCTAAGGAGCAAGGCAGCGGTTAGCAATTCCCTTCTGCAGAGGTCAGCTGACAGAACAATCAGTGCAACTGCAGAATAGAGCTTTCCTTTGAACTATTGTTATGGAGCATGCTCTTGCTGAGTCGTGGGGGGAGGGGAGCTTCATTTGCTTCCTGTTTCAAGACTGCTATGGAAATAGTGAAATATACACTACATGCATCTAGATGCAGTTGCACAGAGCTCTTACTCCCATGTCTGTCCCTGTACTCAAATAAAGTTGGCTTTAAATGCACGTTCTGATATCTAGATGATCAAACTGTTACATATCACTTTCTCTAGAATTTGGGTTCATTTTCATCCTCCTAAACACAGAGGCAGTGGTTATTGATTTTGTTTCTTCTTCGTATGGCTAACCTTTTAGGTTTTTCCCCCACTTTAGTTATTACAACTATGACAGACCAGTGGCATACTTGGAATCTCTGATTGCACGTACACATTAACACTCTTACTAATGTTTCTGTACCTTTAATAAACTCGGAAAAAAACACGAAGAGAGTTACATAGAATGGTATCAGAAGATATTTCTGAATGTTACTTAAATATTTTTGAACATTTTAATTGAGGCTTTTTATAAGAAATGTGAATTCATGAAATATTTGTGACTTTAGAAGTGACGGAGTAATTTTATAACATTGGAGGAATATCCTTAACTATACTATAAAAAATGAATTAGGGAGATGAATAAAATTTTATATAGAAGATTTAGAATATTTTTAAAGATCAGTGTATTCTCTGTGGACTCATACTGGATTTTGTCTTTCTGTATACTAATGACAAATTTTCAGAACTACCTTTTTTTTAATCTTTATTTTTGACAGAGAGAGAGAGAGAGAGAGAGAGAGAGAGAGAGAGAGAGAATGTGCAGGGGAGGGGCAGAGAGAGAGAGGGAGACAGAGGATCTGAAGCAGGCTCTGTGCTGAGAGCTGCGAGCCCAGAGCCCAGTTTGGGGCTCAAACACATGATCCCTGAGATCATAACCTGAGCTGAAGTCAGAAACTTAACCCACTGAGCCACCCAAACACCTCCTTTTTTAAAACATTAAGCTGTGACATGCAGAATCTTAGAGACTATAGTGGCAACCATGAATCTTTTTTTTTGGTACTCCATTGTACCAAACTTTTATTTTCCAAATAAATAGTAACCACTCTTTGATGTTTCCATTTTAGTTTTCTTAGTGTTTTTTTTTTTTTTTGTAAGTACTTTAATGCCACTCTCTTACGGAATTACTCCTTTCTAACTACTAAATTCTTTGTAATATCCTACCATTTCCTTTTCTTAGCCTCACCCAGGTCTGCTTGCCCACTTCTATTCTGCCTTTGAGCACAGTTAAAAAAATGCAATTTAAAATTTCTACTTAAAAGCTTTGTGCTCTAGGTGTTTTGTTTGTTTTTATTAAGTTTCTGGAGAAGCCATATCTACTTATCTTAAAAGGATTTCTTTGTTTTTACTTTTGTGTTAGTTAATTTTTGCTTAAATTTTTACTATTTTTGACTAAATTTGTTACTTTTTGTTTTAATTTTTTAAATTAATTTTGATAATTAGTTAATTTAGATTCTTAAAAGAACTTAAGGCATGACATCTAAAGTTTGCAGTGTTTCTATCAACTTCCCAAAGACCAAACCAATCTTTTTTAAAATTCTTTCTTAACATTTTATTTTTTAGAGAGGGAGAGCATGCACGGGGTGGGGTGGGGGCTGGCAGTGAGAAAGAGGGAGACAGAGAATTCCAAGCAGGCTCCATGCTGTCGACACAGGGCTTGAACCCACGAACCTTGAGATTATGACCTGAGCCAAAGTCTGATGCTCAAGTGACTGAGCCACCCAGGTGCCCCAAGACCAAACCAATCGTAATCTCACTTTGGTTTCTACAATATCCTTCTAATCCCCTAAATCTAATTATGTTACTCTGTGGCTTAAATCTTACCTTGAGTATCTTCCCACTTTTTATAGGTTAAAGGTTGAAATGTGAATATGGTCTGTGGTGCCATCTGTGGTCTAGCCCGTGCCTGCCTCTCTTGCCTGTTTTCTATCTTTCTCTTGGCTCTTAGGCTTCCAACCTGATTACCTGTCTTTGAGTTGGAAGTCAACCAATTACTTCATGCTTGAGGTTCTTACACAGACTGTTCTCTCAGTTCATAGTGTTCTCATTGATTCTGTAACCTATTTCTAATTCTTATTTAGTAGGCTTTAAGTTCAAAGAGGACAGGGATTTTGCTTTTCTGGTCCCTGTTCACTTCCAGTATAATACCATGAATACATCAGACCTTCGATTCTTATATGTTGAATGACTGAGTAACTGATGGAATGAATGGATTTCTACCACCACTGGTACTGTTTTTCACCTGATCGTTGCATGAGTCTTCTTTTAGTTCTACTGGACACCAGTCTTGTTTTACCTCGTAATCTACCTTTCTATCGCCACTCTCATGGTCTTTCTAACAGTGAATAAATCTGATATCACCACCTTATGCAAAATTGTTCCAATAGCTTTCCATTAAACAAAAGTTAAAAGTCTTCAGCTTGCCATGCACAAGTCTCTTTTGATTTGGTACCCCTTTAGCCTCTCCCATTGTCATTCCCTTGCCTTACCTTCAATTAGCATAGAATGACAGAGTAAATGAAGAGACAAAATAAAACATCTAAAAGCACTCAGAGGTCCCTGCTGCTAATTTCTTAGCGTTCTGAGCTCTGAGGGCCCTTTTCTATATTGATTTAAGTAATATAGAGAGTGAAGTATTAAAAGGGGCTGGATGGATGACTAGAGAGAGTAGAAGGCTGACCTCCAATGAAGATGTCTCCAGAAGTTCACTTTTTAAATTTCTCTGTACCAAATATATAGCTGTGAGAGATAAAATATACAAACAGCAAACCAAAGAGACATAACTAGTCTCCAGAAAGATAAATACCCTTGTGGACAAGTAATAAAATAGAAGTGATCTGGGCTAATACCCTTAGCTACTTCCCAGAAGCGGGCTTTTGGCTCCTGTGAGCTAAAGAGGACTTAAAATATATCATGAGTACAGCTTAAAGCCAGGAGTGAGGCTATGGCTTTGTCAGTTCTTGAAAGGACCCTGAAAGTCCTTGTGAGTAGGTTGAAAGGATGTGAGTAGGTTACTACTCATTTCAAATCAAAGTTGTTATCAAAGTTGAATAGATATTAACTCTGTGACTGGCATTGTTAACTGTAATAAAAGATTGTGGAAATAAGTGAGTTGTGTTTACCCTAAGAACCTAGAAACAAAAGAAGGGCTCCTGGCTGGCTCAGTTGGTAGAGCATGCCACTCTTGATCTTGGGGTTGTGAGTTCAAGCCCCACGTTGGGCATAGAGTTTACTTAAAAAAGAACCTAGAAACAAAGAGAACAGAGAGAAAACATACAGTAGGAGAAATAGTAAAAATAACAACAGCAGTTGGTGAAATAGAAAGGAACGGAATAATAAGATCAAAACTGAAATATTTTTTGAAAGTCTGGTAAAATATAAATTTCTAGCAATACTGATCAAGAAAGGCATTGTTATGCCCAGAATTCGTGATCCCCAAAGACCACTAGGGAGCCGAGTCCGATGCAAAAGCAAAGAGCCTTTATTCGAGCTAGCTCGAGCTCAATCCCCTACCTGCACCGACGCAGCGGTGAGATACCAGGGAAAGAGAGCGAGTTTCAAAAGGACAAAGGTTTTATTGGGGCCTGGGGGCAGTTGGTGAGGTAATGGCTATGGCCTCAGCCGATTGGCTGGGGAGGGGTCCCGGGGAAGGGTCTGGCAGGTGAGGGAGGGTTTACTCAAGGGGAGGAGGTGTGGTCAAGGTGAAGGACACAGAACAAGATGGAGTCGGCTGGCGTAGGCCCGCCCTTTCATTCCCCCCTTGTCATGTAGCTTACGGACCCAATCATGGGACCGGCTGCATTTATGGTGACAAGGAGAACAGAGTCTGGAGGTTTACGCAAAGTTCTGGGAAGCAAGTGTCCCTGGGGTGGCTCTGGGAGGTCTGATTAAGTATTGTCCCCGAGCTGGTGTCTATGATCTGCCAGGTGATGTTTTGGGGGGCGTGGGGACTCCCGGCAGCATGAGCAATGACAAGCAGAGTTAACAGAGTTACCAATATTAGGTAGGTCGAATGCGCTGTAGCTTGAGCTTGAGCGGGTTGTGTTGGTCCTGACTGATGGCCCATCGCGTGACGAAGTCCTTCCGGATAGAGGAGGGGTCCGCTGGCTGAGCGTGGGTGTGATGGACCCAGGTCGCGATGCCGTCTACCTTGAGAGCGGTGGGGGTTGTCAACACCACGATGTAGGGTCCCTTCCAGCGCGGCTCGAGTCTCTCGGTGGTGCCTCTTGACGTAGACCCAGTCTCCCGGCCTGTACTGATGAGGTGTCGGGATCCGGCCAGCCTCGTAGATGGCACGGAGGCGCGGCCAAATGTCCTCGTGCGCCCTCTGGAGCCCGCTCAAGGAAAGAAAAAGTTCTTGATCTTTAAACTCAGCAATAAGTTCAGCTAGAAGCCTGGGAATAACAGGGGGTGGCCTGCCAAACATGATCTCGTAGGGAGTAAAACCCAGAGTGTAAGGAGTGTTTCTAACCCGGTAAAGGGCGTACGGTAGGAGAGTCACCCAGTCCCCGCCAGTCTCCATGGTTAATTTGGTAAGGGTCTCTTTTAGGGTTCTATTCATTCTTTCTACCTGTCCTGAGCTCTGGGGCCTATAAGCACAATGTAATTTCCAGTTTGCCCCCACCGCCTTGGCTACTGCCTGTGTTACCTGTGGGATAAAAGCTGGTCCATTGTCTGATCCTACCAGGGCAGGAAAACCATACCTGGGTAAGATGTCTTCTAGTAGCTTCTTAGCCACCGTCTGAGCCGTTTCATGCTTGGTTGGGTATGCCTCCACCCAGCCAGAGAAGGTGTCTGTAAATACCAGGTCCTCGTGTAGTGCCTCGTCGAAGATGGTGGGTGAATTTTTGAATCCCTGAGGTAGCCGTGTCCAGGTGAGTTGCCCACTGTAGCCCTCCTCCGGATCATGCCACTCGAAGGCGAACAAGGGTTGGCTCTGGGGTGCCAGCGGCAGACTGAAGAAGGCGTCCTTTAAATCTAGTACAGTATACCAGACCCTGGAGGGCGCCAAGGAGCTCGAGAGTATATGGGTTGGGAACAGTTGGGTGTATGTCCACGACCCTCTTATTTACTTCCCGGAGGTCTTGTACCGGTCGGTAGTCATTTGTGTGAGGCTTTTGACCGGCAGTAGGGGGGGGTGTTCCAGGCAGACTGGCAAGGAACTAGTACCCCTAGGCTTCGTAGTCTCCGGATGTGTGGCTGGATCCCCTTCTGGGCCTCCTGAGACATGGGGTATTGTTTGATCCTTACCGGACTCTCTCCTGGCTTGAGCTCTACCAGGACTGGGGTCCTATGAGCGGCTAGTCCCATCCCCCCTGTCTCTGCCCAAACCGAGGGGAATTCTTGTAGCCATCTGTCTATATTATCCTCTCTCGGGAGCGCCTCCTGGTGGAGGAGGTATTCATCCTCCAGTTTCATGGTCAGGACCTGGATGGGGTGGCCCTTGCCATCGGTGACCTGAGGCCCCCCTTGTCTGAAAGTTATCTGAGCTCCAATCTTGGTCAATAAGTCCCGTCCTAACAGCGGGTAGGGGCGTTCTGGTATTACCATAAAGGAGTGGGATACCCGGCCCATCCCCAAATCTACTGTTCTTCGGGTAGTCCATGAATACTGGCTCATACCAGTTGCCCCTTGTACCCAGGACTTCTTGCTAGCTAGTTTTCCTTGTGGGGTGCGGAGGACCGAATGTTGTGCTCCGGTGTCGACAAGGAAGTCAATAGGGGTCCCCTCCACTTTAAGAGTTACCCTGGGTTCGGGGAGAGGGTCCGAACCCTGACTCCCCTAATCACTTAGTTCATCCAGCTCTAGGACTTTTACTCGATCAGTCTTGCTTCCCTTCCCGCCGGCCCTTTTCGGACAATCTCGGGCCCAATGCCCTATCTCCTTGCAGTATGCGCACTGATCCTTCTGCAGCCTCTGCTTCCCCCCCTTGGTGGTGCTTTTACCTTTTCTTGCGTCGTCTGCCAGCTGCCGGAGACGGCGGTCTCGTTCCTCGGGGAAGTCAGCAGTGGTAGCTAGCAGTATTCTGGCCAGGTCTCGAGTCTGCTTACTGCTGGCAGCCACCATGGCGCGAGCCTGCTTGTCCTCAGGAGGCTCCCGGTTATTATATACCTTTTCGGCTACCACCAGTAAGTCCTGCAGACTTTTTTCTCCTAGTCTATCTATTTTCTGTAATTTTCTCCTAATGTCTATGGCCGATTGGTTTACAAAGGCCATGATAACAGCTGCCTTGCTTTCCGGAGCCTCTGGATCCATGGGGGTATAGGTACGGAATGCCTCCATGATCCGTTCTAAAAAGGCAGCCGGAGATTCATCTTTTCCCTGTTGTACATTTCCTACCTTGGCCAAATTGGTTGGCTTTCTAGCAGCCATTCGGAGACCCCCCCATTAGAGTCTGGCGGTAGACCCGGAGCCTCTCCTTACCTTCTGCCGTGTTGAAATCCCACTGGGGCCGAGTTAAGGGGAAGGAGGCATCTATCTGAGCCTGGTTGGTGGTGGGATTCCCGTCTGCACCCGGAACTAGTTTTCGGGCCCCATTGAGGATTCTTTCTCTTTCTTCAGTCGTGAACAGGACCTGCAAAAGCTGCTGGCAATCATCCCACGTGGGCTGATGGGTAAAAAGATAGAGTCTAATAAATCAATAAGCCCTGCCGGTTTCTCGGAAAACTTAGGATTCTGAGCTTTCCAATTGTAGAGGTCACTAGTGGCGAAAGGCCAATAGTGATGGGGCTGATTCCCCTCCGCGTCTGGGGGTCCGGTGGCTCCCAGGGGCAGAATAGTGGAGTCGGCGGCGGAGGCGGATTGCTCCCTCTGAGCCCTTTGTCTGGTAAAGGGCAGGCTTCCCCCTGGAGCGTTTCCGCCTCCCGCTCTCAGAACAGCGTCTGCCTCCCCTGGAGGGGGAGGATGGTATTCTTCCGGCATCCTAGAGGGGTTATACGGGGGAGGAAAAATTAATTCTTCTTCAGTACCCCCCTGTAAGACAGGGTAGAGGGGTGCTGAAGACTGGGTAAGACGTTTCCTCTTCTCTGTCTCCTGCAAAGCAAGAATGGGTTTTGGCTCTGGAGGGATCAGGTTTAGGAAGGGCTTAAGCCAAGAGGGTGGGTCTGCTACAAGGTCCTGCCAAGTGATAACGTAAGGGAGCTGATCAAGATGGCCCGCCTTAGGCTGAGAGATGATACTCCTCAGTGGATGGTACGGAGGTCGAAGGTCCCCTCTGGTGGCCATCCGACATTGAAAGTTGGCCACTTGCTAGAACAAAAAAACTGCAACCGACCCTTTCGGACTTCCACACTGAGGTTGTTAGCTCTTCCCCTCACATCCTTAAAGTGATCAATCATAATACTTAGAGGAGTAGTCCGAGTCTGTCCCATAACGTCCGTCCAGTAAGTCCACAGAGCAAAACAGAGAAACACAAAAACAGACAAACAGAGGGCCCCTAGAAAGTCTTCCGACTCCATGGGAGCAAAACTGCAAGCTAGCTTAGACCTTTGAGGGGATTCCATGTCCCTCCAAAACCGATGAGGGGATTCCACGTCCCTCCAAAACCGATGAGGGGATTCCACGTCCCTCCAAAGACGACGGCCTCACGCCGACCAGCGGGAGCGACCCGCCTCGTCTCAGACCTTTGAGGGGATTCCACGTCCCTCCGAAACAGATGAGGGGATTCCACATCCCTCCAGAAGGGAGAATCGGAACGTCTTCCAAAACTCCCGGCCCGTGGTCCTCCAGTGCGTCCACTTAGACCGCGTCGGGCACTACCAGAATTCCAGAAATGAGCTCACACAGAAAAGACAGAACAAACAGACACTAACTGTGGCCAGTCAGGCTCTCCGGGTCGGGGGTCCCTTGGGGGTCTTGGGGATCCTGGACGAGCCCCCAAATGTTATGCCCAGAATTCGTGATCCCCAAAGACCACTAGGGAGCTGAGTCCGATGCAAAAGCAAAGAGCCTTTATTCGAGCTAGCTCGAGCTCAATCCCCTACCTGCACCGATGCAGCGGTGAGATACCAGGGAAAGAGAGCGAGTTTCAAAAGGACAAAGGTTTTATTGGGGCCTGGGGGCAGTTGGTGAGGTAATGGCTATGGCCTCAGCCGATTGGCTGGGGAGGGGTCCCGGGGAAGGGTCTGGCAGGTGAGGGAGGGTTTACTCAAGGGGAGGAGGTGTGGTCAAGGTGAAGGACACAGAACAAGATGGAGTCGGCTGGCGTAGGCCCGCCCTTTCAGCATGAAAAGTAATATTAGAGAAGGCACAAATAATATTTAAATGGATCCATAGCAATGATATAACTGAAATATTTTCATGATAGTACTGTAAATAACTTTAATAACTTTAAAAACTTAAGTTAGATAGATAATTCCTTTAAAACCACAAGCTATCAGAAATGACTCAAGAGGAAATAGAAAGCCAAACTGGACAAGTAACTGCCAAACTATTTTCTAAAGTAGTCGAACCTTTTTACATTTCCACCTGCAATGCATACTCATTTTCCGTCCATACTCGACAGCACATTTTATAATCCTTTTTATCACAGCCCTTCTAGTGGATGTGAAGTGATATCTCCTCGTGGTTTTGACTTGCATTTTCCTAATGACCAGTGATGTTAAGCTTCTTTGATATGCATCCTGGCCCTTTATATATCTTTGGAGAAATATCTATTCCAATTGTGTACCCATTTTAAAAGTTGTACTTTTTTATTATTGAGAGGTAAGAGTTTCTCATATATTCTAGATAAAATCCTTCATAGATATCTGATTGACAGTGTTTTCTCTCAGTCTGTGTGTTGTCTTTTTACTCAGTTGATTTTGTCTTCTTAAGTGCAAAGGTTTGTAATACTGGTGAAGTCCAATTAAAGAAGTTTTTAAAATTACTTGTGCTTTTGGTATCATATCTAAGAAAGCATTGCCTACCCCCAGATCATAAAGGTATATCTATATTCTTCTTCAAGTTCTCTTATTTTAACTCTTATATTTAGTACTGTGAACCTATTTTGAGTTGATTTTTTTTAATTGATTTTTTTGTATAGAGAGAAATGGAAGCCCAGATTCATTCTTTAGCATGTGGATAACCGGACATCTCAGTGCCATTTGTGAAAAGACTGTTCTTTCTTGAAAGAGTAATGTTGAATTTTTTTTTTTTTAATTATATGTCTCTGTGTATTGATAGTGTTTTAACTTCTGTTTGGGTTTTCAGGTTGCTTATCAAGTATCCCACAAATGAAAAAGATTTCCACATCTTATGAGGAAAGACGGAAGCAAGCTACTGCTATTGTTTTACTAGGAGTCATAGGAGCTGAATTTGGTGCTGAAATTGAACCTCCCAAATTGTTGACCAGACCGCGAAGCTCTAGCCAGATTCCTGAGGGATTTGGCTTGACTAGTGGTGGATCCAACTACTCACTGGCCAGACACACTTGTAAGTTTTAAAATTCCTAACGCTAATCTGTTGCTTTCAGTACACATCATTTGTTAACAGAACCTCAGAATATATCCTGGGTTTTAGCCCAAACAGAATGCTGACATGAAGTTAGAAAGCACTATGACCTGTTTGGCACATTACCCTTTGGTTATAGTTACCAAACTTTAAAAAAAAAAAAAAAAAACATGGTCTTAAAAATGCTTTTCTTAAAAAGCACATTTCTGATCTTTGTGTTCTCACATTTTGGTCAAGATTTTAGTCCTGACTTCTAATTTCTAAAACAATTTCTGTAAAACTATGCAACAAGTCCTGAATGTGGTTTGAAAAGTCAGGAGTGGGGGTGGATTAGTTACATTCAGAGCTCAAAGGGCCTGTGTCCTCCTGCTAACTTGTGTTCTGTGTATGTTAATAACAAGTAAGGATATTTTGTAATGTCTTTTGGTACTCCAGTGTTGGAACTCCTTTAGGTAGGGTCCTTACCTACCATATTGCAAAATAATTTCTAACAAATCATGTTATCGTAAGGACCAAATATAATCCTACTGAATATATCACAAGGTATTCTTTATAGAACAAATTGCAGTGTGTTTGGGGGGGTTTTGGCTTTTAAGCAAGGGAGAAAGAGCTATGTTGCTTTGTTAGGTATGACAGCAGAAAACTTCACTGGATCATTGTCACATACTTTTGCTGTGAAATCATGGAGCCATATTAGTAGCTTTTATAATTAAAACCCTCCTGTAGATTTAGCTGCCTGTCTCCGCATGCCACCCCCCTCCTTTTTTTCTAGATTCCTGGTACAACAAATACTTACTAGTGGTTGGTAACCTCCTGATCTCTATTTGACATTGAGCATCAGAGATTAATGATAACAGTTCCACCACCAACAGTAATAAAGCAACTAATTCTTTGAACATGATTTTAAGCTCTTTTACATACATTAACTCACTTAATCTTCATAATAACCCTATAAAGTGGGTACTTCAGTTATCTCTGTTTTACACATAAGGCTAATTGGGCACAGAGGGGTTTACTTACCCTGGCTGAGATCACACCTCTAGGAAATGGCAGTTTTTGTTCCAGCACAATCTGTTGGGTCCAGAGCTTGTGCTGTTGACCATTACGCAAAGTGCTACTGTTTAATGGCTCCTAGATGCAAAGGGCTTAACCACTGACCTGGCTAACGCCGTGCTGTTACTTTTTAACTTAAAAAGTTTTCTCTCCCCTCATTTGAACTTTAAAAGAGAAATCAAGCCTTCTTCAAAGTCGCTCAGCCAAAATGTGGTAAAATCTAAACTTGAACTCAAATGTCTCGTGACCCGAAAACCCATGCGCTTTGCATTTGCCACCTGTGCACACCGGCTCTCCCTCTCCTGCCAAGGCCTGCCGGCTGCGGGCCCCTCCCTCTCACCCCTAGTAGCTTTATCTTTTCCCAAGTTCTGCATGTTCCCTGCTCAAATCTCCCACTCTACAAAAGGGCCTAGAGTTAGGCTCACTTCTCTATGTCACTCCGGACACCCTAGGATTTGTGTATATAGTTTCTTAGAATCTTGGCATTAGACTATATTAGAGGTTAATGAAACTTTGGCCTGATTTAGTTGGCTGGTTTTCAAACTTTTGCTCACCATCTCTCTCGCGAGGATCAATAAATGTCTGGTTGCTCGTACGGTTCTATGTTAACAGCTAAAACTTTTCAATAATAAGTTTAAACATTTGCAAAAGATGTAATTTAGAGACTATTGTGAATATGGGCATTGAAAAATGAAATACTGTTCTTGTAAATATATTCGATATATTCAATTGAATATTTACCATAACTATTTGATATCCATTTAAAAAAAATACATGACAGACTTTCCTTGAAAAGTCAGAAATCCTGCATCCTTGATTCTTTTCCTTAAAGAGAGAAAATTTCTCCCTCACAGTTTTAAGGAACGTGTTCATTTGCATATTTAGCATCCAAAAATCAATCCTTTAAACTAACTCTATCTTAAAACTATTTGTGCTTTTAAATCTATTCCTTGAAAAGTCTTATGATGCTTTCATTTCAAGGGGTTACTTATTATGAAGACTGTTGATTTAGTTCAACATGTTTTGTACAATATTTTAACCGTATTCTTTCTTATTTTGTATTTTCCTGCAAGGAAAATGAACACAAATGCTGTCTCTCAGGAATTTTCACATAGCTCACTAGAAGTATCTGTACATAAATGTAGGAACATCATAAATTAATGAGTTGCTGACTAATTCCACCCAAGCTGTTGGCTGGTTGCTGGGCAGATTAGTCTACATCATATTATCTCACTTATCCAGACTAGTACTGTTATCCCCTTTCAAATCACGATTCATCTTTATGCAAAATTCTGATATTGCTTCTGTATTTTCTCTTAACTGTAATAATTTCACTTGCAAATTGTGTCTACTATAACTAGAAAAAGAGGAAGTAGGTTAGGAGAAAAGCAGGAATTTTAAAAGCTGTGGTAGAATAGAAATAGAGATTTTTCAAAGAAGCCTTGGTAATTGATAAAAGAAGAGTAGGGTCCCTGTGTTCTGCTCTTTGGGTTTGTTAGGAGACAAGGAGGTGAATGACGCGTCATGGGGTCCAAAGCCTATTTCTGACAGGATGGAAACCTTGGGATGTGCTACGTGGAGGGACTTTTGCATGATGCCACCTCAACTTTCCGAAGCAAGATAAATAAAATTCCCCCAAACATTGAAACTGTTTAAGTGTTTTAGAGTCAAGTTCATTCCTCGAGCATTTTGAATAAAGGACTAGGTGTGGGAAGAGCAAAAGATAATGCTTCTTAGCAAATAATACTATTGATTATTTTATTGAAATAGTAGAGATTCTGAGAGCTTTCTAGCCAGCAAGAAATATATATATAAATGAAAAGGTACCTATTAGAACCAGTTTAAAGTGTGTAAAATATCCTTGATATTGTCTTCACTTATTATGGCTGCCCTATTTTAATAATTATAAAATATCAGTTTAAATCTTGGTCCCATGATTGGAAACAGTCAGATGTCTAAATGTTCTTGTGTCTTTCTTGGCCTCTTTTTGGATCAGTTATATATAATAATAACCTGTTGTAATGTTAACCTGCTGGAAGTTGCTATATGTATTGCTATGTTATTTGTTTATGTGGCATTTAGAATGCATTGCAACCATTAAATATTTAGTCCTCATGGCAGCCTATTGAATGAGATAATCATTATTATCCTCATTTTGAGATAAGGCCATTAAGATACAATATTTGATGAACTTTAATTGCTAATGCACCTAGAGGTATAGATAGTGAATTCTAACCTTCCTTGAAAAGCCATTCTGTTCTGTGAAAACTTATCATTATCCCAATTATCCACATTGATAGGAGGGAAGAATGACACTGACACCAAATTCAAAAGTCATGCTTAGTTTTATAATGCATTTCATACTTATATTTGAATATACCTGAATCATTTGTGGGAGTTACACTTCACATAAAATGTCCAAATTGCATATTGAAGACAAAGCTGAAGGACTCTGGGAATTAAGAAGCCTAGACTAGGCCACTCTTTCCTCGTGCCCTTGATCTGGGTTGCAGTTTCCTCTTGTTTAAAATAAAGGGCAGGACTATTCTGTCGTTAAAGCCCCTTTTGGTCCAGTTAATCTCTCCTTCTGAAGTGAAATAGCATCCCAGGAAATTCACCTTCATCACCTTCTCCTTTTCCATTTCATGTAGGGATGGACACTGTCTCATTCCAAAAAGCTAACTCAAACAGAGATCATTCTTCATTTTTATTTTGATCCACAAAGACATTATTAGGACGTTTTAGGGTAGTATTTATAATGTTGCCTGTAGGTCTTTGGTTCATTCTTTCATTTGGTCACGTCTCTTCTTGCTCATTTTATAATTGTGGAATTATGCTGGCACGTCTGTAGTAAATCCCATTTTGATCTCTCATTAGCTTTTTGACTTTGGGCAAGTGGCATAAGTCATTTCCCTAGGCAGCAGACTCTGAGACAGATTTGTGTGCAGGAGTATTCTCGTGATCAATACTTTTAGGGAGTGAAAAAAACAGGATTGGGCAGAGCGAGATGTTGAATTGCATTTCAGTTGCTTAGGAAGCTTCAGCTCATCCCAGAGAACTCTGGGACCAGGATGGCCCTTCAAACTGTCCTTGAATTGGGGCAAAGGGCTTGGCCTTCATATCCCTGTGTCCTTCAGTCACTGGATCCACAGTGCCCTAGGGAGGGGTGTGACCTTGGATGCGGCAGCTCTCTTCATGTCAGCGCAAATCCTACAGAGGGACTCGACCAACACTTGTCAGCCACTGACCCCAAGAGCTTGGGGGAAGAGTGAGTTCTTCACTTGTGGAGGTGAGGGGATGGATAGCCTCTCCGGGCTTCCACTCGGCATGTTACTAACTTATGTGTGCCCTAGTTCCCTCTTTCTATCAACAGAAACGGAAAGAGGGGCTACCGTTGAACACGCTTTCTACTTCAACAGCTTACACATCGCTTATCACCCTGCAAGACAGCTGTTTTGTCCAACACCTAGCATGATACGAAGCACATTCATTCGCATTAGCTGATTATTGAGCATTTACTCTGTGCTGTGTACTTTACATATAATAACTTATTTAACTTTATAATCCTTCCAAATGGGTACTATTACTGTTATCACTAAATAGAGGAGGAAACTGAACCTTTGCCCAGGACTCACCAAAGTTTTGTGAAATTGGATTAACTTTTCTTTGTGTAGACCAATAAATTAAGGGCATAGGTTAAATGCTTTAAGATCCTGCTAAGTCTGAACACCTGTCTTGCAACTTTAAATCAGTATATTTTCTTTTTTTGACTATTAAAAAATGTTTATTTAACAAAAAAGTTCAACATGAAAACGCACGACCTGATTTTTATATTGTAGTGAAATAGGTGCTAGGGAGAAGGGGCACGTGGAAGCAGTTGATTTCTTCCAGGAACACATCCATTGTTTACACTCCTTCCAAGACTTCTAACATGAGGATACTATTTCCTCGAATTACCACCATTCCAATATTGTTCTGTTGCCATCTCCACACATTGATCTATCACAAGGTTCATAGAGGGATCGAACCCCTGCCGTATTCCATGGACATGTCTGCCACCATTTAGTTTCAATGATAATTTCTTGCCCATAAATATTTCAACTCGGGAGGGTGAGCTTTGCTCACGGTGTCTACTCGGCAAGCTCAAAGATGCTTCCAAACGAAATTCCTAAATCAGTATATTTTCACCATTTCACATAGGTGTCTTGTGTCACAAGCAAGTAAGATTCAGAAATGTGGCTATAAATAAGAAGGGGAGGTCAGCAAGTAACAGGTCACCTGTAAATATGAACAACTCTTGACTCATCCTTTGGGGATGTGCTGCTTCCCTGGAGATATAAACATATACAAAATCCACATCGCCATACTTATGAAATGCCTTGCATCTGTAGTGTGAAATATTTTGATTAGAGAAAATGAGTATTTTTCCCCACAGTGGGTCTTTAGCAATACCGTAATGCCGAATGCCAGGTTCTTTAGCGGGTCAAGGTTTTTTATGACCTCACAGATGTTATATGTGGAAAACACAGTGTTCGTGTGCATTTTTGTGTCTGTTCTGGGAAAAGGACGCACAGTTTCATTCAGTTCTCAAAAGAAAGTCATTAAAATAAAAATGGATAAGAACTCTTAAGAGTTTGTTGGAAAAAATTGCTTATCTGTTATTATAATTTTTAAAACAACAGAGTTATAATCATATTGATTAGATCAGCTATCACACCACCAAATGGAAGGCAGCCTCAGTTAGACACTACCTCAGGAATATTTTAATGTTATGAAACTTTTATGTAGAGTTTTTATTTTCTGGTACTATGTACCGTTTGATTTTATTTTGTTGTCCTTTACTATTGTTGACAGTTTTTCTCCAGAATGTCTATTTAATGAATATGTTGATATTGGTTGAGGTTGATTCTATAATGGATTTATTTCTTAAATTTTAAGGTAAGAAAGTTAAGTCAAATTTCAAATGTTTTATCAGCAAGATCAGGACAAAGTCCCGGACTTGCAATTAATAACAAAACTCGTGGTACTTGCACGTCACGAATGAAAGTAGCCACAAGGATGAGGAACACATCATGCCATTTAAAAGATAAACATAACAAAAATGGAGATTTTCACTGTATACAAACAAGTCATCAGATGGTATGATGACAGCCCCTGAGCAGGGCTGTAGCCATGGAGACTTCCTTTGTGTTGCTTTCCCTCGTGTTTCTAACCCTGACTTCCTGGCACTTGGCAGTAATTCTGCTTTTCTGTCTTCCTACTCCGCGGGCCGCCTCATTCACTCATTCCTCTCATTGCACTGACTCAGCGTTTCATCCTCTTTACCACCACTTCTCATTTGTAATTTTACCTTTGAAAATCATCCTTTGGGGGCACCTGGGTGGCCCCGTTGGTTAAGTGTCCAACCCTTGGTTTCAGCTCAGGTCATGATCTGTAGTTCATGGGTTCGAGCCCCGCGTTGGGCTCTGCGCTGCAAGTGTGGAGCCTGCTTGGGATACTGGCTCTCTGCTCCTCTCCCACTCATATTCTCTCTCTCTCTCTCTCTCTCTTTCTGTCTCTTCCCCCTCCCCCTCTCTCCCCTTCCCTCTGTCAAAATAAGTAAATAAAAAAAGAAGAGGAAAGAATATCATTCTGGTTCCAGATGCCATCTGTCTTGCATTGCTATACACCTTCCATGTTTAGAAGGCGCCTGGATGGCTCAGTTGGTTAAGCAACCAACTTCGGCTCAGGTCATGATCTCACAGCTTGTGGGTTCAGGCCTGCGTCAGGCTCTGTGCTGACAGCTCAGAGCCTGGAACCTGCTTCAGATTCTGTGTCTCCCTCTCCCTCTGCCCCTCCCCTGCTTGTACTCTCTCTCTTTCTCTCTGGAAAATAAATAAAACATTTTTTAAAAAAAGAAAAGAAAAGGAATTCTTCACTCTGGCTATGCACTAAAATCTGGAATGTTTTCAAATGAGCCTTTCCCTGGCATTCTTATTCAGAAAAATCAGGCGTGGGGTTTGGGTATCTATGTGATTTTTAAAACTTCACAGGTAATTTTCATGTGTAGTCAGAGTAGAGGCATCCAGTAGACTGTGGAATCCTTTAGTTATTTTAAATTGAGTGTTCTATGGTAGTTCCAATCATTAAACTACCTTAATGCACAGTATGTACTCTAATTTTTTGTTACATTTAAAATGGAAGAGATAATGGGAACTAATCTAAGTGAATAAATGACATTTATATCACTCTCAGACCTAATTCTTTAGGCAGCTCAGCTTTTTTATTGGGATTTTATTGTTCTGGATTGCTCAGGGTTGAATCTTGACATTACCACTCAGTAGCTGTGTGGCCTTAAGTGCTTTGTGGCTCAGTTTCTTTAACTTGAAAAAAAAATCTAGATTTCCGCTCAGGTCATGATCTTGAGGTCATGGGCTCGAGCTGTGTTGGGCTCTGTGGGGAGCCTGCTTAGGATTTTCTGTCTTCCTCCCTCTCTCTCACTCTCTCTCTCTGCCCCCACCCCCCGGTCTCCCCTTCTCTGCTCGCATGCTCTCTCTTTCTCTCTCAAAACTAATTACATAAACATTAAAAATAATGAACCTTATAAGATAGGTATTAGTGTCAACATTTTCTATATGAGAGAACTGTTACAAAAAAATAACTTCCTTTGAATTATCTGTCTTGTAAGGGATTTGAACCCAGATGTATTTTACCCCCAAAGCCGAGGAAATTCTTTTCTGCAACACATGCTGATTCTATTTGTGGTAAAGCCCATTAGTTCCTAGAGGATTTATATGAAAATATACTTTTCTATGGCCACATTATTATATATAAATGTTTAAATAAAACACTGTGTATGCTTGTAATTATTTATTTATAATGGGATAAATTTCTATATGTTTATGACTTTGTTTCCGATTTTAACCACATCAACAAACTAAGCTCAGATCAAATGGAAATGTTCACTACTCCTTTGTTTTTACTTGTAAATAATTTATCTTGTATAACAGCTTTATCATTTTTAACTGAGACCTGACACTTGCATTATAGACCCTGTTTGCTGATGTAATCCCATCCCTGTTGTCCAAAAATAACTTCAATTTGCAGTTGGTTTTTTGTTAATTTATTACTTTGTTTTAGATTCCTTTTCCATAGAACAAGTAAGTTGGACAAGGTTATTTCCAAGACCACTTCTATAAAAATCACAGAGTTCTATGAAATTATTACTGTATTATTATTTAATACTGTAGAGTGCTAGTGTTTATTGCTGCCATGTGAACGTGGCTATCTTGTTTTGATTGCTGTATACCAATTTTTCTGTCTGTTTCTATAGGCTCCAGTAGTCTACAGTTATGCCCTGTGTTTGAAGCCGGGCATCTTTAAAGTATTTTTCTGTCATCTTCCTTATGGGTACCTCATATCAACTTACCAGGCTATAGTCGTTTCTTTAAAATTAATTCTCTACATACATCGAGCTCTGTGGACATGTGTTATGTTGATGTATTTCAGTAGCTGTATGTAACATCTGTAGTAGGTTGAGATCTATATCCTTACAATAGAGTACGGAGGCATTATAACAGTGTTTTGGTCTAGAATGTGATGCGACATTGGCATAAGACTCTCCTGTCCCATCTAACGTATATATTAATATCCTTAATTCAGTTTTCAATTTTGATTTCAATTTTTAATTTCCTTTATTTCTTGTCACTGAGCTGCCTGAGTAGGTGATTCAGTGACAAGTCTTAGCATTGTAGTGCCAGTAGCAACCCCCCCCCCTTTTTTTTTCTTTTTGCAAAGGACATTCCTATTTCTAGTTTTTAAATAACCTTGGTCTGAAGTTTTCTGATAGCCCGGTAGAATGGTTTCTTCTTATTTGTGTGTCTTCATCTATGTGTGCTCCAGTGTCACCATAGTTAGTATATTTAATTCTGTAAGTTCAAACAATTTTATATCCGAAAGGGACAATAGAGAACAGCTAGTCTAATCCCTTCAAAAGCTGCAGAACTTGGGGCAACTGGCTGGCTCAGTAGAGCACGTGACTCTTGATCTCAGGGTCATGAGCTTGAGCCCCACATTGGGCATAGAGCCGTAGAGATTACTTTAAGAATACACATACACAAAAGCTGCAAAACTTTTGGTAGGTCTCCTAAAAAGACTTCCAGTAAGAAGTGAACGGACACATTTTGTGAACTTGTTTGTAGATGGCCTTCCATGTCCTTAGAAAACCTAATTTCTAGGACTCTGTGCAATGGTCAGATGCCCAGGTCTATGTGTTACTGCTCTACCTCTGTCTTCCGTGATCGTACAGCAAATGCTGATGAACTTCTTAATGCCACCCAGGCCACTAGAGGACCTGGATGCTTGTATAAGTTCCTTCCTTAAACCTGGGGTTTTCAAATTCTGTTCCGCAGAGCCCTGGGGCTCCTTAGAGGTGGTTCGTGGCTGCCTGGGCTCTCAACGCTACTTAAAGGACAGTAAGCACTGATTTTTGTGTGCTTTAGAAGTTGAAGTTTGGCATCACACTGTGTCTACAAAGAGAAACTGTCAAAGATAAGGCTAGACTCTACAAAACAGATAGACAAACATCAGATCCATCAGGACATCTTACTGACTTTGCCTTCAAGATACATAAAAAAATTCAGCTACTTCTTACCACCTTTACTGTTATCACTCTGGTTGGCTACCTTCATTTCTCACCCGGTTAATGCCAAGCCTTCCGGCTTCTATGCTGCCCCCCTTATGCTAGCTTTTTCATGGTAGACATGGTATTAAGGCTCTTAAAACCAAAGGTAGATAATATACTCAAGGGTATCCACATGGCTAGTCAGCAAGACACTCAAGAATCAGGAGCTTTTCTGTCTACTGGTGAACAAAATAGAAAATGTAGAAAATGATGATTTTTTGAAAGACCCTTCAAATCAGCAAGACCCTAAAAACCAGGAGGAAAAAACCTGGACAACCCAGTTTAAAAACAAACACATTGTCAGCATTTTACTATAGAAAGAATGTAGATGCCAAAAAATACCCAACTTACCCAATAATCAAAAGACTTAGAGGATAAGACAAATTTACTAGAAATACTTGTTTAAAATAATTATTTTAGGGGCGCCTGGGTGGCTCAGTCGGTTAAGCATCTGACTGCAGTTTTTAAAGCGTCCAACTTTGGCTCAGGTCTTGATCTCACAGTTTGTGAGTTCAAGCCCTGCATCGGGTTCCGTGCTGACAGCTCAGCAGCCTGTTTCAGATTCTGTGTCTCCCTCTCTCTCTGCCCCTCCCCTGCTCACACTCTGTCTCTCTCTCAAAAATAAATAAACATTAAAAAAATAATAATAAAATAAAATAATTTTTATACTGAATGGATAGTCATGTAATTAAAATGATAGATTTTTATATTTTAAAATAAATATTAAAACCTCAATGATTATGACATCCATAGGAAGTCCTGTAGCTAAGAATAAATTTAAGAAATATGGAGGAAATTATAATATTTTACTGAGGGAAATAAAATTTGAGTAAATAAAAAGGCATGTAGTTCTTTGATGGATGATTCCATGTGGTCAATGTCTTAGTTATTCCCAAATTCATATGTGAATCTCACAGAAATACAATAAAAAATCTCAACATCATTCCTTTTTTTTTTTTTAAGTTTGTTTATTTTGAG
Organism: Prionailurus viverrinus; assembly: GCF_022837055.1. Lineage (NCBI taxonomy): Eukaryota > Metazoa > Chordata > Mammalia > Carnivora > Felidae > Prionailurus > Prionailurus viverrinus. Next base: position 77,039,623 of record NC_062572.1, read on the forward strand.
AGAGAGAGAGAAAATTCCAAACAGACTCCATGCTGTTAGCGAAATCCCATGAACCGTGAGATCGTGACTTGAGCCAAAATCAAAAATTGGATGCTCAACCAACTGAGCCACCCAGGTGCCCCCAACATCATGGTTTTAATAACTAGTCAAAATTATCCTAAAATTAACTTACCAGAGATCAATAGAATATTTGACTTATTTTGTTTTAGTTAATAAACATGTAATATATACCTGTCACTGTTTTAGGCATTTTGCAAATATTAACTCTCTTAATCCTCATTTGTAATCCTTTGAAGTATATAATTATTTAAAAAGCCAACCTTTGAAGTACTGTGAAAATATAAAATACTCAGATATAAACTTAAAGAATATGCAAGATTTTTACACAAAAAATTTTTTTAAATTTTATCAAAAAGCATGTTTTAAAGACCTAAATAAATAGGGAGATAGACACTTTATGGCGTGGAGTACCCCATATAATTAGAATGTCAATTTTTATAAATTCAGTGCCATTCCAAACAAAACACCCCCATGATCTTTGTTGTTTTCATTATTAAACTTGACAAGCTAATTCTCAAGTTTATGGGACAGAGCAGTGAGTTAATAAAAGCCATGACACTTCTAAAGAACAAGGAGAGATTTTCTTTACCTTATATCAAAAGTTATTATAAATTTATAGTAATTAATATAGTCTTATTTTGGTGCAAAGCAGACCAACAGACTTCTCTATAGAACAGAATAGACAGCACAGAAATGCTTCTAAACAGACATAAGAATTTGATTCTATACAGATCTAGAATTATAGATCAGTGAAATAAAGGACAGAATTTTTGATAACTGGTATAGTTACCACAGGGAGAAAAATAAAATGGGATACCTAATGCCATTGTAGCTAACCCCCCTAACAAAACAAAACCCACAAAAAACTATATGGATTTAAAGACTTAAATATGAATGCCAGAAGCATCATACTTTAAAGAGATGATATGGGAAAACATGACCTTGGAATGAGAAATATTCTGTAAACAGGTAACAGAAAGGCTAACCAAACAATAAAAAAGATGAATAATTGAACTACATTAAAATTACAAACTTCTATAGTCAGAAATATCTTTAAAAAACTGAAAAGTAAAGCCACAGAGGGAAAGGTCTTTATAGCACAGGTAACTGACAAAAGATTCTTAAACACATTTATGTTTGGGAAAAAGAAAAAACGGAAAAATAAATGCAGAGAAGAAAAATGCATAAAGATTGAAAAAGCACTTCACAGAGAGGGAATAAGAGTGGCTAAGAAACCTATGAAAAGATACTATGTCTTGTAATCAGGTAACTGCAAATTAAAAGCAAAATGAACTATCATTTCTCATCTACCAAACTGAAAGCTTGCAGTGTGACTATCAAATTTTGATGAGGATTTGGAGCAAATAGAATGTTTATTATACTTGCTGTGGAGTGTAATTGGTTTAAGCTTTCAAAAACAGTTGGGTGTACTATCCCGTGAGTCTACTCTTCACTTATTCTAGAGAAACCTTTCCACCTGTGGGAAGAGTAATCGCCTCCTATTTTGTGGATTGCTTCTTGGTTACCTTGACAATGTGTTTCAAATAACACAGTTCTCTGATTTCAATGAAGTACAGTTTATCGGTTATTTTATAGTTCATGCTTTTTGTATTCTAAGAAATACTTGCCTACCTCAGAGTCTCAAAAAATCTTCCCCCGTGTTTTTTTCTGGGAGCTTTAGCTTTTGCATTTAGGTGTATGTAATTTTCAAGTATGATGTGAAATATAGGTACAGAAATTCACTTGTTCGAGCAACATCTGTTGAAAGCATTTTTCTTTTTTGCTGCCATTAAATTGCCTTTTTTGAAAAATCAGTTGATCTTAAATGTCTGGGTCTGTTTCTAGATCCTCTGTCCTCTTGTCATTAATCCCTGTTTATTCACTCCTACCACATTGTCTTGATGGCTTTAGCTTTAGAGTAAGTACTGAAATCAGATAGTTTCTCCCTTTGAGTTCTTCTGTTGTTAACTTATTTTGTCTATCCTAAGTCGTTTGTGGTTTGACAAAAATTTTGGGATCTATTTGTTAGTTTGTCTAAAAAAGCGAAAAATGGGGCACCTAGGTCACTCAGATGGTTAAGTGTCTGACTGTTGAGTTTGGCTCAGGTCATGATCTCACAGTTAGTGGGATTGAGCTCTGTGTCAGGCTCTGCGATGTCAGTGTGAAGCTTGCTTGGGATTCTCTCTCTCTCTCCCTCTCTTTCTCTCTCTCTCTCTGTCTCTCTCTGCCCTTCCCCCATTCTTGCATGAGCGCTCTCTCTCTCACTTGCAAAATAAACAAGCGTTTTTAAAAAATAAATAGGGGTGCCTGGATGGCTCAGTAAGTTAAGCGTCCGACTTCAGCTCCGGTTGTGATCTCGGGGTTTATGAGTTCAAGCCCCACATCAGGCACTCTGCTGTCAATGCAGACCCTGCTTTGGATCCTCAGTCCCCCTCTTTCTGTCCCTCCCCTGATGGTTCTTTCTCTCTCCCTCTCTCAAATAAACTTTTTTAAATAAAAAAATAAATGAGCAAAAAGCCTGTTGGGATTTTGATTGGAATTGACTATAATCTATAGATGAATTTTGGGGAGAGTTGACATGTTAACAATTTTGTCTTCCAATGTGTGAATAGGCACTATTTATACCTTCTTCAGTTCCTCCTCAGCACTATTCTTTAATTTCTAAAGGTCTCACAGAGACTTTCAGGAGACTCAGAAGAAGAGGAAACAGAATGAGTCAGAAAAAATATTTGAAGAATATTGAAACTTTCCCAAATTTCCTGAAAGACATAAATTTACAGGTTTAATAAGTTCAGAAAAATCCCAAACAGTTGAACTTTAAGAGGGTCATGCCTCCAAACATCATAATTGTAATTTGTTTCCAGCTTTGACTATACTATTTTTCTTGTCTGCCTATGTGGTTGATAAATGATACCTGTTGTTACTTTAATTTGCATTTTAAGCATTTTAGGTTGGTTTTCTTGTGTTGTGTTTACCATTTTTTAGTTCATCTATGAATTGCTTGTTCTGTGGTGGTTTTTTTTTTTTTTTTTTTAACTGAGATATGATGGATATGTAACATATTAGTTTCAGGCATACAACATAACGATTGGATAATCTCATCACCACAGTAAGTCTGATGAATGCGTCACCATACATAGTTATTAGATTATTCTTTTCCTTGTGTTGAGAACTTTTAAAATCTACTCTCGGCAACTTTCAAATATGCAATACAGTAATATTAACAATAGTCCCCATGCAGTACATCACATCCCCAGAACTTATTTATTTTATAGCTGGGATTTTGTACATTTTGACCTTTCACCCATTTTGCCCACCTCCATCTTTGTCCTCCGTGTTATTTTTTATACCAAGTTCTTTACTTTGGTACTATTGGTACTTTTAAAATAGATCTATATACAAACATCTTTTCAGCTTATTGTTTCGTATTTGCATTTTCTGATTCTTTGTGGTAGACATTTAAAATTTTTATGTAGTCAGATCTTTAGTCTTTATTTTCATGTTGTTGAACCAAAAAAATAAGGAACATACATGCATATATTTTCATTCAGTTTGGTAGTCAATAATATGTATTCAGGGGTCTAGAATCACAGTGACGGGAGGTAATAAAAGTGGCTTCCCAGTTACCAGTATGGGAAAATACTAGAATGAATTTTGAGCTATCAGTTGAAATCATGGTTTTTTAGTATGCATGAAGACAGATATACAAGTATAGATATGTGTGTGTATGTTGGTTAGTATGCAGGCATATATTTCCTAGCTGTGGTCACTGAAAGGGCCTAAGAGCTGTGACATCCCAGTAACAATGTGTGCCTACCCAGAGCTCAGAAATTGATTTTAAATACGACTGTTTAATAAAACAATCCAGGACTCCTTGGAGAAGTGGTTGAATCCAGGACTGAGGCAGGGAAACAAGTTGAACCTGGAACATCTATAATGTCAAAAATTAAGGAAGGGCTTAAAATTGATGGGGGAAGGGCTTAAGGAAGGGCTTACAGAAGGATTTAAAATAGATATCATAAGGACACAGGAGCCAACCTGAAGGTGCTTTTGATAGCCAAAAGTGGAATAATTTCAGCAACAAAATAAATGATACATTTTATGGAATTATAACCCCTAGAACAAAATAAATACCCATGAGTCCACACTAATTAACTCTATCAAGAAAGGAAAAGAGACAACTCTTGCAGAAGAATTTTAGTTGATAAATATAGAAGCAATGAGGAAATACTAAATCTGCATCAGGCAAAGACCACAGTAATAATTGTTGTAGACAAAATCCACTAGTAGATGCTAAAAGCAGTATATTAACACAGGCTTAAACTATCTCCTCTCAAGATATTTATCAATAACAAAGGGAAACTGGAACTGCACTGTAATTGGTTACCATAACCAAGTGATCAAAGTTAACATTGTCAGTAGTGAAATACTCACCCTGATATGATACACTGAGAAGGAGTCAGTATCACTTATGTGGTATTATGGCCAAAAATGCGTAGCCTCAATGTAATTGTGAGAAAAGATCAGAAAAACCTCGACAAAAAGACAATCTACAAAATGACCAATTTTCATCAAAAGTGCCCAAGGCATGAAAGTCAAGCGTAAGGACCGGTCATAGATTGCAGGAGGCTACAGAGACATGACAGTGAGATACAACGTGAGATCCTGACGTGGGTACTCGAACAGGAAAAGGACGTGAGCAAAATTCAATTAAGGTCTGTAGTTTAGTCAGTAGTGGTCTACCAGTATTAACTTCCTAGTTTTGATAATCACATAATGGTTATGTGAGTTGACATTAGAGAAAGCTGGGTAAAGGATCTGTATGAATTCTCTTTCCTATTTATGCATCATTTGTACAAGTCTAAAATTATTTCAGAATAGGACGTTTTTAAAAAGCTCTTCTTCCGAGATGGTAGGATAAAGATAGATTTATATTTCATAGTAGTATAAGTAATACTGCAATTTCAAAGTAGCTGAGGATGTTCACAATTAGAAATAGCAATTCTATTTTTCTGTGGCTTTCCTTTTCCATGTCCCTCCCTCCAAGGTTTCTGAGTGTGTTATGCAACCCTGGGGTAGAAAGTTTAGTACAATTTTATTTATAGATTTAAAAACAAAAGCATAATGATTAGAAGTTCTTAGCATATTTCATTGTATTAATATGTAGGCTTTGGAAGGCAAAGCAGATTTTTCAACATTCAGTTTTATTCCATGTCCGTGAAATCTCAGTACTTCTTACCTGTAATTCAGTGTTTTTAGCTAGATGTGTTTTTCCCTAGGGTAGTACATGAAATTAACGTGAAAGAAAATATCAGAGTAAGTATTTCCATACTCTGAATTTTGTTTATTGCTAGTCATAGGAAAAAAAGAAAAAGATGTTTCATGCAGTTCTCGATAAAGTTTTTAAAGTTTTATATTAGAGATACAATGGTGTGCTTCTAAGGTATGGGCCTAAATTTCTGAAAATTGTAAGGCATCTTTTGTTTTACATTTACAAGTTTTGCTCGAGCTTGTACAATGAATTGTGTTCCTTAAACCTACACTAAGGAAAGGCTGCCCATGGAAATTATATGGTGTTGATTTCTGGTAATTCTGGAAGGGAGATGGGAAAGACGGGAAGGTGTGTCAGTCAGGAGACAGAAACCACATCAGTTATCTGAACAGGGAAATTATAAAGAATTGCTTCCTGGTAGAAAGGGGTAAAGTACTAGAGGAAGTAAAATAGTAGCTACTACTTCATCTGAGGTGAGGTAAGATAGATACTGAAGGAACTAAGGACTCTTCTCCGAGATTGGACTTCTTCAGAGAGGGAAGCATCTAGCCTGTGAGAAGTGGAGAAACTTGCCAATGGGCTTGGGGAGAAGTGGCCTGCTGTAGCCTTGGGGGTTGGCGGGGGGGTGGGGGGGGTGGGGGGGGATGAGGGGGTGGGGGGGGTGCGGCGCAGGTAGGGGAGGTGAGGGGCAGCTTGGAACCTGTCCTGAAGTTGCTGGAGGGATGGGGGTAGCTCTGAAGGAGCAGTCTGCCATTTTCACAGGGAGGGAAGTGTCTCTACTCTTGCAGGATCACTCTTAACCTCCGTTGACAAGCTTAACATTTTCCACTGGCTGGCAAAGGAGATACCTACAGAGCCCAGCTCCAGTATTCCAAAGTAGCAGGGGAAAACCGTGGGTTTTTAGCTGAGATACTACAAACTGAAAACTGGCCCAGAAGAAATCATTTATCGTTATAATTCTAAGCTACGGTCTCATAAGTCAGAACTGTCAAGTTACTAAAATTTCAGTCTTTACTTGGTCCTTTATAATGAGCTAAGCATGTCCTCTATAAATATTTTTAACTGAGTTGTAGTGTTATAAGTTCTGGGAGACCAACAAAGAAATTGTTCTTTATTTTGTTTCTTCTTTCTGAGGCGGACCCTTATCATAGCTGTATAGACCTCCAGGCAGTGTAGTCTCATAGTGCTGAAAGGAGGAGGTTTAAAACAAGATGAACCAGACCAGGCCTCCGAAACCTGAATCCTGCCTGTGGGTGCCAGGCACAACTAACCCCATTTTGCATTTACAGATAAATAAATGACGGTTGGTAACTGTTGCCTCAAATTTGCATTTCAATGGCCTAGTAATGTCCCATCACTTACCTACTACTTCACAGGGATGTTAGTGATAAGGAATAATTAATGATTTGCTAACAAGATCAGATCTTTGATTATAATGTACAATAGATGTACAAATTCTATATTTAACTTTTATTTGCCTTTTAATTGCTATGGATTTCTGGGCCTGCTACTAGGTACTTTATCAGACTGAAGAAATGGTTCCTATAATCTCTTATCCTCAGACCCAGTGGACATTACAATGTATTTTCTCCAAAATAGAAAAGGCAGTCCCGTTCCATTATATGTTGTAAATTGTTGCATTGCCATCCATTTTGGCTGCAGTTGTCAGTTCACTGGGACAGCATTCTGTGAGTTAAGAAAGATTAAAAATGGCAAGCAGGGGATTTACTAGTATTTTCATGTTGAACAGTTTAAGGGTGGGGGGGAGGGGAATACAATTGGCAAATGAAGAATTCTTCAGACTTGTAAGCACAGGAAAAGAATTTCGGGCCAAGAGGATGTAATGTATTAAGCCCAAGCTCATTTAAAATTCTGCTTTGCCTGACCAGCCGTCACATCACAGAGCAGTCTGCTCAGAATGTCTCCAATGCCGGTTCTGTGACCTCCCAAAGCTTTCCTACAGCAGTTGGCTTGAGTGGAGCAGGCCGCTCTGCTTCTGGGAAGAGAAGAGTTCTGGGCAGTGGCAAGAGCAGAGCAAAATATTGATGTGGCCACTCCTCAGGTATAGCAGTAGTATATAGTTCTATGCACTGCCATTCGAGCTGTTTTCATTGCCCAGAAATCATTACACTGAACTTACAGGTTGTCAATCAAGTTAATTTTGGTAACTGGAAGGTAGAATTTGCCTTTGTGGACATTTATATATAGGACATGTATGAATATATATTTATATAATGTGCTTTTTTAATAGATGTGAAAGGTTGAAAAGTTAATGCCTTTCATATTTAATGCACCCTTAAACCTTATATATGTAGTCACTCAAGTGCACAGAGATGGAAGCCTCATGTGATTATTCTCTTTAAATGCGTGTGTTGCTGGTGTAGTGATCCTAAGGACTGTGAAGTACGAAGTATTAGTTTGTATCACATGAAGTCGCCGTTCTTGAAGTCAGAGGCGATAAAATATTTTCAGTTTCACCTGGGTCAACCTAATGAATAGTAAAGTATCAACTCTGCTGTCCTATAGAAAAGCACCAGATTATTAAAGTAAATGGCCTAAGCTAGAACCCAAATTAACAACTGGACAAGAGACAAATGATTTTAAGGAAAATATAGCTAATGAGTAATTTATGACAGTCCTGTACCGTGGTGGCAGAAGTGAGGTGTGGTCCTCACCACCGTATTGGCAGAAAATACTTTGGTCAACAGATTTTTCAGTCTCTGAACAATGTGTCTTATGCCTAGGATTATCTAGATCCTTGCACGTAAGTTATCTCACATTTGCTTACGTGGCTGCCTTCCTGACACGCCTTCCAGGAGATTTTTATTTCTATACTCTTATCTCCCTTTCTGACTTTTAAATATCAAGCTGCTTGCCCTTTAGTGGTATCGTATATTAGTGCCTGGGGTTCGTACTTGTATTTCACATTGCTGACAGCCTTGCCTGGAAGGATGCTGTTGGGCAGTACCTCGTCCCCTTTTGAGGTTGTGTATTTTCTACTGGTCTACTTTTATCTCCTGCTATTTTCTAATGATGGGGGTCCCTGAGGTCTTTTATTTCTCTGAATGAAAGTGGAATCTGTTTGATATTATTTTTAATAATCTTCATTCTTGTTGTAAGGTGTATTTTGAGCAATGGCTAGTGAGTATCTAGGATCGTAAAAGAGTGACCAGGTGACATGATTTTCCATTTTTAATAGAAACTGACTTTTGGGTCGTTCTGTCATTTTCTTTTTTTTTTTTTTATTTTATAAAATTTTTTTTTTCAACGTTTATTTATTTTTGGGACAGAGAGAGACAGAGCATGAATGGGGGAGGGGCAGAGAGAGAGGGAGACACAGAATCGGAAACAGGCTCCAGGCTCTGAGCTGTCAGCACAGAGCCCAACACAGGGCTTGAACTCACGGACCACGAGATCGTGACCTGGCTGAAGTCGGACGCTTAACCGACTGCGCCACCCAGGCGCCCCATCGTTCTGTCATTTTCAAGGAAAGTGCTACCGACTGTGGTAGGCCCACTGCCTTCTTACTGGTGATAAGCAGTCACTTTTTCCTGTTATTCAGAAAGTAATTTATTTAAAATTTCTGATTGGGACCTTGTCTGATTCAACCTTACCATGGTTCACAACATATTTAAATTATAGCGCGCCATCTACAGAACTCCTCTGTAATGATTCATTGTTTTCCATTTAATGTGCAGCTAATGCAGCGTTTATAAGTTAATAGGTTGATAAACTTAGAGAACTCTTTAATCTTGAATATGAAAATGAAAAGACTAATTTTTAATGCAGCATTATTTTTCAAAACCTCAGCTATTAATGAAGCTATTAATTAGAAGTGTTTTGCCCTTAATCACTTCCAGACTTGGTACACCACATTAGCCTAACTTTTTGGGCAATTATGTGTTTTTCATGGACTTCTGATTCCAAGGTACTCTGTTGATTTTAACCGGAGCATTATATTTTTGCAAAACATGCTCATGTGGAAAGTAGAGATTGGCGGTTATTCCTGCCTTTCACATGTGGAAGCGAAGATGACTTCATTACTGGGAGAAAGGAATCCAGTGTGCGGAGTCTTTTGCTGTCAATTATAAAGTGACTATGTGAAGTTCATGTTTAAATGCCTTATCTCACTGAGGAAACTTTATTTTCACATATCCTTTTCTTTGGCTCTTTCCTTCAAAATTCTAGAATCTTTGTGGTGTGGTCATTTCTAGATGAATTATAAAATGTGTAAAATTTTTAACTTGTTTTATAAAACATTGAGAAGATTGGAAGGGATGAAGCAGGTTGAAATAAATATTAGGGCAAATATTCTGAGTGCATAAAATTGACAGGAAGCTATTTACAAGTAGAGTAAGAAAGTATGTAGATAGTCTCACAGATGTTGAAAGATAAGTATGGCTTAGAGAGCATGTAGAAGCCAGAACTTTGATGAAAAAAGACTGAAAGTTAAAATTAGGCCTAAAATCTAAGAAATACCTAAAGCAATTGAGAAACCTCTATGTTGTATTAATTCCCTTTTTGATTATAGATAGTTTTTAGAAGGTGGTATTAGAATTTCTGTTTTGTTTCTAACTACTCTCATTTTGATGGGTTTAGAAGTACAGATGTTAGTGGCCTAAGAACATATAATCAGAAACCTGCAATCTATTTTCTATTTGGTGGTAATGATGCTACTTAAGATTTTATTTATATTTGTTAAGAAATCATACAATTGCTCAAATAAAACTAATCTGATGTGGACATACCTCTGTACATAATGATTCAGAATCCAGAAGCAATTTATATATTCATATATGTATGTAAGATACCATAAAGTAAAAAAGCAATAAAAATAACAGTAGTGGATTAAAAGAGAGAAACACATAAATTTGTTTTGATTCAAGAGTTCAAAATGATCCTGGGGGGATACCACAGGAGGGGATACCACACAAACTTCAGTGTCGCTTTTGAATGATGCAAGAGAATTAACTTATTTTGAAAATTGGTAAATAAAGGGAAATAAACATTTATCCTGTGTTTTCTGTACAAATGTAACCTAGCATAATCAAATGGTTGATGAGAGAAATTCCTGTTTATAACTGTGTTCTAGCCAATAAATGAAGAAGGGATAATAGAGTATTACCGCTGTACCACCCTGATCAATTAATGGACCTGAGGAATCACTCCTATTTAATAACCCCCAAAAGGAGACAGCCAGACATTGTATACTTCTGGATGGAAGTACATAGCAACATTTAAGGAATAGTAAAGATAAAAATTCAAACCTGAATCTGTTCAGCCAGTTTATAGGACATTCAGAGGCCAGAGGAACAGAGGAATGTAGGAATAATCAGCAGGACCCAGATTTTAGAAAATTCTGTGGGAAAAAAAGCACTGATTTCTTTCAGGAAAGCAGGGGTTGAGGGGCAACCTGTAAATTGAGATTTAAGAGATGTATTTGGATTGTGATTGGAGGAGACAAATGTAGATAAGTGAAGGAAAGGAAAAAGAAGGTGAGAGATAGGGAAGAAAGGGAGAGTTAGGGCAACAGAAAGAAAATCAATAAAATGTGAAGGCTGACTTTCTATATGATGATACGAAATTATAAGTCCCAATCTTTTAGACATATATACTGAAGTATTTGTAGATGAGATTTGCTGCAAAGTAATTCAAGCTGCTGGGGAAAGTGAGTGAGGGTACAGATGCAAACAAGATTGGCCAGAAGCTCCAAACTCTGGAAGCTGGATGATGGTTGCAACAAGCTTACCATATTCTTCTTTGTGTATGTTTGAGATTTTACATAACAAACAAGATGTCTACCAGTGGAACTGGCGGCCCCACGAAGTGGTGAACTCCATGCCACCTGACTGCATTCTGAATCTGTAGATCTCCATGAGGCCACGAATTTAAGTTTTCATTAAGCTCATCAGGTGACCCCAAACACCAGGATTGGATACCTCTGTGCCAGACCATCTTTGAAGTCTCATCTAATTCTGAGCTTTCTAAGTCTGGTATTCCTTGGAATACCAGATGTGCTCCAGCACATGTGCTCCAGCAAGATGTGCTCCAGAAACTCAGGGACACAGTGGTTGGAGGGACTAGCAAAGCTTGGGAAATAAAGGAAAACTTAACTGAGACCTTGAAACGTAGTTAAAATGGGGATGGTGGAGTGTGAATCAAGTCCCTTCATTCATTCCACAAATATTTTCAATGCCTCCTCCATGCCAGACAGTGTGCCAAATGCTTGTGATCAAAACAGTAATGATGATCAGCTTGAACGTCATTTGTTACGGAGATCTTGTGTTACCGTAGAGGCAATGCTGGTCTTTGAGGACTTGAGCTTTGGCTTCTGAATGGGCTGTACCTCTTGCCCTTTACCGTAAAGTAAGCCACACAATGTCTCTGAGCCTCTGTTTTCTGATCTATCATAATGAGGTTGGACCATTCCAGCTCTTGACTTTTATAAAAATATGACAGGTGAAAATATTTTTGCGCTATAGCTTTTGCTGTGTATGTGGATGGTGTGGTCTGTGGAACTGATTTTTGTTAACCCTATCAATACCCACGAAATTTGCTTGTCACTGGGGTGGGTGAGGGTATTTTCTCTTTTTCCTGACTCTGTAATATAGTCCTGTGAACACATATTTAAGCTAGCTTAATGAGATTCTCTCCATAAACTGAAACAGGTCTGATCTTAAGCTCATTTACTGTCTGAGAACAGAATTGATCTTGCCTTCACATTTGATTCACCCTCTATAGATTTTGAGAGGAAGAAAAATAGCATTGCTAGCCTAGTTTAACTAGGCCGGAGTTACCAGGGAAAAGGCTGGAAAACCAGTGTTACAATACTTGTTTGCCCTTGTCTGTCTTCTTGTTGAGTGTTAATACATGCAGATCATTTGGATAAGCAATTCAGTGCTCCTTGAGGGCTCTGCCAGTTACGGCTCTTCACTTTCCATACACGTTAAAATGATTAAGCGCTTGCTCGATTGTCATGAACCCAATTTATGGTTTCTGGGATTACCATCTGAGAAATAATATGGTGTGTTTCATTTGCAATATTAAATATAAAATCCTTTGCAGATATCATCTTAAGCCTGGAATATGGCATAGCCTATTATTTTTAACTAACTGTTGTGTAGAATATAATGGACAGAATAGGGGATTTCATGTCAGGTAAACCCTGTTTTAGCATTATTCACAGTACGATCTGGAATAGCTTATTTAAGGTTTCTGAGATGCGGTTTTCCTCTTCTTCAAAATTGAAACTAATATATTCCTCCCAGGGCTATTTTCAGAATTAAATGAAATCCCACAGGTAAAGCATTCAGGTAAAGCATGCCACCCACCAGGCAGCAAATATAATTTCCCTTCTTCCTTCTTTCCTTCCCTTCGTTCGTTCGTTCGTTTTTTGTTTTACTGGTTTTCCTTACTGTTTGGTAAAATGCTTTATGTTACATATTTTTTAATTTTTTTTTTCAAAGTTTATTTATTTTGGGGACAGAGAGAGACAGAGCATGAACGGGGGAGGGGCAGAGAGAGAGGGAGACACAGAATCGGAAACAGGCTCCAGGCCCTGAGCCATCAGCCCAGAGCCCGACACGGGACTCGAACTCACGGACCGCAAGATCGTGACCTGGCTGAAGTCGGACGCTCAACCGACTGCGCTACCCAGGCGCCCCTATGTTACATATTTTTAAAAGGAGTAAGTGTCCCCGTAGTTTTCCTCTTTTAAAAAAGTCCATTTTGGGGGCGCCTCGGTGGCTCAGTCATTTAAGCACCAGACTCTTGATTTGGGCACAGGTCCCGATCTCACGGTTTGTGAGTTTGAGTTCTGCATCAGGCTCTGCGCTGACAGTGAGGAGCCTGCTTGGGATTCTATCTCCCTCTCTCTCTGCTCCTCCCCTGCTTGTGTGCTTGCACACCCTCTCTCTCCTGTCTCTCAAAATAAATAAGCTTTTAAACAGTCCATTTTGAAGTCTTAGGATAGTATACAAGAAAATATCTGCGACTGAGGAAAATAAGTAACAATATCTATATAATCCGGAAGATGGAGAAGAATTTATCAAGAACCTGCCCCTAGCCTACGTGTTAGGCATGATGCATGTTCTGTCATTTAATATTCCTGTCAACTCAAGAAATAGGTCTTTTCTCCATCTGTTTTTATATCATTAGATGAAGAAACTAATTACCTGAGATCAAACTGTTATCATATTGTAGGTGTAGGATTAGAATCCAGATCTTCCTTCTTAGCTCTCTACTACTCTCCATGGATTTTTCAGTCACGGGAAGGCGGGGGTGGGGGTGGGGGGGAAGTGACTTTGGCCTCCTGACTGGAAGTGGGAGGGGCAAAGTGTGGAGTGGGGTAACACATCTGAATTACGTGAGGACATTTTCTTTTTTTAATGTTTTATTTATTTTTGAGACAGAGACAGAGCATGAGCAGGGGAGGGGCAGAGAGAGAGGGAGGCACAGAATCCGAAGCAGTCTCCAGGGTCCGAGCTGTCAGCACAGAGCCTGATGCGGGGCTTGAACTCACGAACCGAGAGATCATGACCTGAGCCGAAGTCGGACGCTGAACCGACTGAGCGACCCAGGTGTCCCACGGGAGGACATTTTCAAGCGATATTTATGGCACTCTGTTTCCCTCCAATTTTGCTACCCTCATTCTGTCTGTCACAGTAAGACATTTCATAATATGTCATATTCTGCAAGTATGTTGGGAGAGAAAAAAGATTGAACACTATTGTCCTGTGACATACTGCTCAGATAGGAAATTGTATAAATAATTACACCGAATTAAATCCATACATGGATGTAAAGTCTTGTTGAAAATATTTTGACCACCTTATTTTTCTTTATTGCTCCTAGACAGTTTAGAAGTATTTGGACATTTTTATATTTTCTCAGTATAATAGTAAGTACTGTAGTATATATTTTTTTCAGGTTGCACTTAGCGGTCACTGACAATAAAATAACAGAAAAATGTATTTCTTATTTTGGTTTGCAAAATACCTCTTGGTTCATCTTTTATTGAACATGAAGACTGGTTTATAGTGCTTTTCAATCTAAATTTAATTATGTAAAAGAATTAACTAAGGAAAATTAAGCCATATATAGCTGTTTTATAAATTTATTAAAAAGCTGTATTGAGGGGGGGGGAAATATGAAACCCGCACACTGCCCAATAAGGTGTGAGGAAGCTAATTGCTTCCTGGCCCTCTCGAAATTACTCAGCCTGAAAAAAGAGAGCACATATTGATTTACTGTATAGTAAATGCCCCACGTCTCTCCTCCTCTAACACCCAGACACTTACCACGCACACACATCCAGCAGCAGTGCCACGGGCTTGCCTACCTGACCACTTCCACCGTCCAGCTTCCGTGATAACAGAGTCAGGATGGAACGTTTTCTTCCTTTGTAAAAGGAAATGGCATACAATTGTCAAAGTGTGCAAAATGAATGTCAGCGTAGCCATTGTATGTATGTATTTGAATGTATGTATTTGCTTTTAAGCTCAAGAGAAAGACGAGTTTCCAAAGGAAAAATACGTATTTCCTGAGAGTGTGGTCTCCCTTAATCTAATCTATTTCTATGCATACACTAGTATCAGTTCATCTGTTTATATGCATTATAACATTAGAAGCAATGTCAAAACTTAGCCTATTTGACAAATTTGGGGAGGTTCTTACAAAGATGATGCAAGTTCCCGTTGTATTCTCCAGCACGTTCTTTTGCTTTATTTTGGAGATGATCCACTAATTGAGAGAATGGGCATTTTATTCATATTTTTATGTTATGTTTTAAGTCCTGCGTAAGTTCTGTCCTGCTAGTTGTGACTTTTCTATAAACACCTGGTTTCCTTTTCAACATAGACTTTGAAATGCTGGTTTTGATTGTCCCAAAGCCAAATCAGTAAAATTAGTGAGAAGTTTAAAAAAAAAAAAAAAATCTTACAAACTGCTCCGAAGGACAATCTGTGATTATTCATGTAAATATATGTATTTTAGAAGTGCAATAACATGTGTTTCTTTTTTGTCTTAATATAAATTATTAGCTATGACTTTTAATTGTGATCTTGGTTGCTTCGGTACCTTAGGAATTCATTGTCTTATGGTATCTTGCACTTTATCTTGAAAGGGTCAGAGCATCCGTATTTGCAGAAGGAAGAGTATTTTGTTGATTAGAGTGATTTTCCTTTGTCTCATTTTTGTTACTTAATAATTGCAAAGTGTTTTTTTTTTATTTTGCTACTTAATAATTGCTAAGTGGTACACACACACACACACACACACACACACACACACAAATATCTCTTTGGAAATATCTTTGCCTTCTCTCTTTTTTGCCATTAATATCTATTCCTCAAAGAACTGTTTCAGCTTTTCATGACGCTCCGTTGATGCCTCTCTTGTAAGTCTACCAGCACGCCTTTCGTCCCAGGATCCGGACACAGGTCTAGCTAGCTGCTCTAGACAGCCTGCTGTTTACTGCTGGCGAGCTCCCATTAACATAGCCACCACTCCTGGGCTGGATAATGGACTCAAAGGTTAAGAGCAGAGGATCTCAACAGCTCCAATCAGCAGGGCTTTTCCAGGGCTAATTACCTCTTTACTGCGCTGACTCTAATGTGACATGTTTATTGCCTTAACTAACAACTCATTAGCTTAGTTGATGTTTTTGTCAATATTAATTCGTTCATTTAAGCCAAGTCAAAGCTTAAACAAAGATGTCCAGACTGAGAAACGGGCAGCAGAGTGACTTTTGTTTGCTCATCTTTTTTACCTCCCTTACTCAACTTCAATAAAAGAAATGTGTAGAAAGGAAACATTTAGAGTGTTTGCATTGAGAATGTTGGTATTTGTTGATTTGCTTGCATGTAAAACGATTCTGAATTTATTTTTCTTCATGGTTACTCTAGCCTTCATCTCACAGTTTACTTAATATTTAGTGTCCACTGAGGACAACTATTTCTCATCTTTGACTCTGTGTCTGAAGAGCTAACATGCAGCAGTTCCTTGTTCCAGTTGAATGTCTTACTGTGGTTATTAGAAAAGAGATCAAGTACCCATGCACATGATTTTCATTTCCACTAAACTACTTACAAAATTATGTTGAGATTTATCTTGTAATGATTGCTAACTTACTTACTTAGCCTGTGTGAATTAGTTAGAGAGAGTATGCAATTATGAAGTTATCGTGAAGCATTGCAGCTTTTTGCCATACTTTTGGTTCACATTAATGGTATTTTGGGGGAAATGTCATTGTTTAAATTTCATGTAGTTTGTAATAACTAAACTCTAAAAGCCCTAGAGTAGTGCAGGTGGGTAAAATAGTTGAACGTGAGCCTTTGATCGAGTAGTAAGTCAATTCCTTTGGAAAGGTACATCAGCATCTTCAGAACCCTGTAACCCATCTGGCGAGCCCCTCTCACAGGATGTTTAATGGTGTACAGATGCGCAGAAAGTGTTATGATGATTCCCGATGAGACATGAATGAAGCCGCAGCGTTAGGGGGGTTTCATCTCTGGAAAGACCAGTCTCTGCTTTGAAGGTCAGAGACTCACTCTGATTGGTTGCTTCCTGGAGGTGATCAGGTCCAGAGAAGGCTGCTAAAGCTTTCTGTGGAACGTGTTGAGAATTACATGTCATAAACCAGACATACTCCTATCTGTCTCCCATTGTCAGGATCTATAGCAGGTAACATGGACACCACATTATCAGTACTTTTAAGAAATCGCTGTTACAGGAAATAAAAATACTTTATTTTTAAATAAATAAAATTTATAATCGTATACATTCTGCACTAAATACTGTGATTATCTTTACCTTCCTGCTTTCTCGGCCACCATTTTTTCCTTTTTTTTTTCCTGAATCTGCTTCAGTCAGGCTTTTCTGACTTTAACTCTACTGAAATTTCTTCAGTAAGATAACCCGTGAGTTACATGTTGCCAAAGGCAGTAAGCAATTCTTGGCTCTTGTCTCTGTCTCTTGGTAGAATATAATTCCAGCTACATTGAAACCTGCAACTCTGCTTGTCCTTTCCCGTTTCTCCCACCTCGTTAGCCGCTGGTTCTCAGTCTTGATTCCCCCCCCCCCCCCCCCCGCCTTTCCATCCTGCGAAGGTGCCTGTGCACCTGCACTCACTCTCTAGGTATTACTTCCAGTCCCATGGCTTCAGTGCATGTGTATGTGGACGATTTTGAAATTTTTATTTTTAGCCCTGGTTTCTACACCAGTCTCCAGACTCCTATATTCAACAGTTTATCTGAAATCTTCCTTCAGATGTTTGATATGTACCTCAGATTAGAAATGCCTAAAACTAAAATTTGGATTACTGCTCCTGCTTCAAAAACAAAAAAACCCTCCTCCTCTTCTGTTAACTCATTTTAATGAGTGTCACCATCATCCACATAGTTGTTCATGCCCAAATGCCTGGAATCAGTTTCACTACTTTTTTTGTTTATTTAAAAAAATTTTTTTAATGTTGATTTATTTTTGAGAGAGATACAGAGAGACAGAGCACGAATAGGGGAGGGGCAGAAAGAGAGGGAGACACAGAATCTGAAGCAGGCTCCAGGCTCTGAGCGGTCAGCACAGAGCCCGACGCAGGGCTTGAACTCACCAACCCCGAGAGCATGACCTGAGCCGAAGTTGGCGCTTTACTGACTGAGCCACCCAAGTGCCCCAGTTTTACTTATTGTCTTTCCATCATATATTCACATCCAATCCCTAAATGAATCCTGTCTGCTCTATCTTCTAAAAAATTTTCTTGGGGTGCCTGGGTGGCTCAGTTGGTTAAGCGTTTGACTTTGGCTCAGGTCATGATCTCACTACTTATGAGTTCGAGCCCCACATCAGGCTCTATGCTGACAGCTTGGAGCCTGGGACTTGCTTCAGATTCTGTTTCTGTCTCTCTGCCCCTCCTCTGCACTATCTCTCTGTCTCTCAAATATAAAATAAAACATTAAAAAAAAATGAAAAATAAAAAATAAAAAAATAAAAAATTTTCTTAATCCAAAATTTACATAGTTCTCATACTCTGTCACTACTGTTCTAGTCCAAGCCATCATTATCTCTTGCTTGAACCATTGTAAGAACCTCCCAGTTGGCCTCCCTAATGTTCCCCTTTGCCTGCAACCCACCCCAGTCTATTCTGTACACAGCACACAGATACTTTCTGAATGATGGCAGGTCATGTCACTGTCCTACCCGAAACTTCCATGCATTTCTCATAACACTTAACCCCCTAGGGAAAAGGCCTGTGTGACTGATCCATCCACGGCTGCCTTTTTGATTTCATGTCCTTCCACTCTTGTCCTTATTCACTGCCGTCTAACTACTCTGGACTTTTTACTGGCCCTTAGGGATCCCTACTTACCTCAGGGCCTTTTGTGCTGTTCCCTCAGCCTGGAATGCTTCTCCCACAGATGCCCACATGCCTCTCTTTCATTTCACTTAGGTCTTTGTTCAAATGTCACCTTCTACAGAGTACTTTCCTGTCGATCACTTTCTAGGCTCTTACCCTTGCTTTGTTTTTCTTCACCTGACTTACTACCACTTGACACATCTATTCGTTTATTTGGTCTTTATGTCCCAGCTAGAACGTAAGCTTTGTGAGAGCATAGAATTTGTTGACCTGTGCTTAAAAACAGTGCCTGGAGGAGGGGGGCTCATTGGGTTAAGCCTTCAACTTTGGCTCAGGTCCTGATCTGAGTTTGTGAGTTCGAGTCCCACATCAGGCTCTGTGCTGACAGCGCAGGGCCTGGAGCCTGCTTCGGATTCTGTGTCTCCCTCTCTCTCTGCCCCTCCCCCGCTCACACTCTGCCTCTCTCTCGCTCTCAAAATTAAATAAACATTAAAATAATTTAAAAAAAAAACAGTGCCTGGGACATAACAGGCACCGGTAAATATTGGATGCGTAAAGGATCACTTAGCTAAGTAAGGTGCTGAAGCTAGAACTTAAACCCTGGTGTCCTTTTGCCTCTTACCCAACTGCGCCCACCCACTCGTTCATGCTGTTTAACCATCCTACACCTTTTGGGAACAGGACATAGAAGTATTTGGATCATTTAAAGATTCCCTAGATTAATGGATTTTTTTTTTTTTTTACTTCTTTGGTATCATAAACATTTGCTTCTATTATTTTACTTCTTTATTGCTGACCCTCAGAGTGTCTGAAAATCAGCACTTTTTACATTTCTGAGGCAGAATAAGGTTATTTGCAATGAGTCATAACTTTCTGATTATAGGAAGGTAAGACTCCCTAATTTTAGCCTGCCATCCAAAATATATTAAATACGAAGAGCCAACATGAGATTAAATGTCATTGTATGATACAACTTAATTTGAAATTCAGTAAAACCGAAAAAAAAGAACTTTGAATCAAAGATAATTTGGATTTTATTGTCGTGTGATTATAGGACAAGAAACAGCAAATTATGTTGAAATAGGACTGTTTTGATAAAAGTGATAGTAAGTTAATGAGTTCTTAAATATCTTTGTTAACTTGTCTCCTAATTTAATAGTTACTTATGGTTTTTATTAAATGACAAGTTTTTGTGCAATATAGGATGTAAAAAGTTTAACAGTTTCTAATAACTGCATTAATACAAGGCATGTAGTTATAGAAGTGTTTGCTAATTAGCCCATATCTATGAATACGGCACACTACATTGGAATTATTTTTAATTAAATCAAGTTTCTGTATAAAGCAAAGGAATAGAATTCCAGATGGCACTCTGCCATCCTTGTTCTTTGATGGACATTAACAAGTGGGAAAAGGCTTCCTTTACTTGGTTACACTTTGAAATAAGTGGCCAATCATTATTAATTCATTTTGCACTCATTGTAATGGCATAAATCATCATAAATTCATTTGGTTTAAAGTGCATATAATGTGTTCTCCCATAGGAGTTTCCTTGTAATTGAACTATTAATTAATGCATTTTTTTAATATGACCTTTTTTTCCCTCCTCTGTTATACAGAGCCAAGGGTGGCTAATGGCCATTTCTTCATTCATGATATCTTTTAAGTAAGAACAAGTTTGTTCTAACTAGGCCTGTTGACTGGCTGGACTGGTCTAGGAGGGGCCAGAGCCCAACAAAACAGTTGTGTATATCAACTACCAGTGGGATACTAGTAATAATTATGAAGGTTCTACAAGAACTCTTTGAAAAATTCTCTGAAATGCTATGGTTTTGTAATATTTCCCGTAAGAAAATTTCATTCTCCCTTGATAAATATGGCATGATGCTGGCTTCTGTTGGAATTTCCAGTTCTTGAAACTCCCTGTGGCCACTGGTTTTCTGACAGCATTGGCTGCCATAAAACCCAGGTTCCCTTGGCCTGCAGCAACGAGGCACTCCATAATGGAGGTCTCCTGTCCCTTTGTCATGCAGTGTCCTTCCACAATTCCTTCCTTCAGTCCCTTCACTTATCCAGTGCTGTTTCCTTCTTCATTCAGGCTATAATGGTTGCTTAGAAGGCTTATAAGAGCTCATTCTAGAATCTTCCTATGAGGTAGCCACAGGATTCCTGTGAGGTCTTCATGCTTCAAGGGAAGCATGGGAGGAAAAATATAGCCTCTCCTTGAAGGAAATAAAAAGTACAAATAGAAAGCTAGGGAAAAAAATCAAGTTTACAACTTTTTAAGTGATTCTTTCTCATTTAGTGCTATTTCAGCCCAAATAGAAACTGCAAAAAACAAAACAAAACAAAACAAAACTACTACGTGATTCGTGTTCACGTCATGAATATATGTTACCAAGATCTATGGGTTGTATGAAAATAAAGGTTTGAATTTGTGTTAAAAGTGTTGTGTTGGTGTACATAACTGGCAGTAGACTGTGTGTGTGTGTGTGTGTGTGTGTGTGTGTGTGTGTGTGTGTAAGTGAAGAAAAGCAGCCTATCTAATAGACTGCGGAGAACTCAAGGCACCACTATTATCAGGTTGATAGAAATGAAAGAGGGGGAAAAAAGTAAAATAACATAAAAGTGTTATTTACTATCAAATGGTGCTTAAAATAATATCCAGTGTTTATTTGCTTATAGAAATATATCACTACAGGGGCACCTGGGTGGCTCAGTCAGTTAAGCGTCTGACTTCGGCTCAGGTCATGATCTCACGGTTTGTGAGTTCGAGACCCGCGTTGGGTTCTGTGCTGACAGCTTGGAGCCCGGAGCCTGCTTCAAGTTCTGTTTCTCCCTCTTTCTGCCCCTTCCTCTCTCATGCTCTGCCTGTCTCTCTCAAAAATAAACGTTAAAAAAAATTTTTTTTAAGAAATATATAACCACAGTTTTTTGTAGTTAATAAAGTGTTTTCATATAATAGGCATTCCATAAATGTGGGGTGTATTGACAAAGTAAATCTACATTTTGTAATAAGGATGAATAAGTGCTCCAGAAGACAAATTCATTATTACCTAAGTAATAGCATTCGTGTGTGTGTGTGTGTGTGTGTGTGTGTGTGTGTGTGTGTGTGTGATGGCTTGTATGTTAATCTTTGAAAGAGTGGTCAGCATTACCAGCCAGATACTACAAAAATGTTTTGAATTGGCAGTTTGCATTGGTCAATTCATGATGGGGCAATATTCATCTTGCCAAAGCAACAAGTTGGCCATGGTCTAACACTGTCAGCTTTTTAACCACAGATTTTGTAGGCTTGATTTTGCTCTATCTTTTCTCATTTTTAGTGTTTTGCTGTTACAGCAAAGCATAAATATTTTCTTGCAGCTTTAGTCTTATGTAGCACTTTTAAAAAACAGTAAGATTAAAGTTGGAACACTTTTTAAAAAAATGCTTAAGATAAAAAGCTTGAAATAAAATAGCTCTAATATATGAGCTATTATTACTCTTGACTGCACGACCACAGAAATCAAACCTCCAGAGGGTCTAAGTTAGTTGTGATTTATCTAATGCTGTATTTGAGCACTTTCTGCTTTTCAAAGGGGTTTATTTTGATTTGTTTTCCACTGTCTGCATTTTTGGTAGTTCATTTGTACTTTTGACTGCATATACATGGCGGGGGCGGTGGGGGGGTGGGCATGGTGATGGTATGCTACAAGCCGAACTCCCACTATGAAGCTGTTGCAGTATCTGTACCATTTACCTATCTTTGGGTGAGAAAAACTAGTAATTTGAAAAGTGGACGTTGAATGCGGTTCCAGAACAATGCCGAATTCTATCCTGTAACCAAGTGAATGAGGAGCCTCTGGGTACTCCCGGTTAAGAGCCAGAGACCTGTAATAGAAATCTGAGTTGGGATACTTACAGTGGAGGAAGGTGCCCAGGATAGTACATTCATTACAAATGGCATTTGTTTCCAAACTTCAGGTATCATGGGCCAGTAAAATGTCCAAAAATAAAACTTGAGAGTATATAACAGTGTTTTACATTTTTTTTTTTTGCTCACTAGAGCCATTAAAAACTAGTACTATCTTCATTTTTAAAAAATCTTTTGGGGCGCCTGGGTGGCGCAGTCGGTTAAGTGCCCAACTTCAGCCAGGTCACGATCTCGCGCTCCGGGAGTTCGAGCCCCGCGTCGGGCTCTGGGCTGATGGCTCGGAGCCTGGAGCCTGTTTCCGATTCTGTGTCTCCCTCTCTCTCTGCCCCTCCCCCGTTCATGCTCTGTCTCTCTCTGTCCCAAAAATAAATAAAAAACGTTGAAAAAAAAATTAAAAAAAAATCTTTTATTCACCAAAAAAAGAAAAATAGAACATAATCTTAGAATAAGCACTCCTTTAAACTGAATAAATTTAGCTTTATGAGAAAGACTTACTACATTGTTTATGTTTCTGCCATTTCACCATAGAGCCGTGGAAACTTTGCCACAGCCCAGCATAGGTTTGTAGCAGACTCTTGGAAATTTCTGATCGGTGCATAATTTTGCTGACTGTGCTGGGCACATACAGGGTAAAGTAATTCTCGGTGTGTGCCAAAACAACAATTTTTTCATGATAACTGAATGTAAAGCATGGTGTTAAGCCTCATGCCAAACAAAAGTATTTTCAAAAAATTTCATATAGTGCAGGGAACTCATTTAGCAGATGTTAAAAGGCAATAAAATAAAAATAAATAAATAAATTAGATAAATTTCAGCTAATAAAATAAATGCCAAAAGATGCTATATTGTTATTAAACGTATGAGTAGTAATTGCTATGTATCTATTAAGATTTGTTTATCTTAGAGGGAAAGAGCGAGTGCGTGTTGGGGAGGGGCAGAGAGAGGGAGACAGAGGATCCATAGCAGGCTCCTTGCTGTGAGCGCAGAGCCCTTCGAGGCTCGAACTCAAGAATTGTGAGATCGTGACCTGAGCCGAAATCAAGAGTTGGCTGTTTAGCCAACTGAGCCACCCAGGCACCCCTAATTGCTATACTGAAAAGGATTTCATTCTAAGGTAAGCAGAGAATTCTAGGGTAGGGGAAATCACTAGCCACCTTCTCCAGGCGATTCTCCCCTTCCATGTGAACAGAACCCCTGTATCATTGAAGGTGGCAAAGTTGTCAGCTAATGAATTACATTTCTTGTGCTTCCTTGAAACGAAGAGAACCTGTGTGCGGTATAATTCTGACCAGTGAAATGTAATCAGACGTTAAAAAAGAGGCTCGACTTAACCGGCACAAGTCCTTTTGCTCTTTCAGAATTCTACCACTTCCTGCCTAGAAGGTGGATGCTGTGCTAGATGTGCAGTAGACCGTTTTGTGACCATGAGGCAACTGAGTTAGAGCCGAGACAACTGCAGGCATCTTGGTGTGGCTATATTTAGCTGTTGAACCAGTGACGGCCACCTTCTGATTGTATGAGGAGCAGCAGCTGAAATTATGCCTTAATTCAGAAGGAGGAGGAGATTGATCATAAGGGATATAGTTCTGAATCCATAGTTGCATAGAACATCATGAATAAAATGCTGTCGTAAAGACACAGGTGGTGTTCAGACCTGTGCACTGGCCCCATTACGCATGCATGGCCTGGGCTCCAGAGGCCTGGACTCCTTACCCAGGCCTGCAGCTAACCACTTGCCTTCTACAGTTCTCTGTTATCTCACCTGAAGCGTAGGAATCGATGCCATTTTTCTAAAGTCCTTTCGATTTGAAAATTCCGTGATTCTAATTAATCCATCTGGCTGGGAATGAGTAGATCAGAATTAACAGGCACTAGGTCTTGCCCCTTTCTAATCACAACACAACCCAAATATTGATCTTTCTAAAATGAAAATCTAATCAAACCTCTCCTCTGCTTAAAACTTTCCAGTGGTCCCCCATTGTCACCAGAATAAACAGACTCCTAGCATGGCGTGTGAAGCTCTTTGTAATTGGGCTCTAATAACCTGTCCTGCCTTGTGTCTCACTGTTCTGTTTCATCCACCTTGCCCTCTTTTCTCCCTTGCCCATCACCTCAACCTCTCCCTTCTCCCCCAACACAATTTCCAACCAATTAAACCCTGTGTAATCCCTTTATCTGGTTGTGTTCTCTCTCATTTCCTGGTCTTTAGACATGTTCTTCTCTGTCTTGCTATCATCCTCTCCTTTGAGTGGCTAACTGCTGCTTACTCTTTAGGTGTGGGTATGGAACTCCCCTTTCCCTAGAAGCCTTTTCATACCTATAAAATGGGGTTAGGTGCCCGTCTTAAGTTCTGTCTTTTTCTTTCTTTCTTTCTTTCTTTCTTTCTTTCTTTCTTTCTTTCTTTCTTTCTTTCTTTTTTAATGTTTGTTTATTTTTGAGAGAGAGAGAGAAGGCCCAAGTAGGGGAGGGGCAAAGAGAGGGGACAGAGGATCTGAAGTGGGCTCCACACCAACAGCTGAGAGCCTGATGTAGGGCTCGAACTCACGAACTGTGAGATCACGACCTGAGCCAGAGTCAGACACTTAACCGGCCCTAAGTTCTGTTTTGACACCTTGTCCTTATAAGTCTTCTAACACTATTCAGAATATATTCAAATTACCTGTTTGCTCACCTGTCTCCTGAACTGGAATGAACTTCCTTGAGGAAAAGAACTCAGTCTTATTTCCTTTTGTTTCCCCAGTGTTTATAGTGACACTATAGTTATCACATAACTGAATCTTTGGATGGAGAGGCTGGGACCAAATTACAGAAAGCCTTGAATGAGTGTCAGTCTAGTTTGTTGAACTTTTTAATACTGCCACTAGAGTGCCTTTTATGAGGGAATCAGTCACGAGGGCAGATAACAGCTTCATTCTCCACCTTGCTTACTCAGTGAGGCACTATGGAACAGTGGAACATCTACATAAGATACATACGTATTTTTGTGCAAAGTTAGATTGCATCTCATACAGATTAAAATACATCCGTTATTGGGTACCACAGGTTTAAGGAAAATTCTGAGAGATAAAAGTGAAAATTCATAATATTGTCATGAGACTTTTTCTGTCAAAAAGGAAGATACTATCAGTGTCTTAATTTTAGCTTTTTATCACCTTGGTCCATGTTGCAGAGTGGCTCTCTTATGGAATCATAGATCAGATAAACCCTCAATTACAGAATGCAATATGAGTTGGAAAAGGAATAAATTTATCTATCCCTTTTTGCTATCGTAACAACCATTTTTTGAAGGCTCGTTCCTTAATATCAGAAAGAATATATGATTAGGAAATTTGAAGGCTTAGGCATCCGAGATTATTCCTTCAGAACATCAGTGTCATTATTCCTGGTAGCATTAAAGTCATAAGCATCTTATTAATCAACAAGGCTAGAAATCAGAAGGTTTAACTTGAAAACTGTCTTCATCTTATTTACAGGTTTTGCTTGGAATAAGTTGTCAAGACAGATGTGGAATTTTAACTTTTTCTGCCTTTATAATTCCAAAACAGGCCAAAATAATCATACTCCAGTTAATAGATTTAAATTTTTTTTTAATGTTTATTTATTTTTTTGGGGGGGGGAGAGAGAGAGAGAGACAGAGTGTGAGTGGGGGAGGGGCAGAGAGAGAGGGAGACAGAGAATCCGAAACAGGCTCCAGGCTCCGAGCTGTCAGCACAGAGCCCCACGGGGGGCTCCAACTCACAAACCGCGAGATCATGACCTGAGCACAAGTCGGACACTTAACTGACTGAGCCACCCAGGTGCCCCTGTATTTAGTAGATTTAAAATGTGTGTGTTAAATAGGCCACTTTCCTCTCTCCTTCTCCTGGTGCACACATGGCCTGCCAGACCTGTGGGAATCTTGGCTTTGTGTTACCCAGAGATGGTGATTTGAACGAAAGAAGAGATGCTGTATGAGAATTTTACTGACATGATCACCGAATGAAATGGAAAGTGATTTACAGGAAGGGGTGACAGAGCTGTAGGGAACCTGCATTTCCTGCTGACCTGGGCATCCTCACTGTGAAGGTAGATCACACTTTGCAGGGGATCAAATACCCTGGGGGGCCATTGCAAGGCCAGGGATGTTTGGAAGTACGCTTACTGATTCTCCCTTTTCTGTCGTTTCGTTGGAAGGTAAGTGATCACATCCTTTATGCTGTCCTTCCTACTTTGTCAGAAAAATGATGGAAAATATCAAGAAATCGTCCACTTAACGGTTTACTTTGCTCTCAGGATAAAATTGTCAGAGTGGCGAGGCAGCTGTCTCCAGAGTTCCCATACACAGGCTGCAAGAAATCAGCAAGGTCCCTAGTATTACCAGAATGCTCCTGCCTGTAATGAATACAGAGATAGTGGAGTGCCGTTAAGGAAGATGATGATTGAAATGCTATAAAACATTGTACTTAAGAAACCTTCCTTCCCCTTCACAACATTGCTCACCAAGGATACACCTTCAGGGAGCCCTGTCCCTTATGGGGAAGCCGTGGCTGCGTGTGCTTCAGGATGTCTGCAGAGAACAGCAGTGGGGGGTTCTCTGCAGCTCTCACAACTTCCTAGAAGTAAAGAATAACAGAAAAGTGGTGGATTTCTTAACATTTTGAAATACTCTGACAGACTGGGGCCGGGAGCTGCATTAGAAAGGTACATGCAGTAAAGACAGATATATTTACACTTTAGGTTCATATTGTGTGCAAAGTACTGTGCTTGGTGGTTTGGGAGATACAAAGTTAACGTGAAACATAGTTCTTACCCTCAAGGAGCAACAAACTTGATGCAGAAAAGGGACATGGCTTATATTGTAAAAAATACCATGTGGCAAGGGATGCATAGGTGCTAGGAGAAAATAGAGACCAGTGGGCCACCTTTTTTTTAAGGAGTTTATATTTTAATCATCCACAAAACTTGAAGCTTTACATATGGCATCTACATGGCTAAATGTGAGAGTAAAATTTGCAAAAACATGTATAAATGAAGTCATGCATTTCAGGATGTTTCCTCCAGGAGGCTCTCCATATATAAGTACCTTTTCAGTTTATGGCAGGAGTTGTTAACCCAAGGCCCATGGTCTCCTTGAAATTCTTCTGCAGAATTTGGTGGCTATGTATATGCATTGTGTGTAGTTTTCTGGGGAAAAGACTGATGGTTTTCAACAGATTCTGAAAGGGTTCTGTGGCAGAAGATATTTTGAGCCAGCAATAACAAAGTGCATTCTCAGACTCTTATCTGGGCTTTACAGCTTCGTTCACTTCATCTCATCTCCGTTGCAATCCATTCTCCTTGAACAATTGGCTGGAACAGGGGCACCTGGGTAGCCTAGTCGGTTAAGCATCTGACTCTTGGTTTCGACTCAGGTCATGATCTCACAGTCTTTGAGATCAAGCCCCACATCGAGCTCTGTGCTGACAGCATGGAGCCTGCTTACAATTCTCTCTCGCCCTCTCTGCCTGCCCCCCACTCTTCTCTGTCTCTGTCTGTCTCTCTCTTTCAAAATAAATAAACTTAAAAAAAAAAAACAATTGGCTAGAGCATAAACATGAGTAAGTGTTTTTATTTGTTGAATGCATCAAAGTTTATATGCCATGCTGTTAATTTTGAGAACAGACAAGCTCAACGTGCTATTTGTGATGAGCCCTGACTGCCGTTTGTGGAGTGCCCCCGGGTGCTGGGTGCCAGGCAGGACACCTTGCACGCCTTCATTCCTTTAACACCCGGGCTCTTCGTGAAGGATAGCTATTCTTACCCCCCAGTTTACAGACTAGGAAGATGAAGCTCATGAGTACTGTCCTCAGCCCTTAGTAAGACATGAAACTCTGGTGACTCCCCTGTCTGAAACCTGAAGTGTGTGTACCCCTTAACCCGTCGGCTCTGCGGTGCTATGACTTGTAAACTGTTCTGTCCTTCCCCTCAAGAAACAGACAACCTCTTCTGAATTGCAGTTTGCTCTTCGCCACCCGGGTTGCAAGCTTAATGGCCCTTAGGCGTATGTATACAAATCGCTAGCGTTTTCTTCAACATAAAAAAGTACATGTCCATTAAAATCTAGATCGTTTCATCAGATTTCAAAGTAATATTGAACTTTTCATTTGTTTACCAAACTCGCGTGAAGAATTTACCACATACCTGGCCTCGCTGTACTGGACCAGTAGAGTAGAATGTGGAGAAACATAGATGCTTGTGGGGGAGACTTTTTACAACTACCCCTCTCCCTTCTCCATCCCTCATCCCTGCTGGTAAGCATCACCTGTGATGAGAAGTGCGACTGACAGAAGCAGTTGACATGTGAACTCTTAGGTTCAGAAGAGTGATGCGTACCGCATAACATCATTTGAAGCCATCTCCAATTTGTGCAGTGCTGGGTAGGGAAAAACCTTGTTAGGAAGTTAGGGTGCCTGATATGTTTCGAAATGATATATACTTATTCATACATAATTATTATGTAACCAAAGCCCTTTAGAACATGGTATGAAATACTGTAGCCTAGCTTATTTGTTTAAAGTATGTGGCTGGGGGCGCCTGGGTGGCTCAGTCGGTTAAGCGGCCGACTTCGGCTCAGGTCATGATCTCGCGGTCTGTGAGTTCGAGCCCCGCATCGGGCTCTGTGCTGACAGCTCAGAGCCTGGAGCCTGTTTCAGATTCTGTGTCTCCCTCTTTCTCTGACCCTCCCCTGTTCATGCTCTCTCTCCCCCTGTCTCAAAAGTAAATAAAGGTTAAAAAGATAAAAAATAAAAATAAAGTATGTGGCTGAAGAAACTGTAAACTTGGGGTCTTTTAATAATCTTAATGTTCAAAACCCCTTTTCAGTTAAAAAAAAAAAAAAGAGAGAAATCCAACATGGTTTACATTTTGAAAATACGCTTCAAAGAAAACATCACCAAAGTAAAATTTCTCTATTGCTCTGTCTTTTATTTTGTAATTTCAGGTAAGGCGCTGACATTTCTACTGTTGCAGCCCCCGAGCCCCAAACTGCCCCCCCACAGCACGATCCGAAGAACAGCCATTGATCTGATTGGCCGTGGCTTCACAGTCTGGGAGCCTTACATGGACGTGTCTGCAGTCCTCATGGGGCTTCTCGAACTTTGTGCTGATGCCGAGAAACAGCTCGCCAAGTACGTGCTCAATCCCAGTTAATACGGACGGGTTTTGTTTGTGTTTTGTTGGTTGGTGTTTCGTTTGTTTATTTCTGTTGGAGGTCATTGATGGCCCTTGATAGAGTGTGCATTTTTAAAACAATAGACAAACATCTCTGTATATGAAATTTTGGTTATAGACCATGAAAGGGAAGTATATTTCTATAATTTGGGCACAGTTGGGATTTAGCATTGATTGATTGATCTATGACATAGTTTTTCAATTATGCTTATTGGGCCTTTTATATATAACACTACATATTATTTAGTAGTAGTGTAAACATGTCACTTAGAAGGAAAATTATATTTATACTTGCTCAGAAATGTTTTACTTATAATAGAATACGTGGACATAGTTTGGGGAGTTACCCTTCATACTCACAGTGATTTTTTAAAATAAAATTTATTTATGGGCACCTGGGTGGCTCAGCAGGTTCAAGTCGTGATCTTGCGGTTCGTGGGTTCAGGCCCTGCATCGGGTTCTGTGCTGACAGCTCAGAGCCTGGGGCCTGCTTCGGATTCTTTCTCCCTCTCTCTCTACCCCTTGCCCACTCGTGTGCATGTGCACTCTCTTTCTCTTTCTCTCTATCTCTCTCAAAAATAAATATTAAAATTTTTTTAAAAAAATAAAGTGTATTTATTTATTGAGAGAGAGAGAGAGAGAGAGAGAGAGCACATGCGAGTGGGGAAGAGGCAGAGAGAGGGAGAAAGAGAGGATCCCAAGCAGGCTCCCTGCTGTCAGCACAGAGCCCAACATGGTACTCTATCTCATGAACCGTGAGATCATGAGCTGAGCCAAAATCAAGAGTCGGACACTTAACTGACTGAACCACCCAGGTGCCCCTCATAGTGATTTTTAAAATCACACTTTTTAAGGCTTCCCTTGCACACAGGATATGACTGGCCATAGGAGGTTGCAGAGATGAGGGTCCCGGGAAAGGCAGATGAGTTGAGGGAGCCACTAAAATCAAATCAGTAGGAAACCGTTGGTAGCCAAGTGGCCAAGAATGATGGGAAGGGGTTTGGGGGTGGTGATAGAGGTTCATCTTGACTAATTCCCCAGAGGAAGGTTTTTGTTTTTGTTTCTTTTTAGTATAGCCATCTTAGCTGGTGGGAATTCCTAGTTAGGAATCCTTGAACTGGCCCAGGTGCCTCCCTAAATGCAAATGTTATCACCTCTTTGATTTTTCTCAATGGGCATTTCATTCTTATCTTTGTTAACCTTGGAAAAAACTAGAAATCTCTGCCCTTTTCATCATGGTTGTCTTTCTCATAGCCCACGGTTTCCTTATGACCCAGCATGGCTTTGGGCCTGTAGTCTTTCTGCTGGCTGCACTAGGCTCGGGAAGTGGAGACCGAAGAAGCTAGTAGAGGCTGGACTGTGGCTTTGCCTGCAGATTGGGTATTCCTGGCCCCGAGTCCCAAGATGGGTTGGTAGGAGAAGGCATTTATTCTAGTTTAGGCAACTGCCCCCCCCCCCAACTTCCTGTCATACAACCACACTTCTAAACATCACCTCTGTGTCTCCCTAGCTGTACGCTCTTCAGTAGGTCACTTCACCTCTTACCTCGGTTCCGTCTACAAGTTGGGGCTAGGTGAGCACCTGCCTCATAAGGTTGATATTAAATGTGTTTGTATTTGCAGAGTGCTTAAAAGAGTACTTAGCACATGTTAAAAGGTTGAATGGATGTTCCCAACAGGTGGTAGTGTCAGTGGTGACGCCATCCATTGTCATTGTTTCAGTGTTCCACAGACCAAGAGCAGCTCATTTCTAGAATGAATAATTGACATAATGGCAGCCAGCATAGGTTTTGGATACAGGAGGCCTACAGTTCTTGATTGACTTTAAGAATTAGGAAGAAAGTGAGCCTGTGAGTTGGAAGCAATAGTAAGAGGCAGCTGGCCTTTGTGCAAAGCCCAGAACATATTTCCAACCCTTCGCTGTCCCCCTTGGCTGCAGGTGCCCTGTACACCCTCCAAGGAGTCTAGAATTTTGTTTTGACCTAATTTTATAGCCTATTTTCAAGGCTGATCTAAACACAATTTCAACAGTGTGCAGTCTTGTTTTGTTGCCTGGGAGAAGTAATGGGCTTTATTTTAGGCATAGTATTTAAAATTTGCTTTGTTTTGTTTTTAAATCCATGTACACAAAGCTTCTATCAGCAAACATAAAGATGTGCTGTGTTTTATCTACATGTAGTATGTCCACAGACACAAATACTTTAGCGCTTCAGTACGTAATTTAAATCTTGCTATTACATCCTTTTCTGTCATGAAGATTAGTATAACTCTCTATACACAGCTCTGAATAAATGAATGTATCAGCATGTAGCCTTGAGGAGTCCAATGTAATTTTCATCATGATAAATTGCATAATAAGCAAGAAAATGTTTGCTTATTAATCTATAACAAGATTTAGATTGAAAATGGCCTGTTCCATCCATGAATACTTGGTACAGGCTGCGGAAGGACCGAGACGGGGCAGAATGGAGCAGGGACATGTACAGGGGGGACCCGCATGATGCCGGCCTCCTGGGCCACCCTTTTGTGCCTGATTTGCTGTGTACATGCTAACGGTGCTTGGCTACCTTGCTTCTGACTGCGATGTTACACATGCTTTATGAGGAAGCTTTTATGTTAGGCTTGTGCTTTTTTAAAATTCCAGTTCACGTTAATTGAAAACAAAAAAAAAAAATACACAACGCTTCCCTCTTGATTCCCATTCTTGTGAGTTTGTGAGGGAGGAGACTGAGGAGGGTGGCTAGTCCAGGCTGCTGCCTAGTTCTGGAGAACACAGATGATAGCAGAGTTTCTTTCTTCCTCTCTCTCCCACATACTGACATCCTCTGTCAGAGATGATTTCTGAGAGGTCTCCTGCAAGACTATGGGTGGCCCAATTGATAGGGCATTTTTCCAAAATTCAAATGCCTTTCTTTTAGAGATAGACCTGAGAATTTTTCATCTTTTTTTTTTTAATTTTTTTTTTCAACGTTTATTTATTTTTGGGACAGAGAGAGACAGAGCATGAACGGGGAGGGGCAGAGAGAGAGGGAGACACAGAATCGGAAACAGGCTCCAGGCTCTGAGCCATCAGCCCAGAGCCCGACGCGGGGCTCGAACTCATGGACCGCGAGATCGTGACCTGGCTGAAGTCGGACGCTTAACCGACTGTGCCACCCAGGCGCCCCATCCATCTTTGAAATAAAAATAAAACCAGTTGTTTTCTAATATTTTCAAATATTTCACCAAACCTTAAACTGTGTTAAGTAAGCAAGCTTTTACTGAGTAGTTAATATTCGGAAGGGACAGTATGGGGTATTGTATAGTTACAAAGTTGCATCATACAAAGATCAGGTCTCCAAGGCACTTGCTGTCCGAAGGAAGGGTAAGATGTGCCTGGAGGTAATCATGATGGGAGGTGAGAAGCAGTGTGAAAGGTATGGACGCCCAGAGCGGAGGGGGGGGGGGGGGGGTGAGTCACGGCTGGGTGCTCAGAAGGGATGCTGGGAAGAGTTTTCTTTGCATCTTTCATTGGGATAATTGTGAGGAGGGGCAGAAGAGCAAGGACCTGCAAAAGACAGATGGGAAGTACAGGCGTGCCCAGCAGAGGCCAAAGCGCTCCTTAAAACGCAGGGCAAGTGACTAGACACGCTGTTTTACATTGTATTCATTAATTCCTTGCAGAACCTCAACTGTGGGGTGTGCCCAAGTAAAACTTGAACATAAGCCTCTTCCCAGTTATCTCTGGGGAATAGAATTCCGGGCTAAAAAGAGGATGGGTTTTACCTTTTCCTTTATAAAATGATGATAAAAATGATAATAGAAGATCACAAAGCAAATCCGAGAGAGGTTCTGTCTCTTGTCCACAGAAACACTGGTCAGTGAAAAAGGTGAGTTTCAGACCTAGGTCTCCCTGACCCAGGTCTGCTCCCGCCACTCTCCACCTCGCGCCTGCGGAGTAATTAGATAGCCTGTTCGGAGGACGTGAAAGTGGTCAAGTCAGAGTTTTCAGCGTACTTTCAGATTTTAAAAACACACTGAGGGAAATCATTTCCATCACGAATTTTGTACCTTCTGGAAAAAGAGCCTATTTAAATATCAGGAAGCTCCTTGAGTGCCTGGGCCATGTATTATGCATGTATTCATGTTTATTCATAGCACCTGTCACATGATTTGCATTCAATAGACACTTAATTAAGTCATAGAATTTTAGAGATGAAACTCTTCAGCAGCATTCAATCCGGTGCTCTCAAGATGCTATTCAATAAAAACAAAGTTGGGAGAGCTAATACAACTTGCCTGAGATCTCAGCAGTACTGGAGGAGTAGAGACTGTCACTCGAGCCTCCCGACTCCCATTCTGCTGTTCCCATACCCGTATGGTTATGCCACCCTTTATGTGACAGACGATCACAGGTAGACTCTCTGAGGAAGTTTTTAAATTAATGATTATGGGCTGCTCATTCATGATGGACCGTTGAATAGAAAATGCAGGCTGCATTGCATTGAGATCATAGGTAGAGCCATCTCAACAAATGGTGAGAAAAATAGAAACATGTAGTATTATGTTTTTTATAAATCCATCATTTTTTAGATCAGCATGATGATGTAAATAAGGATACAGTGTTAGAAACAGTTGAAAATCTGACTTTATAAATGTATGGAAAAACTGTTGTGCTTCTGGAAAACTAGACTCCGTTCTCTATGCGTTGTGGTCTGTTTATGGTTTTGTTTTCCTAGTTCATGTTGCGGGGCCTTTACTCTGAAAGAGAAGGGCAGAGCCGCTTTGGCCCCCACTGCCAAAGATGGGCGGTCTCTCATCTGTTCCTGCCACGACTGAGGGATGTTAATGAATTGCCAAAACCCACTGCTTTTCTGGGATATTCAGTTTACCAAACTTTCAAAGAGAAACGTATAGTCACTGGAAACCATGCATGCTTTGAAAGCCCCATATGTTAGAAATACTCTTTTTGAACCACATAAAGTAGAATTGGAGAAAAGGGAATTGGCATTTTAACTCAAGTTTCAACCACACTTTTAAAAATTTGAGGGGCGCCTGGGTGGCGCAGTCGGTTAAGCGTCCGACTTCAGCCAGGTCACGATCTCGCGGTCCGGGAGTTCGAGCCCCGCGTCGGGCTCTGGGCTGATGGCTCAGAGCCTGGAGCCTGTTTCCGATTCTGTGTCTCCCTCTCTCTCTCTGCCCCTCCCCCGTTCATGCTCTGTCTCTCTCTGTCCCAAAAATAAATAAACGTTGAAAAAAAAAATTTGAGTGGCAGGGAGTAGAAAAAAGAACACATCATACAAACAATAAGGTGCTTGAGGGTTTTACATTTAAATTATTTTTCCTGGGGCGCCCGGGTGGCTCAGTCAGTTGGGCACCAAATTCAGACTCTCACTAGTTCACGATCTCGCAGTTTGTGAGTTCGAGCCGTGCGTCAGGCTCTGTGCGGACAGCTCAGAGCCTGGAGCCTGCTTTGGATTTCGTGTCTCTTTCTCTGTCTGCAACCCCCCGACTTGTGCTCTGTCCGTCTCTCTCTCAAAAATAAATAAATGTAAAAAAATTTTAAATTATTTTTCGTATTCATATGACATCTATTTTTAATAGAAAGTTTATAATCTGAGGGAACCATTTGACTAAATCTTGTTAGCACAGATTTTACATTACAACTCCTAGTTGTAAATGTGTACAACATATGGGAAATGGGTCTAAAAGACAGGCACTTGTTGGGGCATTCGCCACATTTGCGTTTAAGAAACTGATGCCACCTTTGAGTTATCAAATTAAGGTTTAACATGACAAGAATTAACGATTCTTGATTACATTAAAGACATTTATTAGTACATCTGTTTTACCCAGAGGGGGTAAGATGGAACTCCCAGTTGTTCTGTAAGTATGCATATTCCAAATAATTTCAGTCTTTGTTCTCCATGAGCCTTGTTTTCAGTGCCCTGTTACTCTTTGACTTGGTCAGCTTGGACTTCCATAACTCATACCACAGACTGGTATTGAAATTTATTTCTCGTAGTTCTCGGAGCTGGGAAGTCCAAGAACAAGGTGCTGACAAGGCAGGTCTCTTTCTGAGGCCTCTTCCCTGGGCTGGTAGGCAGCTGGCTGCCATGTCGCTGTGTGCCCACCACTCGGGGAGAGAGTGAGAGCAAGCTTCCTGGTGTCTCTCCAGTGGGCACAGATCTCACCGTGAGGGCCGCACCCACATGTCCTCATCTGACCCTAATTATCTCCCAGAGGCTCCATCTCCAGGGACCATCACATTGGGGTGAATTTTCAGGGGACACAAACATTTAGTCCATAATACTGTTGCCCATGATTTGTGGGTTGTTCTCTGAAAGTCTAAGTGGTTTTTCCCCCCTGAATATTCTCATAGAGTATTCCTTAATTTGACAGATGGGGAAGTCTGACAATTGTAGATGGTGACATTTAACTATAGCGGTCTTACATGTAACTTTTAAAATGCTTTTACCACAATGGAGTAAGGGTTAGAACAGGATTAATGAGCAGTCATGTAAGGAATGAGCTCAGCCTGAGTGAACTATTTTTCTATTCATGATTTTTATTTACAGTATCTATCATCTCTGGTATTTCATATGGGATGTGTACACCAAAGTGCTGAGTAAAATAGAGAGTATGTCATCTCATATTTTTTAAACTAAAGACCCATCTTATAAACCTAAATAACAAATGATCTGCATAACAGCCAGATAAGCAGGATCAGATGAAAAGAGTGAGTTCTGTGTTCACATACAGATCCCAGAATAAGGCAGACACCCCTTTAATTTCAGACCTCTGAGAGTATGATCCTTCTTCATTCAGTTAGAATCCCACATTAAAATATATCACATACACAGTGCACCTTTGACTTTCAAGATAACTACATGTAGAATTAGACTTCGTCTGTTGGGACTACCAGATCAATTACTTTGACTTCATTGCCTGGTCAGTTCAGCCAAATAACTGGCTTAAGTGATTTTTTTTTCCTGCCGGATTTTCCGGGTAACTTCATTTAGCACGTAACTATTGAGCTACCACGATGTCCAAGGGCTGCACTAGGCACTTTGGGGGGATACACAGGATTAGAAGGCATGGTACCTATCTGCACAGAGTTCACAATACAAAAGTAATTCATAATGCCTGGCAGAATCAGATTCAGTGCTAAGAGCCTAGAATAAATGGGTTTTGTTGTTGGGTGTTTTTGTTTCACTAGATTGTAATTGAATGCTCTAGCAATTGCAGACCAGCGCGCAGGCTTGAGCAAGAATTGAACAGAAGGGAGGGAAGAGAGTGTGCCAATGGGGAGAGGGTAGTGGAGAAGCATACTATAGCCACATACTATAGTCAGAAAAGAAATGGAATTCTAGGGACGGACTTTGAAATTATCCTGGCCTCAGGAGCATGGGTGTTGAAAAGACTGAGTTATGAGTTAGTGAAACTAGATTATGGAGGACTCAGGACCTCAAGCCAAGGAGTTTAAGATTTTTCTTAGAAGCACTGGGACCCAGTGAGGTTTTTAAGCAGGTTAACCATGAAATAAAGTTAGTGCTTTTGGAAGATTAC
The DNA here is from genome assembly GCF_022837055.1 of Prionailurus viverrinus. Classification (NCBI taxonomy): domain Eukaryota; kingdom Metazoa; phylum Chordata; class Mammalia; order Carnivora; family Felidae; genus Prionailurus; species Prionailurus viverrinus. The sequence continues at coordinate 77,076,957 of NC_062572.1, forward strand.
TCTGGCAGTGGGGCATTAAGTGGACTACAGAGGAGAGAAAAGGTTTGTCTTCTTCCCCTATGCCTTGGCCACTCCTCTCTGTTCTCACACGTGAAACCTTCCATCCTGTGCACTGTGGCTGTGCTGAACCTGTGCAGAACCTTGACCTCAGAACAACAGATGTGTCCACATTGTGACGTCCTGCACGTAGGCCGTCAGACACTGATGGTGGGAATCGCTCAAATGCACACATCGACGCCTGTGCACATCGTGGGATGTCCCCGCTTCTGCTGAAATCACGGGCAGTAGTCGTATGGGTCTTTGGGTAGCTTCCTTACCTATTACCCTACAGCTTCTCTTCCAGACCCCGAACTTGACCACTTTTCCTACCACAAGAAGTTTGCCGATTTCCCCAAATTCACAAGGTCATTTGCTGAGATGGGTTAAGGGTGATATGGGACTAGGCCTTTGACTTGAAACCAGTGACCTGCTGTTAGTTCATCTCATTTTCTTTTCACTTTGTTTCTGCTTGTGAGAGTCATCTTGGGCCAGAAGAAACATCTATTGTATGTATGATATAGGTGAGAGGCTTGGCTGGAGGTTTTTCTATCCGCCTGCTCATTTAATCTTCTCAACAGCCTTGTGAAGTGGGTCCTCTAATAGGCCCATTTTACATACCTTGTGTTTACTCAGTCCAGGGTGGCCAAAGAGCACAGCATAAGGTTAGGGGTACAGTATCCACTCGTCACCGGTCATCCTCAGGTGAACACACACATGCATAGCCATTCATTCCCATTCTCCCCTTCTCTTTCTCCCTTCCTTCCCCCTCTTCTTGGCTTCCCACTAAACTTTTCTCCAGAGGGCACAGAGAAGGGCTGGAAGAGCAGTGGGTGGTGAGTCTGGTGGGATCCTGTTTGTGTGAGTAGAACTCTGGTTTCCAACTGCAAGAGGTCACAATAGCACACAGCTGGGAATAGACGGGACTCTTCTGTATGTATTCCGGAAGGGTCCTCCGACACTTGGCCTGCAGAAGGCAGATCCCATCCCTTAGCCACTGAGGAGGCCGTACCGCCACAGGGATGGCAGACAGGCAGCCAGAACCACGAAGTTCAGCAGGAGCAACATGTTGTCTATCACCATGTTTCCCTTGATACAATGGAGCCCATTAGGCAGCCCCCTCATTAACATATGTATCTGGGCTTCACTCGCAACCCTTACCGCAGCTCCGTAAGCTTGGTCTTCCCATTCCTGTAAAGTTGGGTCATTTGTACCACACATAAGACTTCTGTCTTCAGCTCAATTTGATCTTTTTGAGGACTGTTTGAATCCCATTTCTGCCATTTAGTACAGTTGCTTTCCATTCCAACCTTCTGTCCACACCAGTTGATAACTGTGCGTATCTTCATTTCAATTGTGATTGACGTTGAAAAGAACAGAGCTGAAGTCCACGTGTTACCACATACCACTGGAAACCCCACCCAGGGGTGCAGTCTAGCCGTTCATCCAAAGTCGCAGAGCTTGGTCATGTGACCAGTTCATCAATCCAGTTAACCACAGTATGGTCAAGCCCCTCCCCCCTTTATTTTCTCCAAAGGTCCCTGTCCTGAAAGACATCACACTACTACCTTGGCTCCTCACTGAGCTCTGGACCCAACTTCCCCTTCACAAAATGCTGATACCACCCCCTTCCTGGGCAGATGCATGAGGACATAGTGTAGGAAAGTTCAATTTCAAACCTAGACCTCACGTTCCACTTCCAGTTCTTCCTCCCTGCCGTGCCTTCCAGACATGGGCCAGGCTGCCCAGGAGACAGACATCCTTTCCCCACGGCTGACGGCCGGGCAGGGGTTGTTGCCTGGGGATCTTTTCCAACTCCCAACATTCTGTGATTTTATTGACCTTAGGAAATTTGAGTTAGGTTTGCTCAGAATTATTTAGTTAACATACCAGTTTTGTTGGTTTCAGCCTTTTGATAATATCAACACCTTTTTGTATTGGCGAAAGAAACATCATACAGAATCTAGAAGGTGTAATTAGCTTTTGAATTTCTTAAAATGTGATCTAAACGTTACAATAATTATTAAGCAATCCAGGCCAACAGTGCTCACACGGTGAACATTTCTTTTCTGGAATTCTCAATAGTAAAGTTTAATCCAGAAAAGAAACTGGCCACCTACCCCGCCCTGCTTTACTGTTAAGCGCCTCTTTCCAGCCCCTACCGAGTACCTAGGATGTCAGGATTGTCTTTGGAGGTGATATGTTCGCCCTGGCGGGCTTCCTGTTTCTTGCACATGCGCGCTATATGCGCGTACATCCGCTCACATCTCTTTGTAGTGGTAAACATCAAAGGAATGCTGTCCACCCTCCTCTCTGAGATCCTGCTTTGTATCTACCCTCAGCTTGGAAAAAAGACTGGAGACCATTAGATGTTCAGTCAAAGATTTAAGCAATGTAGCAGTCACAAAAAAATTATAAGCAGAATTCTTTATAATCAATTTACCTTTCTTTTAACAGTGATCAGAATGCCTAATGCATACTTATTTTCATCTAAAAGTTAAAATAATGATTCTTAGACTAATCATAGAAATATTTGTAAACTTTTTAAGAATTTTTAGTAAACACAATTCAGTTTACACATGAAACATGCATACTTATTTAATTGGAGCAGGAAAAATCTTCATATAATTTCTTATGGGTATTTAAGTGTCAAATTTATTTAACTAGAGGGAGAAACTATGATGCATCTCTTACTGAGTAGCGAAATGCCCCTTGTGTACAGCTGATGTGTGGATCACATCCCACATTTTAATAAAAACTCTTAACTAGTTTTCACAGTAGTCCCTGTAAAATGTACAGGAAGCTTTCAACAGAAGTCATATTTAGGTTTTAGGGTTGGCAAAGGAATATAATATCACTATCCTATGAGAATAGTCTCACAGCTTGGAAAGATTTATTTCATCATGTATATATGCTTATATATAGCCTGGACAATGCCATGCCTATGATCTTTATAGAGAGAAAATAAGTATCCATGAATATAATTTTCGCATCAATACAAAATAACCATTGGCAGAACATGCTGACTAGTAGATTGGTTCTAAAAGTATTGACCATGAGGTAAATTAACAGTACTGAGGTTATTTCAAACTAAAAATAATTATAAAAACTAAAAATAATTTTGCGATTTTCAGTTCTTTTGAGAATTCTATGGACAGAAGTGAATTTTGCTTCTTTTCAGATACATGTCCTTAAATGAAGCCTTTTTATGTGACCTTACAAACAAATTAATACCTTTCATTTTTTTTTTTTAGCAAAAAAACTGAAAATGCCCAGCTCAGTCTTCTTTCTTGCCTTATCCTGAGCTTTGGGATGTGCGTTCAGTACTAGTTCTTGATAATTTGTTAACAAGGCGTTTTTAACACTTTGGACAGATGCACATACTGTTTTCAATCTTCACGGTTAATTATTCGATTTTGTATTTGATGCCAGAACACCCTGACTCCTAATCACTGCTCATTGTTGCAAGTCCATTATATTCTAACTGTTTGAGTGCTCCCATTGACCTTGAACTGACATTATAAGCTGTGTCTAATCTTTTCAGTCTATATTTCTAATGCTTCTTTTCTCTTTTCCTTTTTTTCTGATCCCTGTTTAGCATCACAATGGGGCTGCCTCTTAGCCCGGCTGCTGACTCCGCCCGCTCTGCGAGGCACGCCCTCTCGCTCATTGCCACTGCCAGACCACCCGCCTTCATCACAACTATCGCCAAAGAGGTGAGGGAGCCTCTCTGGGTGCTCCACCTTCTCACTTAGAGGAATTATTAGACCTTGTGAGCTGAGGGTCCATATCCACGAATAATCTTTCCAGTTTGTTCTAGAACAACGCAAGCTAATAATCTCGTGCTGAAATGAATAGATACAAACCTGTGTGCCTGCACAGCGATTACCACGGCAGTGCCTTCATTGCCTGCGCTTTTGTATTCATTTCTGTTCTCAAAGTTAACTCGCTTGCAAATATTTGAAATTAATTTTTCAATCTGAAATATCGCAGGCTGATTCTAATTAAAATATGCTATAGGCGTTCATATTTTACAAGTATAAATTCCTGCCTGTAATCAAAACTTAACTTATTTAACACTGGCTCTTCAACTGTAAACAAAAATGTAAGTCATAAACTTGCTAATGGTTTTTCCTATTACATGTCGCAGATAAAGACTTGAATGCCGATTGATTCCCACGTTCTTAGTGTTCTAACTAATTGCCCACATCTAACTGAAAAACTAGTAAAGAACAATGAGCCAATTATAGGATCTTTCCTATGGGTCTTAGTAGTGGGAGAACAAGGAAAGGGTGATCAGCTCCTATATTTTTTTTAAAGGTTTATTCCATTTCAGCATGAATAATGTGCAGAGTTGGTGTCCGTGGGGTATGAGCTCTGTCTGAGTTGTTTTTCCTGTAGCTATGATGAATTTTTAAAATACTAAATAAATACCTCTGAGTCTGCCCTGATAACCTGAAGCCTACCGGGCCTGTGTCTGCCCCAGAGCCATCCTTAATAGGCATGCAGCAAATACTTGTGACGTGAAGGTAACTAGAAAGGAGGAAGGAAGGTCCTAATAGCCCGTTGTATCGGTTTATATGAAGTGATGGGACTTTGAATTCATACCTAAAATATGTAGAGTAAGGCTGTGTGTTTTTTCTAAGTGTGTAAAGTGAGATTACACTGTATTTAAAATATGCATGTGTAATATTTTTATAATTTATAGATATTATATATTTATATGAAGTATATGTATGAATGAACAGATTTATTAGCCACGGAATTTTTTTTTACCAGTTTTTGTATCAGTTGAATATGCATAGGTAGTAATATTGAGAATATTGAATAAACGTTACATCAGTCTGACCACATACACAGGTCCTATAAATGCCAGGCATAAAACTGCCTCTTTAAAGAGTAAATAAGTATTTATGTTAATTGTGTTTTTGAAATTAATTTTCACCATTTCCTTATGAATATTTTTTAAGTTTATTTATTTATTTTGAGAGAGAGAAGGCGGGTGCATGAGTGGGGGAGGGACAGAAAGAAAGGGAGACAGAATCCCAAGCAGGCTCCACGCTGTCAATACAGAACCTGATGCGGGGCTCAAACTGACATCATGACCTGAGCTGAAACCAAGAGTCAGATGCTTAACTGACCGAGCCACCCCAGCACCCCCATATATGAGTATTTTTAAATGAACTGTTAGAATAGCCACGCCTTGGATTTACTGTACTCCAGCATTTGGTTAGAAAAGGTATTTTTTAAAATGTCTTAATGTTAATGCTTTACGAATTGCCAGTTGACTCCCACGTTCTTAGTGTCTATTTCAATGTAATAGTTAACATTTACTACTTTGTAAAAATAAGTTTACCACTTCCCTTAGAGTTTTGGAGTAAAATCCTGAAGTTCTTCTCACTGTTATTACTGACCCCTCCCCTGTCCTCATGCCCACTCCTCCATGGCTGGCCCAGCGCCCAGCACTGTTCTTCCTCCTCTGAATGATGAAGACTTACAGTCTGTATGGGAAGAAAAATCACATTGGACTTACATTCTTTACAGTGCCTGTTGTTTTTGGAGGTATATGGGAAATACGACACTTACAATGATGCCTGTTAGACCGGAAGTGTTACATAAGCATCATTTACTATTATTACTTGAGAGCAAGTCTCCTGTCTTTGGCTTGCTGGTATCTTCTAACTGCTGTCCACCTCAGCACCAGATCTACCAAATTCACAGACCTTCAGTCTGTCTTTGGAGAAATGTCATGGTAATGTTGTCTTAAGGTCTCATATAATACCCGGGAACTTACCGAAGTTTATCAGAGAGTACTCGCTGAGCTTTTACTGTACTAACTACTTTTCTTTTGCAATCAAGTGTTTTCTGACCCACCCCAAGAGGTTTGTTTCTGTTGATTCTCCTTTTTCCCCTACTGTATTAACAAGTGAAAAACAAACTAGTGGCTGGGAATGCAGAACTGAGTGGAGCGTCAATCATACCTACAGCACGGAAATGTTTCCACAGGTGCACAGACACACAGCTCTTGCAGCAAATACCCAGTCACAGCAGAGCGTGCACACAACAGCTCTTGCACGAGCTAAAGGGGAAGTTCTGAGAGTCATTGAGATTCTTATTGAAAAGATGCCCACAGATGTTGTGGATCTTCTCGTAGAGGTAAGAATATCCTGCTGTAAATGTGGCAGCAACAGCCTAAATCAGATAGGTCAGTGCAGTATAGAAATCAGCATTTTTATTTCCAGCATCTCAAAACGAAAGAGAGACGATTAAACGCATTAGCTTTTGTACCATTTCACAGGACCTTATTCAAATTTCGTTAACAAATCAAAATAATCGTTGTGTACGCTTACCATTCACGGGGAAGTAGTCTATGTTGGAGTAATTCTTAGAAGAGTATGTCCTCTTTAATGCCTTCCATTATGAATCAAACAATACATGTAGTGTGTTTGAATAAAAGCTACCCGTATTATAGATAAATCTGAATCGCCTTTGAAGTCAACAAGTCTTGTTTCTTCCTTTTACTGTTCTTTCTTTTGCTTTTTTTACAGGTAGGAGAAAGAATAGTTGATAGTATAAAATAAATCTCCTGTAGCTTTAGTAAATATAGTGTAGTTTTAAAGTAAATATTGCGATCAGACTGTCTAGAATTTTCATGCAAATGAGGCCTAAGTGAATAATTTAAATTTTGGAAAATTAAGTATTTGAAATTAACTTTACATATGTATCTTTTCTATAAAGGTTATGGACATCATTATGTACTGCCTTGAAGGATCTTTAGTTAAAAAGAAAGGTCTTCAAGAATGTTTCCCAGCCATCTGCAGGTAAAGAAACCTTCAGTAGCATGCAAGATAAATAATTTTTTCTGTTTGTTTTAAGGAAATGCCATCAAATCATCATCATTTTTAAATTTATTTTTAAAAGTTTATATATATATATATGTATATATACACACGTACATGTACATATATGTATATGTGTATACTTTTAAAGTTTATTTATTTATTTTGAGAGAGAGAGAGAAAGAGCAGGGGGAGGGACAGAGAGAGAGAATCCCAAGCAGGCTCAGCATGGAGCCCACTATGGGACTCAAACCCACAAACCATGAGATCATGACCTGAGCCGAAATCAAGAGTTGGACGCTTAACTGACTGAGTCACCCAGGCATCCCTATTTATTTATTTTTGGGAGAGAGAGAGAGCACACAAGCAGGGGAGGGGCAGAGAGAGAATCCCAGGCAGGCTCCATGCTGTCATCATGGAGCCTGACATGGGGCTCGAACCCACAAACTGTGAGATCATGACCTGAGCCAAAATCAAGAGTCAGATGCTTAACTGACTGAGCTACCCTGGTGCCCCTCAAATAAATAATTTTTACTAATGAATTATTTTTGAAAAATTTTAGCAGGATGAGTTTGTAGTCTGATGCCTGCTTACATTCTGAAAACAAGGCAGCTTACAGTCAAAAACACAAATGTGATAGAACCACTATTTGAAATTGGGTCATGAAGAGATTTTCTCAAACCTTAAAAAAATGAGTAAAAGATAGCATCTATGGAATATGTGTGTGCTCTCACATTCATTACTAAAATTAACATTTCCATTAAGAAGAGAGTCTAGGAAGCCTCTGACTTAGGAGAGAAGATACACTTTTCAGCCAAGGGAAACCTTTATGCCACATTTTCACTGGTAAATTTCTTTTTTTAATATAAAGATAGCAATTTCCTATGGTACTACTAAGTGTAGGTGTTTTTCCCTGGGAGAAAACTGGCCAAGAGCAGTAAAAACTTTTATAAACAATGTTGCACATGTTAAGCACAACCAATAATTTTAGATGTCTATAGCATTTAACTGTTACGAAATGAAAGTTTTTAAAATGTCAAATGTAGTCATGTTTATTTTTCCTTTAAAGTAGTTTTTGGTTCTTAAAATGTTTATAGCTTGGGGAACATTTTGTTAATTTTTTTTTTTTTTTTAACTCCAAGGGGTCAGTGGAAATAGTGCTTAAGTCTATTGAAAATCATGGTTTTTTGTAGAAAATGGAGCAACCAGTTAGTCATCATTACATAATGTTTTTCCTTTTAAGACCAGTTTAGTGATTTCCTTACTTATTTTTTGCTTTTACTTTCCATTTTGCTTTCTCTGAGCGTACGGTAGCAAAAAGCTTTATTTTAGGCTGTAAGCTTAAATTTTTGCCTGAGAGTAGTGATGTTACATGATGCGTAGTTACGTCTTCTGTATCTCCTGGCATTTGAGCAAGTCTTTGCTGAATTAATTGTACTCCATGAGTCTTCCAATATCTACAGTAGACTTTATATTGTAGTCTTGTCATTTTGCTGTTGCTGAGTCATAGCACCCAGAAACGAAACCAAGAACACCTACACGAAAAGATTATGCTGGAATATACATGTGTACAGATATGTATTTTCTTGTGGTACAGATTAGGCATGTTAGAACGCAGTAATTTTTTAACACCGTGCCACATTAATTCTGGTTTGCGTTCCTTTTGTTAAAAATTGTATGTATAAAATCTTGTCATGCAGTTAATTGATAAGGGTACATGTAGCTGTTATATTCCCAGTCACTCGTTCTCTAAGGACACGCCTATGTGAAATGGACACTGAGGTGTCACTTTACGGATGTGATGATTATTGCAGAGCTGAATGTTAGTTAGCAAAGCCTTCCTTATGGGCGTCTGTCATGGCGAAGTAAATAAGCGTCCTGAAGTTAACGTGACAAAATTGTTCGGTGTTTAAAGGGCCTGTCTTTGCCCTTGCTGGAATCCTGCCTCCCTCCCAAGCGGCACCCTCAGTTCCTTCAGTCGCCCTAGTTTCCTGGAGTCTGCTTTTTTTGCTGGTATCTCATTGCCAAAGAGTAACGGTTCTGCTGGATTGCTAAGGAGGCATGCTCAGTAGCAGGTTTTTCTGATTTGGCAGAAAGCAATTGTGTTTTGTTTATTAATTTAATAACGTGTATTGCACACCTACTGTGTATCAAGTATAGCTAGGCCCTGGGGCTACCATGAGGAATGAGATGGTATCCTCAGGGAGCCCACAGGGTCTAATAAGGCCAGTGCTTATTAAGGTAAATAATTCCAGGGTGCTGTGTTATGTGCTAGAGTAGAATTACAGACCAGAGAGAGGGTTGGGGATATGGAAGGCTTAGAAAGTTTCACAGATGAGAAAGCAGAATAATAATAATAACAACAACAATAACAATAATAATAATAATTAATAATAATAATAATAGAATCTGAGGAAGTTTCATAAAAGGGAAGGCAGACTAATAATGATCTCCTTCTATTAAAGGAGAAACATGTTTTGATGAAAGTGGCTGCCAAACAGTTAGAAGGATTTGTCTCCCACAAGGGTTTGAGTCGGTGGGGGCAGAAGTGGTGATGGGTTCTGGGAGAGCTTCACAGAAGAGTTAGTGGGGTGAGCTTCACAGAAGGAACAGGAGTGTGCCATCGGGAATTGCAGAAAGAACCAGACCAGTAGATGTCTGGAGATACAAAAGTATAGCGAGAGTTTGGCAAATGCTGGGTGGTAGTGGCCGGAATGTAGGTTGAGGATGAAACTCTAACATAGTGCCAGAGTCTAGGGCTTTGAATTCCATACAAAGGAATTTGGCCATTATTCTGTAAGTAATGGAGAATCAACAGAGTTTCAGCGAAAACATGTAATTCTTTGGCCAGAATGTAGTTGATAAGACACAATCATATGAAACTTCAGATTTATAACAAACAGTTGTTAGCTACCTCTTAAGAAATTATGTTAGATATTACTACAGCTGTGAATATATAAGCTACATAGGCCCATTTATGTGACAGTCAACCCATAAGCAAAGAAAGATGATTAACAATATAAGGTTGTGGATTATACTAAATGTTTGTTAGAATAGGCAATAAATTATGGAGGACTTCAGAGAACATTAAGCTCAGATGGGACTTCAGAAGTTTTACAGATGCCATGCTGCCTATTGGCTGATCTGTACTAGGTTGATAAATGAACAAAAACAAAGATATCAACGTATCAACAGAAGTTAAAATTATTTTATTGAGTATCTGCCACGTCTATGCCATTGTACTGGGTGCCTTACAGCGCTTATGAGCCCATTACTTATAAATGCCCTTCGCTAAATATGAAACTGCAGTCAAAGTCAATGATGTGAATATCTGTGGTTCAGTCAGGTGGCATTTGTTTTTAAAATCTTTATATAATATTGTAGTCTTTTTTTTTTGTTCATTTTTCTTCTTTCCTTTACCCGATTATAAAGACGCTATGGGTTTTAGCTTAGGCTAACTTCTGTAATGTTGTGATATACCAGTATTTAGTTGTTATGGTTGGTAGATCCAATCTTAAAAAGGTGTTAAAGAAAACTTCATTTAATGTTATTTTTAAATGACATATTCTTCAAAGCACCCAGGAGAATGCTCGTGATTTAGATATTCAGAGAATGTTAGTTTCCTATGGGTCTCTCTATCTTAACAATAATGTAAACACCAAAACGTATATAAGAAATTAGTTAATAAAGATTTGAAAGTATTTTATAGGCATAAAGAGTATACAGAATGGCCTTATTTTCATATATGCAAAAATTGGTTTACTTCTCAAAATATTAAATAATTTTTAATCAATATTACAAAGGTGAGTCTAACATCTAAAGTTAGGAGCTAATGTAGTATTCTGAAGTCATCAAATATTTAAAAATCGAAAGTGCTTTGACTTGGGTTATACATAAAATTCAGTCTTCTGTGAGTACTGCAAGGAAGTAGCATCATCGAACGCTGGATAAGCCCGAGATTGGTTTTCTTGGCTTTTTGTTTTGTTTCTTGAACTTGACTGATATGCATCTGCGTTTTGAATTTTCAGTTCAGGATTTTAAAATTTTAATTAAAATTAATACTCTAACATTGAATTGGCAGTTTCTCTGAGATTTTCCTTATTGTCGGCAATTTGGCAGTTATTTCGCAGATTGCATGTTACAATAAAATTTCCATCTTACTGTTGTCCTGAAAGTCTTGGGTTTTAGCTTAGGGTGATCTCTGTATGTTGTTATATACCAAGAGTCAATCTTATTCGGGTTTGCTTATTGATTCATTTATTCATTCAGATTTATTAATGGTTATGTAACTCCACATGTAATTTAATGAACGGTGAATTCATCTACTCAGTTATATTGTTAGCCGAATTTCTTTGTTCTCTGACATATTTATTCAAACCTATTTATTTAAAGTTTATTTATCTTGAGAGAGAGTGCCACGCATGCATGCAGATGGGGAAGGGGCAGAGAGAGATAGAGAGAGAATCCCACGCAGCCTCTGCACACACCGTAAGCTCGGAGCCCAATGCGGAGCCCATCCCACCAACTGTGAGATCGTGACCTGAGCCGAAATCAAGAGTGGGGCACTCAAGCGACTGAGCCACCCCTGTGCCCCTATTCAAAACATATTTAAGATTTAAGTTACAAATTGTAAATTCACTGAAAGAAAGAAGGAGTGATACAAAAAGTTTGATTTTCCTAATTTTGTTTAAATAATAGCTTTTCTGTTAACTGTTAAAAGTTTTTTCAATACCGTCTGCTTGAAAGTAGAAATGCATTAGAACACATGCCAGCAAAATTTGATAGACACTCCTCCTTATCACTGACCGAAAAAGCCCATTTGCTGATTTTATTAAAACATGAGGTTACAGCAAGGTATAAAAGCATAATTTGCTAAAGGTGAGCCCTAAATTTGAATGTAAGCTTAGTAGCTAGTGTGCAAAGAGGGGCAGACCACCCATCCCTAAGTGTTCGTCCGATAGAACAGTTATTCAAAACAAGCATAACTCTAAGCTTGAGATCAGGGTGCGACTGAGAGTCTTAATCTAAAAGACATAAAACATATATGCAGTTTATAGACCCTGCAGTTTTGGAGATTTCGTGACTCTTGAGAATGTGCTAGAAGGACGCTCACACAACTAAATATTAAACAAAGTATGATCAGTGCTCATTAGTTGAGAGAAGGAGGGGTGCCTAGTCGGTTGAGCATCCGACTTTGGCTCAGGTCACGATCTCACAGTTCGTGAGTTCTAGCCCCACGTCAGGCCCTGTGCTGACAGCTCGGAGCCTGGAGCCTGCTTCAGATTCTCTGCCTCCCTCCCTCTCTGCCCCATCCCACTCGCATTCTGTCTCTCTCAAAAATAAATAAAAACATTAAAAAAAAAAAGATTAGTTGAGAGAACTAAGGACCCAGCTGAGAAGGTGAAATGTGAAAACCAGCATGAAGTACACACGCCCAGTCAGGCCCCGGGGGGAGTAATGGTCTCTAAGTGTGGTTCCTAGACTGTCTTCAAGAGAATTATCTGATTTCTAGGATCCACCTGAGAGACACTACCTCAGCCTGGTGCGAAGCCTGGGAAGCTACACTGAGCAGCCTGATGATTGTTAAATACACTCACGTTTGAAAACGAGTACTCTAATAATCCAAATTGAGAAACACAAAACCTGAGTCCTTGTTCTTGATGACCATGTTCTGTTATACAAAACCGTGGACCCTTGAATGTTTATTGGTTTGTATATCGAATAAACTCAGAGGAACTCCAAGGAAGCACCTGAAGACATTCCTTCACTTCCTCGGTTCTAGTCACGCACCATTAGTTTTTAGAGTTGCCCTTAGACCGTATCACACGGTGCCTGCCAAAGACGTTAACTTCTCACTGGTCATTGATTGGGTTTTATCTAAAACTCATTTGGAAAAAAAAAAAGAAAGAAAACTTAGGAGCTAGTTTAAAAAACACATAGTCCATCAAAACGCGTGTTCCATTTATTCCTCTACATGTTCTAATTTATATGCCAAGAGTAAATTAAACCGTCAAAGAGCTGCCTTGTTCGGACTGCATGTCTGGTCTCCTTTGCAGTTCTGTGCCCAAGTTCCTCTTCAGCATCATGCCTGCAGTCACGTTGAAGAATCTTCCAAGAGGGTGTCATATGAAGATCGCCGGTGCATTGATTGTAGGGATCAATGCTGATGTCCCCAGCACTTTGCTTACTGTCCATTCTGTGAAGACTCAGGACATTTCTTTTAAACTCGGATAACAAGCATTTTTTGTTCATTTTGTCCTAAGGAGCCAGTGTGTGTATTGTTTTTTGTGTCTGTTCTTTCTTCTACATAACCAGGGTTAATTTTGCTTTGGCCCTTAGGTAGCTCAAAGCCAGATCTTTGCCTGATTTTCAGTAAGTCATGAAAGTGACTTACGTCACCCATATTATATCTTTCCTCGTCGTCACACCTCAGATGGCTTTCTTTTCTGCCTTTTTACTGGATTGTGGTGTTCCGTATAAGCTTCCTTTTGTGTAGTATGTGACTATATATGTATGTATGTATATATGTGAAATGGACACATATCTTAAATTTTACTTCAAAAGCCATGGAAACAAAAATAATTGTATGCATAACACCAGTGATGATTATCTTCTAAACATTTTTTAAAAAGTCTTTCTATTAACTGCAGTATCCTAGATCTTCATGGAGTAGTTTATGTATCTGTAGATACACTCCTATATTATTTAGTGAAAGATCCAAAAATCACATTATTTTAACTGCTGTGTAAACTTTATAGTCATAGATTTAAATATTTCCTAATAATTCACATTTTGGTTCCAGGGATGTTATTAATAATATAGAAGCATCCATTAATAATAGAAGAAAATTACTTAAATTTCACTGCCCTTGAGAGACTGTAGCACACACATCCTTCAAAGAACCGTTACACAAAATAGTTCTGCTGCCAGATTTTTCATCACTATAACAAATAAGGCTATGTTATTATATAGGAAATACACTGCATTCTTTTTAGAACACAGATACATTATCAGTAAGATTCTTGAAACAGTGAATTACTTTTATATTTATGAATGAGCCAAATCAGAGGTACAGTCAGGTAACTTATTTAAGAAATGAATTCCTCCAGATTCTCGCCTGTCTCACTGGCCTTTGCTTCGCCATCATCAGGCTTCTACATGAGGCCTCATTCGGCCCTCTGGGTAATTGTTGTTAGAGGCAGAAGTCCAGAGGGTTCTGAGTAATTTACATTTAATTGCCTGGACTAGAAAAAATACAGCATCCTTAGTTAAAAATGCCCTAGACACTAAGAAAGTAGAACCGATTTTTTTCAAGGAGTGGAGGATATGCATCACTGAAGTTTCTTCAGAATTTCCTTTTTAAAATGTAGTTACCAACTGCTATGTTGCTGAACTTGAATATCCTTGTGAAGTCCCTCATACAACAGACCATCAGCAACACTGAGCATGGCATGTTTGATTCGGTTTGATTAATCAACCTCTGTTGGTCACGTATAAACACTGACTCATCCTACATGGCTATATTTGATACAGTAGCCTAAAAAATCAAAGTGCAGAAATGCACAGGTGTTCCTGAACTAAGAGAAAAACAGTATACCACACATACGTGCGACATGTACTTGTTCTAAAGTGAATACAGGTGGGTTATTCATTTTGTAAAAATATTCTTTTGCTAGTCTCAGAATAAAAAAAATTAAGCTCTTGGAAGCTACTGCCTATCAAAGCTCCATTAGGAAAGAAAAGAAAATACCTCCGGAAATATAACGTAATTATAATGTGATGTTTAAATTTAAGACTGTTTTATTACGTTCTTGTGTACCAGTAGTGACAAAATGCATAGCACACAAAGGATTAGGGATTTAATAATGAAATTGTGAGTTGATGAGAAAATATGATTATATTTGGAGATATAAAAAGTTCCAGGATTTTTTCATAGCAAAAATTACATACATATGCCTCTAAATGCAATTTTTAGCCACTTACGACTCCTCAGTTATGCACATTATAAGTAGTTTGGAGGGGCTTTTGTATCTACTTCCTTTAGAGTGCCCTTAGCAAAAAGTAACCAAAAGCCGTACGCCCCAGAATTCCCGGATAGATCCTTATTTCATGCATTTTTATTTTAAGTTGAAAAAATTGATTTGAAATATAACTAAGAGTGATTCAACTTTTATGCTTTTGAAAGACTTGTCAAATAAATTCACAGATTCAAAAGAAATCTTTTGCTGGGCTCTGTCCCCATTTTTGGTTCAGAAAGTATGAACTCTTGACATAGGCACTCCATAGCGGAGGGTGGATAATGATAACAGCTCTGCCACTTAATATGTTGAGTCCTTAATTTCCACAAAATAAACGACACCTGTCATTTCACCTAAGCAGTGGCCTGGCTGCATTATTTTCATAGAATGACAAGTTGTAGAATGGTGAACCTGAAAAGGACCTTATGTCACACATTACGTACTCCTGTCGTTCATTTTACAAACAGACAAATGTATGACTTTTTGTGCTGACAGTGAGACGAAAATAAAGCCCAGCTCTGTTCAACAGATCCCACACCTGCTCTGTGTCCTGCAGAGGAGAGAGTCCACGGGCGTGCACACATCAGGCGACACACAGAGTTGGGCCATCTTATCAGAGGGCGACATGGCTCCTGTTGTGTTCCAGGTGCTGGTCTCTTCCTGCCTCACTCGCATTCCATCCTCTTTCCCCATCTTGGACTGTGCTCTCTGGAGAACCCTGCTGTCACTGTGTCTTCTCTTCCCCCTGGCACCTAGTCCTCAGCCTGGACACAGGCTCTGTTATCTCCCATTGAACAATCCTCCCTTCCCTCCACATATCACCTGTCTGCTGCCTGGTCTCTCTTCTCTCCTCTGCCAGGAAAAGGAGTCTGTACTCTGTCTATTTTGTCACCTCTCGTGCCCTCTTGGCCTACTCTGATCTGATATTTGCCCCCACTATTTTGCTTACCCCTCTCTCTATCCCTCTGGTTAAACTTTTTTGATTGTCCAATGTTTTTTAGTCTTCAGGGACTCTCAAACTTTCTGGTCTCAGAACTCCTTAAAAAGTAAAGACCCAAAAGAGTTATTTGAAATACTGAATGCAGTTCATGTTGATATAACAACATATTTTTATGAAAAATAACTACTTTGCAAAACAAACCAAAACAAAAACCCTGAAAAAGTAGCATTGCTTAACATTTTTATAGATTTCTTTCATGTCTGGCTTAATAGGAGACAGGTGGATTTTCACATCTCTGCCCGTCTTTAATCTGTTGCCATATGTTGTTTTAATTGAAGTACGTGGTGAAAAATCTGGCCTCACATAGACATAGAGTTGAAAACAGGAGGAACATTTCAATAGCCTTTTAAGATGATTTTGCATCTTCTTTAGCAGTTCACTAAAACTCAACATGTAGTCATTTTTAAAGGTTAGCTGCAATGTAGACTCTGTAATCATAACAAACTTTTCATATTGTGATATTTAATCCGTTGGTATATCTTGCACTTTGAGAGGGTCTTTCCCCTCTGGGTGACTCTATAACATTACGCATCTGCCTTTGGAAAATATTGGTAGCTGAATTTGGGGGATTGTCCATATATTGTTACATTGCAGCACACATTACCAAAACACTTGGCTAATATTACCGTTGATCTCATCAAAAAGTCAGCGAGAATTGGGAAGCTAGAACTCTAATTTTTACCTGAGAGCGTCAGTTTTATCATTGACAGCAAATTCTGTCGGTGGTTTTTCTGGACAGGAATAAAGTAGTTCATTTTCAAGAAAATGTCTGCCGAATGCTCAAGTCCAAATACGCACAGCGTGTCTCTGGGTTGTACGTTCAAGCACGAATGATGTCGTGTGAAGAACAGCTGGTTTGTAGCTTTTGCACCTCAGCCCTGCCAGTGTCCTTTCCTGACACAACCATCAGGCTTCAGCGTATGCCAGAAGTGCTTTCTGCACGCTCGCCATTGGATCACACTGCATATTCAGTTCAACACTGAACTTATTTAGTTCTCTTTACTGCCAGCGCGTGGCTGCGGGAATGTAACAACGGCCGGTAGAGTTTGGTGCCGCGGCCTTGATTCAGGCCAGCAGCTTTACTTTTCACTGCTTTTACATCATCAGAGCAGCGTCGACGCAATGAACAGGTCACGTGACATCTCAGTATCTTCCAGAAGTAGTTTTGCTCTCGCAAACTTCCTGCCAGGAGCGCGAGGCCCCCACCCACAGATCCCCCTTTGAGAACCGCTGATTTAGCAAACTAGCCTTTTGTTGGACCGAAGCGTGAAACTTACTTCTTCTTAATTAAAACTCTCATTCGTACTTTGTGCACCCCTTAGATCCCAGAGATAGAAAGGTTACGTCATAACCTTTCCTGGGACCCAGCGCCTGGGGAGGAGTTGGGCTAGACTTGAGAAAGACCAGGGATTAGCTTCTCTGAGGCTCCATGCAAATCCTAAAATCGATTCTACTTGCTTGCTTGCTTACTTACTTTATTTATTTGTTTATTTATTAGGATTTTCATTTATTTTTTTATTTAAATATGAAATTTATTGTCAAATTTTTTGTTTCCATACAATACCCAGTGCTCATCCCAACAGGTGCCCTCCTCAATACCCATCACCTACCCTCCCCTTCCTCCCACCCCCCCCTTCAACCCTCAGTTTGTTCTCAGTTTTTAAGAGTCTCTTATGTTCTACTTACTTTAAAGGATGCTTTACTTTCCTGCTTTCCTCACTCTGCCCACAGCGCAGTGCTGCTCTCAGAAAAGGGCCTCCTTGGGACGCCTCGGTGGCTTAGACGGTTGAGCGTCCAATTTCAGCGCAGGTCATGATCTCATGGTTCACGAGTTCGAGCCCCGGATCTGACTCTATGCTGACAGCTCAGAGCCCGGAGCCTGCTTCAGATTCTGTGTCTCTCTTTCTCTCTGCTCCTCCCCTGCTCATGCTGTGTCTCTGTCTCTCTCTCTCTCAGAAATAAACAAACATTAAAATTTTTTTTAAAAAGAAGAAGGAGGGCCTCCTTAAAGAGCCCTGGACATGGGGTGCAACTCAGAGCACTGTGATATATACTACCTGGCAGCAAAACTCCCCACCGGTTAGGGCTCACGTTACAGGTGATATTATATTAAATGGGTTAGACCTGCATTTCTTGAAATCGCAGTCTCAAATTCAGCGTGCCGATAGCACCTCAGTCTTTTTCCTCTTCCTTGAATAGCGCCACGCTTACTTCTTGGAACTTCTGTTCCCGCTACTCCCTCTGGCGGAACACTCCTTGTCCAGATCTTGATGCGGCCTCTTTGGTCTCGTCATTCAGGTCCACTCCCCTGCCCTCCCTGTCTCACACACCCTCCTCGCCATCGCTGTCACGTTGCCATTTTATCTCATAGAGTTTATATCATCTGAAGTCACCTTGTTCATATTGACGCTTAGTTGCTAGGTGTGTGAGAACAGGGGCCTTTTCTGGTTGCTTTCCTGTTGTGTTCCCAGCAACCCTAGCCGTTGGGGGAATGCACTCCAAGACTCTGTGCCTGCAGGGAGGCTTCAGAGGATCGCCCCTGGGACAGGGGGGTAGTGCAGGCACGCCCAGACCTCTCCACCCTCTTGCCTCAGAGGATCCATCCCTGGGTTAGAGCGAGGGCAGGCACACCCTGGCCTCTCCTTCACCCCCTCTCACCTCTCCCATTGCAGCCTCACCTTCTCAATTTCTTTCCTGCCTCTTCCCAGTCCTAAATCTTGCCTCATCCTGTTGATTCCAAAGTTGCCCTGTAGTCTCTTCTTAGCAGCCTAAGTGCTTATTAAGTGTTTAGCTTGCTTTTGTTTCATTGAAACCAAATTCTCAAAGGTACAGAATATATATGAAATCTTAAGATCTATATTCTGTATACACACACACACACACACACACACACACACCTATATATATATGTGAGAGACAGAATGAGAGCAAGCCTACTTTTTCAAAGATAGACACTATGTCAACAATTCTCAACCCTTTTTAAAGTCTCAGGACCCCTTTATACTTACAAATTGTGGAGAACCCCCCAAAATTTTTGTTTATGTGGATTATACCTGTCAATATTTGGCATGTTAGAAATTAAAATTAAGAAATTTAAAAGTAACCCATTAAATCTTTATGCAAATAACATTGTAATGAAAAATGATATTTTCCAAGACAAAGCAAATTAGAAGAATGGCATTGTTTTGTTTTTTCCAATCTACCATTAATAGAAGCCTGCCAGATTCTCCTATCTGCTTCTGCCTGTGATAGCTCACATCCTGTAGCATTTGGAAAAGCCAACTATACACTCGTGAGAAAATGAGAGTGAAAAGGGAAAATAGCATCTTAGTGTTCCTGTGAAAGCGGGTCCAAAGCAGAGCGTGCTTTAAGAACGGCCACTCTAAGAGTGGCTGTGGGCTGCCTTCAGTGGCAGATGGGTTCTAGATTGTGGGGGCCCCTGCCTCTGCCACACCCAACTGGACAGCCTTGGGCATGTCTGTGGGCTTCAGTTTCCTCCTCTATAAAATGAGAGGCTTCCTAATAACCTGAGGCAAGATACAACTCAAAAATGTGAAAAATTTTTCCTCATTACTGACTTATTAATGTATGATTACCAGTCATTCTATCTCATAATAAAGTTCTGAAACATGTTATGTCATATGCCCCTAATATAGGAATGCTACAGCTGCTTTAATGCCTTCCCTAAAATTCTTTGAAGTAATTAAATATCAAACCTGAACCTACACTAGATTATTTAATGAACAAAAGACTCAACTAATATGAAAAGTAAGTTAAATATTTTAAAAAGAAGAAACAAGGAATTCCTGTTTTAATATGCTATTTGTTTTAGCCTGATAAAGTTTTGTGGAAAAAGCCACTTAGGTAGAAGTCAGAGCACAGGTTTCACATAGTATCACCATTGTGCTTTTAACACCATATTATTTATGGTACTTGTAGACAATGAAATATTCAGCACTAAAAAGAAATGAACTGTCAAGCCATTAAAGATATGAAGGAACTTTAAATGCTAATTACTAAGTGAAAGGAGCCAATCTGAAAAGGCTACATACTGGGTGATTCCATCTATTTGACATTCTGAAAAAGGCGAAGCTGTGGAGTCAATGAAAAGATCAGTGGTTACCAAGGGTTAGTGGGAAAGAGCGGATGAATGGGCAGAGCACAGAGGATTTCTAGGGCAGAGAACCTACTCTGTGTGGTACTGTAATGGTGGCTGCATCATTCTACATTTGTCTAAACCCCTAGAATGTACGATACCAAGAGTGAATCCTAATGTAAACTCTAGACTCTGGCTGATGATAATGTGTCAATGGAAGTTCATTAGTTGTAAAAAAAAAAAAAAAAAAAAAAAAAAAGGACCACTCTCGGAAGGTAGATGTTGATGATGAGGGAGTCTGTGGGGGGCCAGGAGTATATGGGAAAACTGTGTATTTTCTGCTCAGTTTTACTGTGAAACTAAAACTGCTCTGAAAAGTAAAGTCCACTTCTTTTAAAAGCATATCATTATTCATTATAAAAAATCAAGAAATCAATATGAACTTAAGTGATGTGTAATGTTGAGCCTTCAGTATTTATTTTTGATGACAGCATATCATTCTCAATCATTCAGTGATGAGAAATTTTAATTAGTCACTCTGATATGGCTTATACCGTCTAATTATTTTAAATAACACTAGATGGTGTTTATTTTTAGGATTGAAAATTAATATGAAAAGAAAATATTTTAATTGACTGGGTTTTGCCATGTAAATGATAAATCTCAGTACCCAATTCCAAAATTAGAAAAAAGGGATCACTGAAGAACTAGGACTTAGTAGGGGTACCTGGGTGGCTCGGTCGGTTCATCTGCCTCTTGATTTCGGCTCGGCTAATGTCACGATCTCCTGGTTTGTGGGTTCGAGCCCTGCATTGGGCTCTGTGCTGTCAGTGCTATCCGCCGATAGCACAGAGCCTGCTTGGGATTCTGTCTTCTTCTCCTCTGCCCTTCCCCGCTTGCTCTCTCTCTCTCTCTCTCTCTCTCTCTCTCTCTTAAATAAAAATAAACTTAAAAAAAAATAGGGGTCACTAAATGGAGTTCAGTTGATTTAACAAAGTAAAATATTTTTTTAAGCAATTGTGTGGCTTTTCACGATTAAAATTTTCTGAAAGTATTTTAGAATTTGTTCACTTATTCAGCATTTAATGTGTGCCTGCTCTGTACACGGGGCTGTGCCGAGTCAGTGCGGGCTGCCCGGCTACATCTGGTCAGTCAGGCACTGCACTGTCGCTGCTTCAAAAGCCCTGAAGTTGGCTTGGCAGAGGCAGGATGGTGAAGCAGAGAAAGGTCACGGTGCTACGGTAAGAGGGCGTCTGGGACACATAGAAGAGTTCCAGGTGGTATGACACAGAGGAGGGACCAGGTAGTAGTGTAGTTGGAAAAAGGAGAGTTGGTGGTGTCTTAGCCGAGTTTACAAAGATGAGTAGATGTTTATCAGGGAGACCAATCCTTCTGACTCCAAAATCTGAGCTACTTCCATATGCAGAATTGGTGGTCATTGAATGAAATCTTACGTTAAATGTGATGGTGAATCTCTGACTGATGAGTCAGGGCTCACTTTGCAGAAATTACGGTGTGCATTCTTCTGCGTTACATGTTTCATTGCCAAGAATGAAGAAGTTTTCAAACAATCTGTGCATAGACCAGAGCAAATATTTAACGGCGTGAATACTTGGATTTCTTAGTACATGTTAGAGACTTGTAGTAGTAAGGAGGAAACTTTAAAGGGCTCAGGATATAAATTACTCTAATTTACTGTAAATGGAAAAATCATCTGCATTTTAGGAGTATTGACATTGAATTCTTTTTATTTAAAATTTTTTTTAATGTTTTACTTATTTTTGAGAGAGAGAGAGAGAGAGAGACAGAAAGAGAGAGAGAGAGACAGAGTATGAGCAGGGGAGGGGCAGAGAGAGAGGAAGACACAGAATCCCAAGCAGGCTCCAGGCTCTGAGCTGTCAGCAAAGAGCCTGACGCAGGGCTCAAACTCGTGGACCGTGAGATCATGACCTGAGTTGAATTTGGATACTTAACCGACTGAGCCACCCAGGAGCCCCTTGAAATTTAAAATGGTTTTGGGGTGCCTGGGTGTCTCAGGCAGTTAAGTGTCTGACTCTTGATTTCACCTCAGGTCATGATCTCACAGTTCATGGGATCGAGCACCATGTTGAGCTCTGTACTGACAGCACAAAGCATGCTTGAGATTCTTCCTCTCTCTGCTCCTCCCCTGCTCACACACACTCTCTCAAAATAAATAAATAAACATTAAAAAGTAAAATGTTTTTGTGGTTTTGCTGGATTTAACTGATTATCTCTCAGCTGACTTTTGTTGGGAAAAGTATGATCTTATATAGAAAATGTACTTTATGATAAAACACTTTTAGTTGTTCATGTCCTCTGAATGTAATTATTGTTTACCAACAGTTGTTTCCATTAAAAGATACCAGAACTGTGGCACATCATACTGCCATTAAAAAGATTGAGGCCAATCCGTTTCTACTGATATAGAAAGGTATCAGTAGAAGACAAACTAGCAAAGTTTCAGAAGAGTAGGTAAAATAAAATCATTTTTTGAAGAAGAAAACTATATGGAAGGATCAATATTCACGCATGTACACGTACAATACATATGAAAAGGGAAAAAAATCCTGGGAAAAGCATTTCCCTTGAGTGCCTGGGGTGCTGGAGGAGATTGGTGGTCAAGGGTAACTTTCCTTTCTTAACTGTTTATTTGTCTATATTCTCTGGGTTTCTTTTTTACAATGAGTGTGTATTTCTTTAAATTTGTTGTATATTAGAAAATTCAAGTAAAAATAATGATAAAGTAACCATTGGGAAAACATTAAAGCTATAACAGATACACAAAAAAACAAGGTAAAATAAGTAGTTTTGAACTGAATGGGGAAAAAAAATCTAGACAGAAGAATGAAAAGTCTATATTTTCAGAGCCAGTTTACGTTTTCTTAAACTTTGTTATTATGTAGACAGACTGATTGATCCTCTTTTCAAGTGAAAAGCTGAATCAGCTCTATTCACCCTAAATGGGCACTTAGAATCCAGTAAGGAGATGAACACTGTCTGCTTTAGAACAGTGCATGAGCTCATTTTTTTAAAAAAACTCCTCTAAACCTGTGGTTTGTTCTTATCCCATACGGTGATAACAATAATGGAATGTAAAGCAGCTTCTGTCCTAGCTTCCAGGAAAATTCTTAAATTGGTTACCATTTTGTAGTCCTCTTTTTACAATAAATAATTATAGATGTTACTCGTATGCTCGGGTGAGTAGAAGTCCCTCTAAAACCACTTTAGTCCACTTCCCTGCTCCTAAGAAAAACTCCCCGACAGATGGCTGTCTTTCAGTATTAAGATTCTTCATAGAACAAACCTCTGCCACTTCTAGGGAGTATTCCATTCCACTGTATCACAGGAAGAATATTTAATTTTCAGACTGTTTGAAATGATATAAAGAGTTTCGAACCAAAACCCCTGTTGTTTGTATTAGCAACTTGGAGCTGAAGCTCAAATAATTTGCAGTTGTTATCAGGTTATATTTGCCAATCACAAATATTTAAGAAATAAATATAAAATTCGGGGGGGGACTCATTTCCCTCATTTATTAGCATCTTACCAGTCAGAACTGATTTGCCCTAAGCAAAATAGCACATTAGCTACATCTGATTTATTCTTCCTGTGGTATATATTCAGAGGTACAGAAGATGGCGGTGATGATGATGCTGGTGATGCTGGTGATGGTGATGATGATGAAAGCTACTAAAGTGTGCAGGTACTTACCATAGTAGGGTTTATTGTGTGCCAGGTACTGTTCTCAGTACTTGGCATGTATTAGCTCATTGAACCCTCACAACAACCATGAGGTACTAGTGTTGAGGTACTAGGTACTAGTGGTGTTCCCACTGTCACATAAGGAAACCACAGCATAGGCAAATTAAGTAACTTGCCCAAGGTTCACACCAGTTATTAAGTTGCAGAGCCAGGTGAGAAGAACTCTTTCCCAGCCATCATACGATGCACTCTTAACATACATGGCATTTTCCTTGCAGAAATTCTCCCTATACAACCTAGGAAGTATTTCCAGTTCTCCTCTTAGCATTCTGGCTACAGTGTGTCCATAGCAAGTTCTTCCAGAAGGAAAGTAATTCACCTGTTAAATATTTAACAGTGTTATTCAGGAAATATCTATAGACCACTTACAGTTTACAAGAGGCTGAATGGGAGATCGTGACTCTCAAATAGAATTCACCAGTATCCGTCACCATCTCAGAATGAGGAATTTTTCCATTTTGCTTTTTGAACTGGTGCCCTCCACCAGAATGACGCACTTCTAGAAAACATCTCCTTACCCTCCACCGCTCACATCCCCCAAAACTAACACAGCTCCCCTTGAACTGGTGCTTTTGCCAAACCACTTTTCACATCTGTAAATCTTTCAAAAACATGAGCAGCATGGAGACCTGGAGTTCTGGGGTCAGTTTGGGAACACGTTCTATAAAGTACCTTCTGATTTACAGAGCGTCCCCACCCCACCCCCGATTACAGCGATGTATCTGTGAAGACTGTCAGACAGTGCTCTGAAAACCTGCTCTTCCTCTTCCCAGCCCTCACATGGTGGTCCTCAGAAGAGCTCTTTGGCATCTCATACTGGCCAGCAAGGGGACTGGGGCAGATGTCTGTGGGTAGTGTGACCTGTGCATTGATTGCTTCACCAAGAAGGCTTACCTTACCTGTTCTTTCCCGCAGAAGAGCTTTGCCTGTGTTTAGGGCTCCAATCTTCTTCTTCTTTTTCAATTTTATTTTTTAAGTTTACATATTTATTTTGAGAGAGAGAGAAAGAGAGCACACGAGTGTGGGAGGGGCAGAGAAAGAAAGAGAGAGAGAGAGAGTCCCAAGCAGGCTCTGTGCTGTCAGTGCAGAGCCCAATGCGAGGCTGGATCCCACAGGCTGTCAGATCGTGACCTGAGCCTAAATCAAGAATCGGACCCTTAACCGACTGGGCCACCCAGACACCCTTAGGGCTCCAATCTTCTTCATGGGTTATCGGGAACACTTCATGGATATTGACGAATTCACTCCTCATCTACTATGTATAGGGATACACGTTGTTGATTAGCTTTTAAATAATTTTTGTTTACATTAATAAAGAAACCTGCATGCAAATCCAGCAGAGTGTAACTGAATGAATCTCTAAAAGTTATTTCATGCAAATTAAAACAAAAATGTGATACCATTTTTTTCCTTGTGTTGGTAAAAAAGAAAATTTGGTAATACCAAGTGGGGGTACTCTCTTACTTTTAGAGGGAATTGAAGGTAAATTGTCATTGCCTATCAAATGTAAAATGTGTGTATGCTTTAATCCAGAGTCTTGCTTTGAGGATTCTGTCCTACAAAAACATTCACTTGTATATACAAGGATCCACATATAGTACAACTTAACTGTCAGAAAGGGAATAGTTAAACAATGGAATATATGTATAGAGGAGTACAATGCAGGAATGAGAAAGAATGATGTGGGAGCCCGTATACTGACATAGGAGGGGGGTGGTTCCATGAAGTGTTGAGAGAAGAAAAGAAAGTTGCAGAATAGGATGGGTAATACGATATCATTTCTGTAACCAAAACTAGAAAAAACTCTCAGAAGATCCACCAAATCATTAATAGTAGTCAACTGTTGGCGAGGAAAGGGGTTACCATGAGAGTGAGGACTGACTTTTTATTATATACATAATGGCGGTGTTTGAGTTTTTATTTTATTTATTTTTTTATTATTTTTTAAATGTCTATTTACTTTTAAGAGAGAGACAGTGTGCAAGTGGGGGAGGGGCAGAGAGAGAGGGAAACACAGAATCTGAAGCAGGCTCCAGGCTCCGAGCTCTCAGCACAGAGCCCGACGCAGGGCTCGAACTCACAAGTCGTGAGATCATGACCTGAGCCAAAATTGGACGTTTAACTGACTGAGCCACCCAGGCACCCCTGAGTTTTTTTTACAAGTACCTATTACCTTAATACCTTTTTAACAAAAAGAGTCAAAAGTTTGTGAACAGTTTTAAATCAACATCAAGAATTTCTAAAAGCCACTCAACAGTCCTAATTCCTCATTTACTTATAAAAATACGTGTGTCAAGTATTTGGGGCAGTGCCAGATATAATTGTAAATAGTTATAAATTGTAAATAATCGTATTCATTCCATACATTCTGTTCTGCACACCCTTAGCATTTAGATGGTTTCACGTTAAGTTGGGGATTAATCTTGGATTTTTGAAGAGTGTTTCTTATTTTTTAACGCTCAAGGATACGAAAGTAGTAACAACCTGAGACTATTGCAGGTTACCAGAGTCATAGTGAAGAAAGAGACTCTACTGGTTTCTGTTTTCCTCCCAAATCATATTTTTGCTAAGAGTTGATGTTTCCTTTTCCTGTGTGTTTCCAAATTGACTTTTAAATTTCACATCAGTTTTCTCTTATTTGAAGGCCACTTTTAATAAAGACAAAAAGATCACCAATTCAAAGGAGACTATAAATAGAGAGTACCGAAGCTCTTTCAAGACTCAGGCACTGGGTGCTTGGCACGCTCACAAGCAAAGTGATTTGCTCCAGGATCCTGCACTCAATTCACATGTGTGTTTCACACTATAAACCACTCCATTGTGGAGTGGATGTCACCCCATTGTGACTTAGTCCTGAAGAGTCGAAAGCATAGATAGGGCTTTGGAGAAATAAGATAACCTATTGCAGTGTTTACTAATGACTGATAAGTTATTTCTGTTAATTCTGTTTTGTGTGTGTCACAGTACCATGTTCATTGACATTTTTGTGTGGCAGATTCTTAGCATAATCTTTATTTCCATAACAACATTTATACCAAAAATACATACTTTCGTGTATACATCGTTACTTAGACTATATTTGCCTTCTTGAGTTTCAGCCTAGGTAGTCTTTTCTAGTTCCCTAAGGTAGAATTAAATAGTTTCCACTATGCAGCTGTTGGTCTTACGCTGATATATCCAGGTTACGGGGGCCTTTTCAGATAATTCCATGTAAATCTACAGTTGTTTGTCTCAATTAAAAATAGATTTTTAGACCGTTCTCTGTTCTGTTTCTTGACTTCTGCCTAACTTTTTTGGACAGTTTTTATTTCCTTTGTTCTTTATCTCATTATTTTAGACCCTATAAAATACTGGTCTCAAAAACCAGTATGTTTTGCACAGTTTATACACTAGTCCCCAAAGGATAGGCATAGTGTTTGAACTTCTTACTGCATGACTTTTTACTGTTTGTTTGGACCACATTTATGTATTCATACATTCAACAAAAGATAAAGAAAAAATAGGATGTTGGACTACACAGTAATGGAGGAAAGGCTGCTGTCTTAGACAAGATGCTGCATGAAGCTCTCCTTTGTCAAGATCATCTTGGAACAGAGACATAAACAAAGTGACTGTATGATCTGAGCCATGGAGACATCAGGCAGATGAGATTTTCAAGCAGAGGGAGCAGCAAGTGTTCAAGCTCCAAAGTGGAAACACTCTTGGCATATTCGAGAAAGTACAAGGAGATCAGTATAGGTAGAGCAGAGTGAGCAAGGGGAGAGCAGATGACGTCTGAGAGGTGGGACCACATCGTGTAGAGTCTTGAGGGATGGTTGTGAACATAAGACATGTGACTTGATTTATGGTTGAAGAGGATGTCCCCGGCCGCATGTGGGCGCTGATGAAAGTGTGGGTATCAGGAACTAAACTTCTGGGATGGTAACCAGCCCAACCCCAGCAAGAAATACATTTTGTAACATTACCGAATTCCAGTTTATTCTTTTTTCGCATGCCTGGGTGGTAATGGATTCTCTAACTTAGCCGAGTTTCTTTGTGATGGGCCAAGCAACAGAGATCATTGTTTTAATTTGAATATAATGAAGGGACTCTCGCCAGGTTGTGACCCAAGAAAGCTGCCCAAGTGACATGGTATCAGTGCAGGGAACTGGAGACTGAGATCCCATTTCACAAGACTCCACACACACGAGTCCTTATTCTAAGAACACCCCCCTTCCAAATTTTGGAGGAATTTAAGACTGTCACGTAGGATCAGGTCAAGGCTGGGATAATTTTAAAAACTGTAGCGGATCCTCCTCTTCAATCCACTGATACCTTTGTGGGTAGCGGTAAATAAGGCCTATCTCACTATCCTTGATCTTGACAGGCCCTCAATAGAAAACTGGTTCCAGGAGAGTAGTAGTCTAGGGGTCTGGTGGATTCTGGAAACCCTCGGCAGAGATAGGCCTACTGCAGCAGCCAGTCCCTAGAGTAGACACTTATGAAGTGACTGCATGTATTTCTTCTTTTAAAAGAGACGCTGTATAAAGTTTAGCAAGAAATCCAGAGATAAAAACGTGTCATTAGACCTTCACTGTCTAGAACTGTTATATCATTTAGAAGTATTACTCTAGCAGTAAATTGCAGAGAATGAAAATGCAGACCTGTAACATATAGCCCTTTCCAGGCAAACTAAAGCTTTCATACCAGGAATAGATTTTGGCCTTTTTTTTCTTCCATAAATTGTGGTATTTATAGATGGTACAGAAACATGAAGTTGATATCCAGAGCACAGAAGATGACCAATGTAACAAAAACTTTAAAGATTCTAGTTTAAGTAAATTTTGTCCACACGAATGTATTTTACCACAGGTTTGTTTTGAGGAGGAGAATTTTGAGAGATAATTATAGTCCTGTTCTGCAGAAAGATTTAGGCAATATTACCACTACATCTGTGCAAAGTTTAATCATAGATTTTGAAAATACTTCTGGAAATTTTATTTTCCTATGGCTATTAGCCGGCACAGAATATTTAAGCCGTTTGTTAGATATTATGTTCCATGTTACTCTAATAAGGAATAGATTGTGTGTGCTTAAGTGTGTAGATGTAGGTGTAGACACATGGTGATGCCCGGTACTTAAACCACTGTAATTATTGAATAATAAAGTAGTGTCTTTAAACTCTTCAGATTTTTATTTTCAGTTCTAAGAAATTGGATTTTGAATGCTGATTCCTACCTTCTCTGATAAAGTAGAGTGACATGATGCTTTAGATAGGAAAAACTTTGAGAAACTAACCTTTTACTAATCAGTTAATAGTGGGGAAGCTTCATGTGTGTCAGAAGCCTTCAGTACCCTTTCTTCTCTGAAGCCAGTATACAGGGAGGACATCCCATACCTGAGCCCAGCAAAACCAGCAGGACATCCCAATATAGTGTCCTTCGTGTGACTAAAAAGATAAAACATTAATTTTCCACTGAAAGGAAAGAAGTCGTGTCACTGGGTAAGGCTTAGGGATAGGACGAAAGTATTATTGAATCCACTACTTGCTAATAAGTACCAAACAAAAAGTTTTAAAACTTAATATCTTGTTTCCTAGATTTATGAAATGTGGATGGATGTCATAATGAATGCCCAAACAGCTTTATCAGAATATCTCTGGTTTCAAAATCCTCACATTCAAACCTCTTTCTCTCTCTCAGCCTCTCAGAAATGTAGTCGCATGGCCAGGTAGTATTTTACTCAGTTTCAAGAAAGCGTTAGAGCAGTAATTTCCTTGCTGTCATGTTTTACCTCCCCGTCCCATCTTTAAAAAGATAATAATGGAAAAGTTAGCTTGATAGTATGACATCAAAGAGAAAAAAGGCAACAGTTGTGTGGTAGAATTGTGTAATATCATAAATATTTAGGGTAAGCCACTTGTTCATCTGGGCAACTCATACTGAGTATATTGAAAACTCTTTGGGGATATAAAATCATACCTTATTTATACTTGTAATAGTTTTTATTCGTATCTTCCCAGGCTCCAGCCATATGGTCATGAAATCATTATGGCAAAGCATAGATCCGGAGTTCAGATACCTAATTCAGTTGAGAAAATTAATTTAGCAAAAAAGAAATAAAAGTAAATCAGCCTCTTATAAGCTTCCAATCATCCTCCCTAAGCTTTCTTTTCATGTAATGCCAAATAAGTACCAAATATGCTTACTTACACTACTGTACTCATAGCTCTCATTTAGATAAACTGGCAAATGTGGAAGATCTATGGAACTTGCCAGATAACTTTTTCTTGTGGCTGACTTCCTAATTTCATTCTAAATTATTGATACCAAGTCAAGCATAACATTTATGTAGCTTTTTATGATTGTTCTGCTAGAAAGAATATTTCACTGCTTAATACTCTAATAAAATGTGAGAACATAATCAGATTGAATATGTACGCCTTTTCATCTTTTCTGTTTCTGTTCGAATAGAAGTATTTGCATAATAGTTACTCCAGCAGAACTGAATTTCCATATTAAATCTCGTTTGTATTTGACCCTGTTTATCGTTTGAAAATTCAAGGGTGTTTGTAATGATGAAGTTGTCTTTTCCTGCCAGTAATTATTAACGGGACTAAGTGGTATTCCACATCATTTTTCTTTCAGTTGATTTTAAGAGCCACTAAAGTGCAACAGTTTTGAAAAAATCTCAGTGTATTAATTATCTGTTGATTTAAAAATATATGTCAGAGCCCACTTCCACCTCCAGGTTATCTCACCTGTTTTTTTTGTTTGTTTGTTTTTGTTTGTGTTGTTGTTAAAATGTTCAATCCAGGTTCTACATGGTCAGCTATTATGAGCGGAATCACAGAATAGCCGTTGGAGCTCGCCACGGTTCAGTGGCCCTGTACGACATCCGGACTGGAAAATGTCAGGTAAATAAATCATTGCGACTTCCTCTCCATAAAGTGTGGAAGTTATTGAAAGGAGTGGGAGACTAGCGCTTCACCAGTTGACATGCTGAGCTGCTGGAACATTATGGATAATGCCAAAGGGATCAATAGTTTAATGAAGGACTCAGAGAATATAGAGCCCTACTGTCTTTATTCACTGGCGACGAAGGGCGGCCACAGATGGGTTCCTAACAGAGCCCAGAGAAAGGTGGTCCTGCTCACCAGCTCTTTGGCGGTAAATCTCTTCTTTCAAACAGAGTTTTCTGATTCTCCTATTTTTGCCATGTGTTGTCTGAGAAACTCTGGATGATACATTATTTTGATTAATAACTAACCAAAAATTAATTTCCCAAGTGAAACCAGATATTTGGCAATTATAAGACAACATTCCAGCCAGAGTTTAAGAGAAGAAGAAAACCACAACAGCATTGAGTGTGGCTCTATAAAAGTGAGACTGATGAGATAATATATTATTTTTTATACTTTTATAACTCCTTGTATACTTTTATAACACTTTATTGCTGATGAAGAATCGTTCATGATTTCGTTTTTCATCTTGATCACTGGATTCTCAAAATGTGCCAGTTGGTTAGACAGGGCACACCTGGCCCTGCTCTAGATAGAGGTGAATCAAAACTCTGAGACTTTAAATCTCTTTATCCCAGAGATCATACTATTAGCAAATGGCAAAACCAAGGCTAAGCTCCCCGGTGATTATGGTAAATTTATAGTGCTCATTGATAAATAGTTCCAAGTCATAATTTCTTATGTTTCATTGTAGCATTTATCAGTGCTGATCTATTCCACCATATTAGGAATTATATTCAACTGTATTAGGAATTTCAGCTGTATTATGAAGAAATTCATAAGGCTATAGCTAAAATTTTAAACTGCCTCTTAAATTTAATCAGCATTTAATTTATTCTCCAAAAGCTTCCCTGGTTGCTTTTCATGAAACCGTAGTTCTAAGAAATGGTAACAGATGTTGGGGGGGGGGGTGGGAGTTTCAGGGTCAGACAAATTTAGGGGAGACGACTGGAATGTTGAACACTTTTTTTTTTTTAATTTTTATTTATATTGAGAAAGATATAGCGAGCAAGCGGGGGAGGGGCAGAGAGAGAGACAGAATACCAAGCAGTATATTTAGTACATTTAGACATTTTGGTGCCCCCATGATGTTTTTTCTACTTAGCTTCTTGATACCCCAAATGATCATTAGTGTTGTATGATTGAATAACGGTTACCTCCCAGCTCTGTATGAAAGTAAAGGTTACCCTTTCTTCTAATCACTCAGAACATGAAAACGAAGCTAAATCTCTAAACTCAGTCTTCACTGCTTTAGCCAGTGACCAGTTATATCCAGTGACAATGACACTTCGGGGATTCTCATAACTCTTTCATGGTGTCAGTGTTGTAGTATTTGAAATCAGTGAGTCAACAGTTGAAACAGAATACACAAGTATAGTTGTCATGTTCAGAAATGATGTCTTCTTAGGAATGAATCCAAGGACTAGGAGTTTTGAACTGGGAATATGCAGTAACGCATTTCTTGAATTAGCTCTCCACATCAGGTAACACAGAGAGGGGGACGGTTTCCCTAGCATGAGTGAAGACACAGAGATATGACATAAAACATGTAGAGAGGATAACTAGAAAGTTCACTAGACTCTAAGGGTAGGGTTCTGATTTTGCAGAACAGTAAGGCTTATATAACCACTATACAGGGAGAGTCACAGCTGATGGGAAGATGTGCTGTGACCTGGGCAGGGTACCAGACTCTGAGGGGACATCCACGGGCCCAGTGGAAGCAGAGGACCCACGCCTGTGAGGGAGTGGAGGAGGAACGTGTAGGGTCCCTGTCATTGTCACTCCGTTGCTTGGTAAAGGATAAAACAGAAACACTAAGTCCCTGTCCCTTACCTTTTGGCATTGGCTGCTGCTGTTTTGTGTTTGTTTTTGTTTTTTTAAGTCCATTTTCTCTCGACTTGTTCTCCCCAAACATAATGGAAGATTATACAAAGCCACAGAATAAATATGCATATCTGTCTGGAGCATGAATTTGACTTCAGTGTACCTCTTGCCCAGATCTGCCTGCCCCGTTTCAGTAAATGTTCTACTGGGACACAATCACACTGGTTGCTTGGGCGACTTGCTCGTTGTCTGTGTTGCTGTCGCACTGCAAGAGCGGAACTGAGTTGTTGTAGCCACTGAAGACCATATACTGTATAGTCCGCAAAGCCGAAAATATTTACTAGCTGGCCCTTTACAGAAAAAGCTTGCTGACCTGTGCCTTTGCTAACTGAGGAGGGAGGGTTAAGTCATGTAACTGCCAAGACAGTGGAAACACTGGACTGTAATACATCAGAGAAGAATAATTAGAAACCATGTGGCTTGAAGCCCATCACCACTTACGCGTCTCATAACCTCAGGGAAGTTTCTTAACCTCTCCGAGCTGAAGTTTCCCTGCCGCCAGCGGTGATAGAAATAGTGCCTGTTACTGTGAGAAGTAAATCGTGTAGTTGATGTGAAATTCTTAGCACGGTGCCCGCCAGGCTGTTAGTTTAGTAAGTGCTGGTTGTTGTCATAATATTCACAGAAACTTGGAAACCCATCCCGTTGCAGTTAAGTTGCATTAACTTTAGACAACACGCAAGGTCACTTGAAACATCAGGGTGTTTGTGGACTCTGGGGCTAGTTCACACTCCTCGCTGGTGGACCAGGGAAGCAGAGCGCCAGAGGCCATGCGTGGATTTCCTTCCGAAAGGCAGCGCTTGCCGGTGGTGTTAGGCCGACTCTCGTGGTGTTAGGCTGACTCTCGGCTGACGACGGAAATCAGAACTTTGATGCTAAAAATCCTGCTGTGGTGCTGACTACGTTTTTACCTGACAAGCGCTAGCAAGTGAGGAATATACCTGACTCGACTTTTGCTTAATTAAAGAAAAAGAAACGTACCTCCCTAGGAAGTACTTAAATTTTGTTGGTAGGCAGCGTTCTCGATAAGCAGGCTAACGAAGTTCCGTGGATGCTTAGAGCTACAGGTTTGTGTGTGGTTAAATCAGTGATGAAAATCCTCCCTCTGGCAATATCTGCCTTTGGTTTGGCAGACTTGATATTATGTCTCACTGACTCACCAATCTTTTTGAGACACATGCTTTGTGATAAATAACTGCTGGCTCCGTGCCAGTTTCTCCGAGGTACCTGTTAGCTAGTTTCCCTCAGGAAGTTCTCACGGTGTCACTTGGACGTATCTGATCCACTCGGGTAAATCCAGATACTCACTTTCTTTGGCCATAGTGTTAGAAAAAAGGCAGTGACCTGTGGCAGAAAGTATGACAGAAATCATCTAAATCTTATAAGAATTTTATTATGGAAAAGTTTAAGTTCCTTCAAGAACTCATTTTTGGAAAAAAAAAAAACACCTCTTTTTTTGAAGCTCATTTTTTAGTGTCTAGAACACAGTGGATGGGGGTGCCTGGGTGACTCAGTTGGTTAAGCGGCCGACTTCAGCTCAGGTCATGATCTCACGGTTCATGAGTTCGAGCCCCGCGTCGGGCTCTGTGCTGATGGCGTGGAGCCCGGAACCTGTTTCGGATTCTGTGTCTCCGTCTCTCTCTCTGCCCTTCCCCCACTTGTACTCTGTCTCTCTCTCTCTCTCTCTCTCTCTCTCAAAAACAAACATTAAAAAAAATTTTTTAAAAAGAACATAGTGGATGCGTAATAAAATACATGTTGATCAAATAAAACACCATGAGTCTTAGGAGTAAAAAATATAGTAAGAAACATTGTATGACGTGGTAAATAAAAATAAAGTATCCTTAATTATATTAAAAATGTATTTGTAATCTTAGGCATAATTATATCCTGGTATGTCAGAAACCCTCCCTCCCTCCTTCCTCTACTTGTTGTTTCTAAGGGATATCGGATAGGATATTTTTTCAGAAATAGCCCAGAGAACCTCTTTGTTATGAGTCATGAAAAGTACCTGTATGTGTCTTGGTGAATCCCTCTTTACCGACTCCTTTTAAAAAATGCATTTTGTAATCCTTTCTGTAGCTACTATTTGCTCCTGTCCTTTCTCTCACTAGTGTACATATTGAGTGACTGGCCTGTAGCTCCTCCTTTGCCCCACACCTTCTAGCTTCCACCTTTGCAGAGCCGCTGAAACCACATACTCAGACATCACTGGGGTTCTCTGGTCCACACCAGGACCAAGGGGTCCCTCTTCTCACATTCTGTCTTTTGACTTCCACAGCTCTATCACTTATCTTGATTTTTCATTTTACTGTAGCCTTAGCTGGTTTTCTTAATGTCTTGCGGTATCCTAATGTTAATTTTTTATATATATAAATTTTTAAATATTTATTTATTTTGAGACAGGTGGGGCAGAGAGAGAGGGAGGGAGAATGAGTTCTAAGCAGGCACTGAACTGTCAGCAT
This sequence comes from Prionailurus viverrinus, assembly GCF_022837055.1. Lineage (NCBI taxonomy): Eukaryota > Metazoa > Chordata > Mammalia > Carnivora > Felidae > Prionailurus > Prionailurus viverrinus. The sequence goes on from NC_062572.1 coordinate 77,112,078, forward strand.
GCCCAACATGGAGCTTGAGCTCACAAACCATGAGATCATGATCTGAGCCAAAACCAAGAGCCAGACATGTAACCAACTGAGCCAGTCAGATGCCCCCAACCCCTAATGTTACTTCTTATTGCTCTACTGCCCAGAGCCTGAGTTTCTTCACTCACCTGTTCTTTTTCCTGACTTTGGCTAAGAATCCATACATTATCATTGACTCTTCCTCTTAGCAGGTGAGACAGATCAGGTCTACAGCCTGGGCTCAGCCTAAACTCCAGCCCTACGGCTTTTATCTGCTAGACATTTCCATTTCGCTTCTTGTCATTGTTTCAGATTCAGTGTTTTAGAAAATCTCTCCAAGGCTACATTCTACCTGCTTCTTTCCTAACCTGCCTTTTTCTGTTAAGGTCCCAATTATATAATGATATCACAATTTCTATTCCTTGTCCTTCACCCATTCATACCCAGTCACTGAGCTCAGTCAACTTTTCTTAGCAATATACCTGAAATCTACCTTTTCTTCTGCTAACAACCTAAATTAGGCCCTTGACCTGTGCTTCAAGGTCTTTGAAATTCTGGCCTTGATTGTCATACATAATCCCCTCCTCCTCTGAGCTCCGTTTTATTCAATAACACTGTGCCGTGCTGTCCCCTGTCTTGGTCCCAGGGTACTCCCTACTACTACCTACTCCCAGGGTACGTAGGAAAGCATTCAAAAATTATCTGTAGGATGATCTGTTGCAAACACAGTAAAGATTTCAAGAAACGCCCCTTTCCCATTACACTTCTCTTTAGATTATATTGAAATGTCTGATTTCACTGAATATATACAGGTGTACTGTTGCTGTATATTTATAGGTGAAGTGCTGCTGGTTAACAAAAATGCTGAGGATAATCCACATTAACATAATGAAAATTGGCCCTGTTTTCATTAACGTTTCTATCGAAATTTATTTTCCTTTGACCTTCCTTTGAATTCCTTACACCCCCATAAATCTATATGGCCTTCTCAAATTCTTTACTTCTACCATATTTCTGGTTTGGATAAATTATAATTATTTCTTTAATAGCATTTGTGACCTGCCAAATTTGATATTAAAATTAATTAGCAAGTTATATATCTATGTCTAATAGCAGTATTAGAGCAGATTCTGGAGGCAGACTGACTTGGGTTTGAATCCTTGCTCAGCCCTTATTAGCTTTGTGGCCTGAGCAAGGTACTTAAATTCTTTATGCTTTAGGGTTTTTATTTTTTGCCTATAAAATGGACATAATAACTCTCATAACATTGTGTTGTAAAGATTAAAAGAATATATATAAAGCAAATGTCAGCCAATAGTAAGGGCTTAAAAACTGTTACCATCATAATTATTATTTAGTCATTAGTTAAATAATCAGTCAGCCTCATTCTGTTCACTCCTGCTGTTGTACGTTAAACTTCATACCAAGTAAATCTATTACAATTTCTTTCTTACGATCTTCTTTGCTGCTGTTTCCAGGACTACTTGATTAATCTTGCAAGTAGAGTGAATGGAATATCAAGCCAAGTAATTAGCAGATTTCACCATTTGACTGATCTGTCCTCATCCATTTATGTTTAATAGTTGTCCTTTTGTTTATCCTGATTTTCCATACCATTAATCTGTTGTCCTACTGATATACTTTTTTCCAATGATTTTTTAAAAATCATTACAAATACTACTTTTAGTGTTACTGCTATATAAGAATCTTCTCAAGTAAAGTAATTTTAGGCCAATTTTTAAATATACTATTCTCAGCTGCCAGCATAGCTCAGTTTTTGGCCCATCTGATTGCATGTGTTTAAAGTCTTCTATTAATCACCACTGGATTTGTTTTTAAGAACTTTATTACTATGTAATTTTCCACATCTGTTTTCTTCATCCTTTTTAAGATATAAAAGATGAAGTCAGTAATTCAGCCATTTGATTATTATTATTTTCAGTTTCTCACTTGTTAGCATAATTTTTTTGTAGTTTCTCTCGGTTTCAACAGGAGTGGTTGTGAGTGTTCTCATTCTCCCTCATTTGCATATGATGTGTTCCTTATCCCTTTGTTACTTATCTATTGAAATTCAGTCTAGTTCATTTATAAACTTAACCTTTTTATGTAAACCACAAGCCATTTTTATGATCCATAGGTGGGTGGCTGCTTTCATAACTCAACAGAAAACTGTCGTTAGAATCTTAACTAGTTTTTATTAGGTCTAAAGTTGGTGTAAAATTTTTTATTCTGCTTCATCTCTGGATCTGGCAGGCTATAGCCAATGCCTGATTCGGTTTCTTCTTTTTGCCAGCATGAAGCTTTCCGTAAGTTTTTTTTTTTTCCTCTCTCTGACAGAAGTATTTTGTTTTCTTTTTTCTTTTTTTTTTACTTTTTTTTTATTTAATTTTTTTAAACTTACATCCAAATTAGTTAATATATAGTGCAACAATGATTTCAGGAGTAGATTCCTTAATGCCCCTTACCCGTTTAGCCCATCCTCCCTCCCACACTTCCTCCAATAACCTTCTGTTTGTTCTCCATATTTATGAGTCTCTTATGCTTTGTCCCCCTCCCTGTTTTTATATTATTTTTGTTTCCCTTCCCTTATGTTCATCTGTTTTGTCTCATAAGTCCTCATATGAGTGAACTCATATGATACCGGTCTTTCTCTGACTAATTTCACTTAGCATAATATCCTCCAGTTCCATCCACGTAGTTGCAAATGGCAAGATTTCATTCTTTTTGATTATCAAGTAATACTCCATTGTATATATATCCCACATCTTCTTTATCCATTCATCCATCGATGGACATTTGGGCTCTTTCCATACTTTGGCTATTGTTGATAGTGCTGCTCTAAACATGGGGGTGCACGTGCCCCTTCGAAACAGCACACTTGTATCCCTTGGATAAATACCTAGTAGTGCAATTGCTGGGTCGTAGGGTAGTTCTATTTTTAGTTTTTTGAAGAATCTCCGTACTGTTTTCCACAGTGGCTGCACCAACTTGCATTCCCAAGTATTTTGTTTTCTTTGACAATAATCTGCTGATACCTAGCCAGTCAGAATTGAGTAATTTGGATAATTTCCATCCTCTCCTTGAGAAGTCTAGATACAGTGTTTGAATGATTAGCATTTACATGAGAACAAGAGAAGAGGAAGATGTGTGGCAGCTGGTGAAAGAGGAAGTCTACCTGCTTTTTTCTCTGGCATTCCATTTTTTCCCAAATGGATTATATTGATTGCTTCTTTCAATTATAAATGTAATTCGTGTTCATTTAAAAAATAACCTGAAGCAGTGACAAAATATTTAAAGCGGAAAGTTAAAGTCTACTGTTACCTGTAGTTTAGAGTTAATTCCTGTTTTAGCTGTTTGAATACTTTGAGTCTTGTTTCCATAATATACAAATAATATTATTCCCTCCCTCTTCCCCAGTATAATAGTTTCCTGCAGCCTGCTTTTTTTTGTACTTAACAATGTTTTATCTCTTCCTGTGAGTCCGTATATCTCCTTCAATAATAGCAAGTATGTAATGAATGCCTACTTTTAGCTGTAAATAAAACAGGCATACTGCCCTCAACTAGCTTCTGTTCTAGTGAGAGGAGAGGAGACAAGTAAGAAACTAACAAGGAAATATCAGGTAGTGGTAGGATAATACAGTGGGATGACTGGGTACCGCTTTAGGGACTCAGGGGTGAGCACATTGAGGGGATGGCATTTAACCTCAGACTGTGCCACCATCTAGAAGAAGGGCATTATAAGGAGCAGGTAGTATAGAGAGTAAGAACATTGAAAAGTTTGGGGAACAGAGAAAAGGCAAGCGCAGAGGGCACTGATTTTGTGAGCAAGTGGAAGATAGATTTGAGATGGCATGAGATAGGAAAGGAAGAATTCCAATCCAGAAGGCCAAGGTGGGGATCTCAGATTTTATTCTAGTATGATGAAATGCCTTCAGCAAATTTTAAGCAGGGAAATTATATGATCTGTATTTTAAAATTATTTTGTATTTGTTGTTTTTGGGATGCTTTTGTTCTTTATTTCACAACATTGGATTCATAGGAAATACACTACTCTGCAAGTTAAAAAAAAAATCTTAGTGCATCATAGCTAGAATTCCCAGGTGACAAACATTAATCTAGCATGTTCCTTATAAAATGTAAAATACTTTATATTTTTAATGTAAAATACTTTAAGAAAACTGTTTTTCTATTGATGAAATATTCAAATTGAATCCAGCTTTACGTTCTTACAAACAAGGATGCAGTAAACATCTTTGAATATATGTCTTTATACACCAATACTTTTCTCTCTGTAAGATAGGTTCTAAAAATTGGAATCGGTGTGATCCATTTTTATTTTAAAAGATTGATTGCTTGCTGCTGAGGTGGGAGTCGAGTGGTTGCAGTGGGAACGGAGAAAAGTGGAAAGACAAAGGAGAGCCACCAGGTTTTGGTGATTGTTCACATGTACGTGCGGTGTGGGGCTGTTAAGGGGGAGGCGGGGGTGAGACAGAAGAATTCAGGGTGATCCAGGTGTGAGCCATGAGCAGCTCTTACAGATGGATTATGATGCCTTAACAACCGGGAGAAAAGCAGGCTGGGAGTAGGAATGAAGTTCAGGACGTCAGCATTGGACACATTAAGTGCAAAGGGCCGTTTTAATCGGTTTGGATGACTGCATAGTATTCCAAAACACAGATGTAGGAGATGCCATTGACCAGTCCTCTGTCAATTAACATTTAAGCTCTCTACCCTGCCTTTCTCACCATTACAAACAGTGTTGCATTGAATGGCCTAATTTATATAACTTTTCATGCCTATCTGATATGTTAGAGTAAATTCCTGGTTGTAGAGTACTAAGTCAGAAGATTTCTGCATCTGATTGCCAGAATGCTCTGAAACTTGAAACTGCCCGCAGTTGATGGGCATTAGTTTTTCACACCCTCCCTAATATTCCTGTGAATAACAAACAGAATGACTCTTGAACCACAATTATTCTTATAAAAAATGAAACCTCACAGTTTGTGTGTTTTGGCTCTTGTATTTGTCATCCTATTCAACAGACAATTTATCCATTTATTGAGGAGTTATCATTCATCTTATCTTTTAAAGTATGATACAAAAATAAAGTTAAAATTAAAAAACTTTATGATGGCTCTTCTCTGTACCAGATACCATATTATAAGCAAGATGGCAACAAAATAAATACGAACTGTTCCTACCCTCAAGGAGTTTATGATTTGGTATGTAAGATAAGACATAAGCCCATAATTGAAATACTGTGATCATGCTTTCTAGCAGGGCAATCTAGAATGCTGTGGGAGAACATAAGAGGCACGCTAGCCCAGACTTGCTTAGGAATCTCGGGAGAATGGTCTGGAAGGGTTCCCTAAAGGAGAGGGCATCTGAATTGAGCCATTAGCAATTAGAAAAGAGGAAAGGGAAGGGACATGCCAGGCAGAAGGCATAATTCTGCATAATTTACAACATCTGCAAAGCCCAGAGGAAGAAGAAAGCTTAAGGGAAGCTTGCTTATGAAAAGCCAAAAGCTTTGTCCCAGATTATGTGAATGGTTCATGTTATGGCAATTTTCAGATTAGCATTACACCTGGAATTGCATAAATCTTATGTGAAAACAGTTTTTCCAGTAGATCAGTAGAGACACCCTTTATCTGTGACTTATTAAATACTAAGTCAGTAACAGATTTTGTAAAGTTATATGCTGTTAGCAAAGTGTTAAAGTAACAACTGAATGCTGGCTTTCTCCATAAATAATATTTTATTTCCATAAAAGAATATTTTTCCATAAATAATATTTTTAAAAAGGGGCTTGGCAAGACATGAAAATGTTTTCAGCATGAGATTTAAAGCACTCTAATGAAAATAAACCATATAATTCTCTCTAATACGTTTAATTTTGGCAAGCAGTCTAAGGCTACTATATATCAAAAGAAAGCTAATATTCAAGACTTAACAAAACTGTCAGCAAACATACCTATATTAATAGAAGTTTGGAAAACAGTATGTTCTTCTCTCTAAAAATAACAAAGATTTTACTAGTAGTTAGAAAGAGCTATGGACCTTAGGGATCTGGTGGACAGTAAGATTGATGTTTCTTTAAGGCAGAGTTTTGAAGCTTCGGGCACAGTTTTCACTGAGCAGAAGTCTATAACGCTTATACATCAAGGGCACTTATGTGGTGATTGCAAAAATTGCAGTGACAATTGACTACAGTACTTAGTCAGACTGTGACATTTTAGGTATTTTCTTCCTGCTCTTTTCAGCAGCTGGTTTTATGGCAGGTGCAACCAGAAATATGGCATCGGGGGTGATAGTAAGATGAATGGTTGGGGAAGACAATGGCTTCCCGACACCGTGTTGAAGAATTACCTAACAAGCTGCCTGTTTTGAAAGTGAAATGTTATTTAGAGAAGAATCTCTAGGAAGAGAAACAGATATCTGGAGCAGTGCTTGAAATCAGGCCATCATTTATTCTGGAAGTTTAAACATTTTTGAAGAATATTTTGAACTGACTGTGTGTGTTTCTGTTGTTTATCTCCTCTGATCACTCGCTGAGTATTTCTTATATCTGTGTTACACTTTGAATGGTGGCATTCAGGATTTTTGCACCAAGAAGGAAAATTAAAATACTTGGTAATATCTGTAGTGGGAAATACATCAGTCAGAGAATTCTGTTTACAAGCCCAGCAGAGTTGTTACAAGCATTTCAACATCCTTGCACAAGCTTAGACTAAAGTTTATTTTTAATCTCAAATTCACGTTTTATCTACATTTCTAAATGCCATTCAATTTCCTTGCTAGCTGTCTCTTTTTCCTCTTAACACATAAAAAAAAAAATGAAAGTGCACATGTGTATGTATATATGTATGTGTGTTCAGGTATTTAGATATCCCATGTATACTTAGTATATAAAATTAGAAAATATTAGGTGAGTCACAGATCATTGAATTCATTCTGGATGCATTGCTTTGTAGTCTTTGTATCCACTCTTGATATATCAGGTACTTAGAACAAGGACTGGCATGTAGTAACCATTCAATAAATGTGATCCATAAGTACTCTAAAACACATATGAGGACATGCCTCTATAGCTCATGATAGGTTCTGAATAGATGTTGATGATTTAAATGAGCTTTCTGTCAAAATTTGGTAGTTCCTATCTTAAATAGAGCTCCTGATGGAGTTCACATCTCAGTGGGGGAGGAGGTCAGAGGAGGTACATAAAAGCCCCTGGATCTAGCAGAGTCAGCCCCAGAAGTTGCTCAGTTAATCAAAAATGTTGCTCAAGTGTGGGATCATGTAAAATTATATGTATCTTAAACATTTCATTTTAATTTAAATCCTGTCAAGATAATTTTATTTTTCTTCTCTTGATGTGAGACCAACGCTTTTCCTTTCTATAATTGGACCACTGATTATAGTTCTAGAACATTCTTCCTGAGCCATGCCATCTTCTGTTTAAGTAAGTTGAGAAATTAAAGATACATGTAAAGCAGTCTCAGACTATCAGAGACGCCTGGGTGGCTCAGTCAGTTAAGCATCCGACTTCGACTTCGGCACAGGTCATGACTTCACCATTCCCAAGTTCGAGCCCCACGTCAGGCTCTGTGCTGACAGCTCAGAGCCTGAAGCCTATTTCGGATTCTGTGTCTCTCTCTCTGTCTCTGCCCCACCCCCACTCATGCGCGCACGTGTGCTCTCTCTCCCTCTCTCTCTCTCTCTCTCTCTCTCTCAAAAATAAACATTAAAAAAAATTTTTTTAAAGCAGTCTCAGAGTATAATCCTAGATGTTTATACTCTGCCTGGTTTTGTGCATTTGTCTCACACCTAATTTCATGAGTGTGTCTGTGTGTGTGTCCTTCTAGAGCCATCTTCCCCTGGTATTTTATGATTTCATCTGATATTTAATTCAACTGCCTATTTACGTTGACAAGCACAACTAGCATGGCATGGCTTTGGTTAACTCCAGGCCAAAGAGCGCCCACCTCTGGGGAGCAGTGGTGAGTGAGCCTGTTGACTGCTGGCATTCCTCAGGGAGTGGGCATCAGGATGCTTTACAGAGGGAATAGAGTGTATTGGCTAATGCCAAGAGTCAGTAAAGTCAAGGTCGTTTGAGAGACATTCTGTTGCACGGTGCCCAGAAGTATTTACGTGACACTATGGAATGCAGAAGGGAATGGATGACCACTCCTGTGGGCGAGGTATTTCCAACCCAGCAGAGATGACAGAGATGAAACAAGTGAGTGCAATCGAGGGTTTCGGTGCCACCACAGAGGGTGACAGACCACAAGGTAGGAAAGGGTGAGTCCCGTGGAGGTAGGAAACAAGAACAGCAAAAGGTTCCTGAAGAAGGTGACATTTGAGTTGCATCTTGAGTAGCTGTTCCGTAGGCACACGTGGAGGAAGAAAACTTCTCGGAGAGAGGATGAAACATCAGTAGTAGTGCAGAGGCATTGTTTCGCTTATGTGCATCCCAGGAACTTTAGGGTTTGGGCTGTGCTGGGAGCAGAGGCTGCCTGCAAGGGAGTGTGGAAGTGAGAAGGGAAGAGAGAGAAAGCCAGCGGGGAGGAGGGGTGACATGGTGGGAGGCCTTTCCTCGATGGATTGCTCCATAGTTTCAGTGTCATAGGTCAGCAGAGACAAACTCAGAAGCCTACACAGGTAAGGCAGGGAGCATGAATTAATAGAACAAAGTAAGCCCACTTGGTTTACCTTTCATTTTTCCATGGTTGATAGCACTTTTCCAAAGAATGTTTATCATTTTTTTTAAGAGCGGGTTTGTTTATTTATTTTGAGAGAGAGCATGTGCAGGTAGAGGAGGGGTAGAGGGAGGGCCAGAGAGAGAGAGAGAATCTTAAGCAGGCTCCATGCCCCCAGCGCAGAGCCCAAATGCAGAGCTCGAGCTCACAACTGTGAGATCATGATGTGAGTCGAAGGACGCTTAGCCGACTGAGCCACCCAGGCGCCCCAGAAATGTGTATCTTTTTAACACTACTCTCTGGAAAACAGCAGTGTAAGCCTTTAGTAAAATGCTACGGGCTATTCTCCTTGAACAGTAGGGATAGAACTGGGAGGGGGGGCTGCTGTGGCGCCTGTGTAGACAGATCGGCTGCAGCTCAGTTCCTGTCAGTGGTGCCGTGTGGAATTGTGGACCTAGTGTTGCCTTATCTTCTGATTTTTCAAGAGGGCTGAAAATACAGATTTTTATTTAAAACTCTCCCAGTTTTTCAATGCCAGTGACTAATCTAAATGTCTTTAGAGTCAGTACTATGCTCAGGTCATGGTCTCACGGTTCATGAGTTCAAGCCCTGAGTTGGGCTCTGTGCTGACAGCTCAGAGCCTGGAGACTGCTTTGGATTCTGTGTCTCCCTCTCTCTCTCTGTCCCTTCCCTGCTTGTATCTGTCTCTGTCTCTCTATCAAAAATAAATGAACATTAAAAAAAAGTTTAAGAATAAAACTCTTGAGGAGTGTGTGGGTAGCTCAGTCAGTTGGGCATCTGACTCTTGGTTTCAGTTCAGGTCATGATCTTACGTTACGGTCTGTGGGTTTGAGCCCCACGTCGGGCTCTGCACTGGCAGTGTGAAGTCTGTTTAGGATATTCTCTCTCTCTCTCTCTCTCTCTCTCTCTCTCTCTCTCTTTCTTTCCCTGCCTCCCCCCCTCCTTCCCTCCCCCTTCCTTGCTCTCTCTCTCGCTCTCCCTCTCTCTCAAAATAAATATAAATAAACTTTAAAAAAAAAAAGAGAAAGAACTCTTGAGTCACCTGGCTGGCTTAGTCGGTAAAGCATATGACTCTTGATCTCAGAGTCATGAGTTCAAGCCCTGCCCCACATTGGGGGGTAGAGTTTACTTTAAAAAAATAAATAAATAGATACAAAAATTTTTTTTTAATTTAAAAGAATAACACTCTTAATAGGAAACATTTTAAAACGAGCTGGACTAATATAAAATTACCCTAAAAGAATCAACTTTCCCTTTTATTCCTGTAGGAACAATGAGCTGGGATAAAAAAGTACAGGATAAGCCTCAAGAGATCTGGTGCTGTTCTTTCCTATGTACTGTCCAAAGTAAGGGCCCTTCCCTTCACTGCACTGGAAGGAGAAGATTGCTCTTGATTACCTCACACTGCCCCTCCCTCCTCCCAGCTCAGCTGACTTGTGCTCCTGCTTCCGACTGCTGCTAAGCACTTGAAGACAGTAGGTGCTTAGACATAACTCTCATTTATTCGAACGTTTCACTACTTAGGTAATTCTGCCGTTCCCCAAAGTTGCATCTTAATGGAGAATATTCATTAATACCTTGAAAGGCCCTGAAACGTCCTTTAAAAGGAATTTCAGGAGCAAGTCAACATTCGTGTAAGCCCACCACACCAAATTAGAAGCTGCTTTCTCACATATACAAGAGTGGCCCTTTGTAGGAGAAGGCCAGCCAGCTCCCATAAGCCTCTTGAATTTCTCTGGGCGAACCCACCAGCATATGGCATTGTTTCTGTGTTGCTGTAATTTATGTAAATGCGTTGTCAGAGATGAATTAAAACTTATAGTTGTAAATCTACAAGGACACAGCTGTAACTCACACAGATTTATCACTTGTGGACGCGTATATCAAGCCTCTGGAATTACTGCCTCTACCGTAGACAGAGGTTAAAGAAGAAGGTAACAGCTTACATGCCATTATACATATACAGCAGTTTGTCATTCATCGGTGGTGGTAGGAATACAAAATATAGCAGGTGGACCGTCCTTCACCCAACACCATCTAATCGACAAATTGCGGTAAGAATGCCAAAAGAGAGATCACCAGATGACGAGTCAGAAAACTTCGCCTCACATCCAGTCACTAACTCTGTCACTCAGACTTTTCCAAGCCTGCGTTTACTTGGGCTCAGACTGCTTTTCAAAAGGGGCGCCTGGGTGGCGCAGTTGGTTAAGCGTCCGACTTCAGCCAGGTCACGATCTCGCGGTCCGTGAGTTCGAGCCCCGCGTCAGGCTCTGGGCTGATGGCTCGGAGCCTGGAGCCTGTTTCCGATTCTGTGTCTCCCTCTTTCTCTGCCCCTCCCCCGTTCATGCTCTGTCTCTCTCTGTCCCAAAAATAAAAAAATAAAAAAAAAATAAAAAAAAAAAAACAAAAACCTGTTAATACCACCTCCGGCGTGCTCTGCATGGTTTTTGCGAGGTGGCCGTACGTTCATTCATTCATTCAACAAATGTTTATTGAGTGCCTACTGTATGCCACTCACTTGTTTTAGGCTGAGAGAAATAATGGAGGCCAGCATCCTTATTTTGTGCCAAAAAGCTAAGTGAGGTCAGAAAGATGAGGTGCTTTACAGAGGATGTGAAAGAGCTTTTGGAAAATTGTGAAATGCATACAAGGGGAAATCATTATTAATTGTAAGACAAAGGCAGTATCTCCTTTATATGATGTGTGTGCTTAGTTCTCCTGATGTTTACACCTGCCTTGGAGTTCCTTTTATATATAACTTCACTCGCATTGTTTTAGCATTGTTCTTCCTAAACCAGGTGACGTATCAGAATCACATAGGAAATTTCAAACTGGATTTTCCCTACCTCAGACCTCTGGATGAGAATCTCTAAGGCAGGACCCTAGATGTCTACATTTTTATAGAATACCGGCAAGTAGTTCTAAGGCAGACTGGAGTTGAGAACCTCTAGGTTTACTGACTGAAATGGCAGATTATATGAGGAACAAAAAATAGGTGAATTATTGTGAATTAATATTTTAAGTCCAAGGGTCTGTAAAATTAATTAAAAAAAATAAAAACTTGCATCATATAGACTAAAATGGAGACTTAGGATGGCCTTAGTGGAATTTGATTTGGGTGGGAGGTATCACCATGGAAAAGGCAGTGTAGCAATATTAAAGGTTTAGGGGAGAAAAAGCAGTCATAATCCCCCCCCCCCCCCCGCAAAGATTTTACACTTATATATTGCTTATTCACATGTATAGCAACTTGTAGATGTTTGTAGTCATGGTCTATATTTCCCTATATTTGCTTTGAAATATAACATAAAATTATAATATTTTAGTTTATGAGGTTTTAGTTAACTCCTTTCTGTGTAGAAATTTCTCTTATCATCTTGAGCTGAGCTGAGGCCAGAATCCCTAGATTTTCATATTGCATTTGAGAATTTTCCTGTTACGTTAGGCCATCCCACTCTGACAGAACATTAAGCAGCTACTCTTAGGTACACGGATAGCCTCATTTTCTCCCCACAGTGCCCTTTTTGATGACTTTTCTGTTCTTCAAATTACAACAGAAGGGAGCCCCTACCAGATAAAATCACTAACTGAAAGTGTACTTACGGAAATCATCAATATCTTATTAACCCCTTATAGCTTTGCCCCTAATTGGGAGTTTTCTCCAGTTACTCCAGTACAACACACAATTCAAGAGTTTTCTGTCTCTGGATAGCTCTCGTGATATAGTAGGATCTTTTCTCTTGCAGCATCCATTCAAATAATTTATTAATTTAGTTGATATTAAGAATTTACTGTGTATCAGGTACTATTGTCAGTGCTGCAAACTACTGAAATAATATATTTCTATTTAATGGTTATGAGGAAACTAATGCCTCCTCTAGAAATAGAAGTTCATTCTTAGCTACCTTGCTTTTCTAAGTGGTGAATCCAGTGAAATTCCCAGGATGAGTCACTTCCACGTATGGGGAAAACACTCACTAAGCATTTAGTCTGTCAGTATGTCCTTAATAATATACTAAAAGGAATTATATATCAAGAAGATTTTATAGCAGAGCAACAAGAGACAAGACTAGGCCAGAGCTAGGTCACAGAGGCCCTTGTGTCATGATGAGAAATTGTGGTATTATCCTAAATGTAGTGGGAAACTATTAAGGGTTCTAAGCAAGTGACTTGATATGATTTAACTGGTGTGTGGGGAATGAATTGAAGGAAGACAAAAGCGGAAATGGGAAGACCACTTACAAGGCCATCCAAAGGTATTTCAGGCTAGAGATGACAACAGTCTAGACTGGAGGGAGGATCGTGAAGATAGAGAAAAATGAACCGATTTGAGATGAATTTGAGAGAGCGAAGTTTTGAGGATGATTTCTAGGTTTTGGTTTGAGCAACTGCATAGCTAGGGAACACTGGAAGAGGAGCAGATTCGTGGAATAAGGAGTGGTAGACAATTAATTGTGTTTTATGCTAATTTTGAGGAGCCTAGTAAACATTCACGTGGAGCTGTTACATGGCTTTAGAGACAAACAAGTAGACATCATTGATACGTTCATGCGTTTACAGCCACGGCTGTGGACAAACAGACCGTGATAAGAGAAAATTGGATAGAGTGAGAAGGGATGGGACAAAGTCCTAAAAAAAGGTCACCATTTAGGGATGAGATGGAAGAGGTGCATCTTGCAAAAGCATGAGAATGGGTGGTTGGAGGGCATGAAGAAAATCAGAAGACTGTTGTGTCTTAGATACCAAAAGAGGACAGTGTCTCATGGAGGAAAAGCTACTGAAAGGTCAAGAAAGGTAAAAATTACTTGAAGCCCATCAGATTTGGCAACAGAAGGTCACTGGTGACTCTAAAAAGTAGCGTCAGTGCCGTGGTGGGGCTGGAAGCCTGACGGCAGTGATGCCATGAGCAGCCAGGCTTGCGTAGACCACTCTTTCAAGAAGCTTGGTTGGAAAAACGAGAGAGAAGAGACATAGCGAGGAATAAATGTGACATCAAGAGAGTTTTGCTTTTCAAGATGTTTCTCTTTTTTTAATGTACTATAGAATATTTGACATTTTAAGGGTAACACCTGATCCATGGTTTACCCAAGTGAAACATTTAGCAGTAAGAAAGGGTTTAAAACAGGTATGAAAGATGCTGTTTTGGATTGACTATGGAGAAAACACTCCTACATGTTTAATGCCAACCTAGAGAGAACACAGGTGGCATGAGATCTATGCTAATGAGAAACGAAAGACCATTCAGACAGGCCTTTGAAACCACAGACTAAGACGAAGAGCAATACCTTCGTATCTAACTTTAATAAGGGACATTTGCCCAGGGATTTCAGAGACATGTTACTAATTTGGTGGATTTCAAAAGCATACAGCTTCTGAGTATTCTTAAATGAAATTATTCAATAATCCTGTGCCTCTAGGATTAAAGGGTCTATGTTTTCTCTAAGGATGGAGCGCTATTGGCTATATATTTGACTTACCAAATATATTTAATATAAAGATAGCATGGCCGTAGCATTCTTTTCATATTAGTGAGAAGGGTTTCATTTTGATAAGCATAGTTTTTAGAGGTTTTCTCTTAATTTTCTCCAGACAAGAGAGGTAGGTTCAGGGTTCAGTTTGCGTTTCTGAATTTCCACCAAGAAGATGCAGGTGGCCTCATAGGCTTGAGCTGGTTTTTTTTTTTTTTCTTATCGTTTAGCCATCTCACCAAAGAAAGAGCTTCACTCTGATTTTTCACCTTTTCCATAAAGCAAATAGAGAGCTGTTTACAACAGCCTTTGTCTGGCTTTGGCATTGATTTTAAATCACCTGGATTGATCATGTGGTTATGGGACTTTAGAAAATCCCACCAAACACCAAAGCCTCTAAACACAATTAGAATTGAGGGGTTTTTGATCTGCTAGCATAATGTCTATAGGAGTCCATTTTAAATTATCTTTAACTTCTGCTCAGGTTAGGTGGGAAAAAGCACTGTCCTAATGCATGGTGTCTGGGGTTTTGTAGATGCTCTCAAGCACGTAGAAACGTTCCTAGTTTTCAAAATGAGGAAGCAGCTAAAATCTGTCTTGGAGTGTTTCACTGCCTAGGCAGTTTCCTCAGCCAATGAGAGGAAGATATGCAAATCAGCCAGCTGTCCGGTCACACACTCCTGGTTCGCAGGACCACGCAGGACTCAGGCAAGCTGATCTCAACCAGATTTGACAAAGAGGTGGAAGGTCTAAAATGAAATAGGTCAACACAGATTCTCTAATAATAGGTAGATGTGAAGGGACGAAGAGGGATCCCACAGGAAAGCTGCTTTCTAAAGACTGCTGATATCCCTGCTTTTCATTTCAGATTTCTCCTCATCAGTGGCACCTGTGTCTGAACCTTCTTATCTGCTGACGAAACACTTCCTATTTTCCATTAATTACCTTTTAGATTATTTCTAGAAGATCAGTGTCTAACAAAGTAAATGTTTATAAGGATTCAAACTACTTTAAGCAACCGACTTTGCCTTTCTTATGGGAGGTATTTTTCTAAGGCTTGTTATAGTACCTCAATTTTGTTGTCATGGTGACTAGATAATAGAATACAACTTTTCAAAAATGAAAACCTGCTTTTAACCAGATCCTTCCAACCAAGTAGTCATAAATATAGAGTTTAGAGTGGACAATTTATGCTCAATTTCTCTCCTAGCTAAAATCAAAATTTACTTTACAGATATCCGCTTTCAATAATTAAACACACACACACACACACACACACACACACACACACACACACAGTAAACTCCCTGCCAGTCTCCTAATAGTAAAACATAGTAAGCACCAACAAAGACATTGTTGTTTTTGAATCCATATTCTTTCTAGTTAAAAAACACATGTGCCCAGAATCATCATAATTTTGGAGTATTGTTATGGTAGCGCCTTAATAAACAATATACTGTTTTCCTCAATACCTGTACATAATTGTCAGTGGATAAAGAAAAAGAAACAGGAAAGTCTCTTGTCAATAGCCTGAAAAAATAACATTCTTTTGAAGTGTGATTAAAATCCTGTAAGAGATCAGTGCTTTGTTTCCTAAATTCACTCACAAGACATTTTACACAATTGTTGTTTTTCTTTTTTAATATTCTTTTGATGTTATAACAATAGAAACATATTGCAATCATTCCTATAACATTATGTTGGAGGAATGTTTACAGTATTTCATGCTTGAGCTAGTGCACATTTTAATGCTTAAAGATGTTATTTTATCTGTTAGAAAAAGAAGCATTGATTGAAAAAAAAAAAAAGAAAGAAAGAAAGAAAGAAAGAAACCTCAAAATGCTTTCCACTATGCTTTTTCTTCCAGCAGATTTTCTCCATGTTTCAAGAAAGATGGCTTTACATAGTAACTTAGAAATAACACCTAATGATTAACAGAATGATGGATGTGACGAATCACCTTTTTCTTGAGAAATAATAAATCAACATATTCCTACCCATAAATTTTTACTGAAAAATGAAATATTAGCAGCATATATTTAACGAGGTGTCAGATACACTGTCGACCAAATGTTGCCCTCATAACCAGTAGACTACCTTAAAATGTAAAACCAGTTACATTTTTTTATTACAACTAAAGTAATTCAAATATAATTTATAATTTTCTAAATTTAGTAGACTTTTACTCCTTGTTTTTACTCTTCTAATCATAAGCATGGACATGATCTGCTTGAGCATTATCAATATTAGACCCCAAAGTTAAGCAAATAAAACCT
Organism: Prionailurus viverrinus; assembly: GCF_022837055.1. Lineage (NCBI taxonomy): Eukaryota > Metazoa > Chordata > Mammalia > Carnivora > Felidae > Prionailurus > Prionailurus viverrinus. The sequence goes on from NC_062572.1 coordinate 77,128,550, forward strand.
CCTGATGTAGAGGTTTTTACTCATGAAATTTTTAGTTAGGCTTTAATTTTAGGATTATAAACTGAAATATTCAAAAGAGTTGCCCTTTTTATACTTAAGTGGTTCCCCCTGGCCCCTGTTTAGGTAGCATTTTTTTTCCCCTTGCTCTGGTTTTATTTTTAGGCAGTCTTTATATTGAATTCTGTTTGGATTTTCTGGAAGCTTATTTGAAGGGTGAATTTGTGAATACAAATTGATTGTTAGTTGCACAGCAAGTTTGCTTTATTTCCATTTTGGGGGTGTTTTTCCTTGAGTAGCCATAGTGTATGATGGGAAGTGGAGCAGGGCAGTGTCCTTCCCCTGGCTGTATTGATTTGCCCTTCAGCTGTGTGCAGTGCAGAGAGAACCTCAGGCCTTGTTGTTGATTATCTACACAGTGTCTCTGGGAGCATTATTGACCCATTGCCGCTGACTGCCTGTGGCTCTTGATTTTTCACACCGTCTCCATGACACTCATAATAAAACATACTATCTTATTGCAACTCAGCTCTGGGAGCCAACTGATTCAGCCGTAGAATACCACAGTGTTTCTAGAGAACATTTATTGTATGTGGGGTAAAGTGTTGTAGCAATTTTAGGATTCTGTCTTGTATAGTTTTAATAGCTACCTCTAAAGCAAGATTCCACACACACTATTACATTTTTATTGTTTTAAGAAAGCCAATACTAGCTTTGCCTGTATTGTTAACAGGAAAATTTGCCTTATTAGTACAAAATTAATTTTAGAACATTGACATAATGAAAGGAATATTCTGTTTTAACATTAGGCTTGACGTGTGGCTATAATATTCATTTTCAAAACTAAATTTTGAAATATATTACAAGGATTATGCTATAACTTGTACTACAGTAAATGATAGTTTTTTTTTCAGATTTCTGATTGTATTTGAATAACACGCTCCTAATTTACTATTTCCAATGTATTCTCCAAAGTACATTTTAACTTCCGATAGGGTATCAAGTTATAAGAAATGACATAACATCTTTCTTCTTAGTTATCTTGGAAGACTTTTTAAAATTTAGGCTGTAATTAGTAGAAAATGGATTTCTTTGAGCATATTTGTTTTGTATTGGAGGTTTCATATTTTTTGAGATAACAGATTATTTTAATTTTTATTTCCTGTTTTATCCCAATCCACAGTTAGCATTAACAATTCCTTAGTATCCTTAGTGTTGATTGGTAGTGTAGTGTTTCAAGAAAACTCCCAGAGATCCTGAGAAATAGGTTTTGATTCTGTTAGTACAGAGAGAATAAAATGAACGTGTTTCTTAAAGATACTTTAAATGGTTTAACCCACTGTAAGTACTGTTATGAATATAAATGGTAAAATAGTTCAGAAGGAAACAATTACTTTTGCCAGAAGTATCTGGACATTTTTATAGAAAAGATAAGTCAAAGCAAGAGTTTCAGGTTAGGTTAATATTGTTGGCCACATTTTATTAAAGTTGTTTAAGAGTGTTTTCATTAGTCAGAACAAACTAAAATTTTTTAACAAGGCTATTTTTAATAAATTCAGATTGGGAACCTTATAATAAAGCTAATTTATATTCATATGCGTCCAGTTTCACAAATTCCCTGAATTAGAGGATCTTTCAAAAATGTTTGCCATAAAACTGCTTAACAGTATGTTCAAATTAATAGTGGCTTACCACTGGAAAAATGTTAGTTTGTTTAAAGTTCAGTGAGCTTTGCCTTTTAATTTTTTAACATTTCGAAAGCATAATTCATTTGCATGGGTGGATTTAGTTTGTGTTTTCTTGTTTTATCAAATCTAAATGTATGCTTTTTCAAATACCAAATTGTCATAAAATAAGAGCTTTTCAAGTAAAGTTTTTAGCAAGTATTGTTTTGGGCTGGTGGAGGCATAGAGCACGGCCTCAGTAGACTGCCTCCGACAGCGCACAAAACCCCGAGCAACTAAGTTGTCTCTAATTAGAGCTGTGTTGTTTCTCAGCTCATTTATTTTGGGTTTATGGCCATTGATGTAAATAGAAGCCGATGACGGAAAATCAGAGGAAAAGCATCCCGCTTCTCATCCCTCCAAATGAGGGATGTATTCTATAAAATTAAAAAATTAATTCTCCATGATTCTTCATTCCACACCTTAGTGAGTGTTTGGACATGTGATGAGGATCCACATGATAGAATCTCTCCGACTCTCAAACAGAGGCGTTTTTCAAATCTGGGTACCCAGGCTTAGGCAATATTTCATTCACCTCCGGGTGGCGGGGAAGAACAGAGTACATTGGACCCATTGTTATGCAAGCAGTGGTCGTCCACAGCCAACTTTTACTTATGTGGATTTAACACCCACAGTAGGGCAGGTTTGAATTCTGTGTTGGAGTCAAGTATCAAGTTTACAGTAAACCTTGGTCACCGTGGTTTTTCACCCTCCCACCTGATGGTTTTTGATAGCTTGAGGTTTGTGTTCCACTTAAGCCGGAGTATTTCAGTGTGTCTTTGGGCATTCAGACCACTTTAAAGTGTACATAAGGCTTCCTCTAACCAAGTCATAGTTATCAGGTACTGCAAAGGTTAAGCCTTATCATCGGCACCAAAAAAAAAAAAAAAAAAAAAAAAAAAGGTGAGGTTTCATCAAAAACTTCCATCCTCACAACCTTTCGACCACAATTTGATGATTATTATTGATTATTTCACAGCCTTTCACTCACGCTCTGCCACTGCGGCCAGCCCTGATATACAGATAGGGCTGCAGTCCAGCTAAAATAAGACTCCATCTTGATAATGGACTGAGATGAGATACTGTTATTTGATAAAGATAATTGATGTTTCACAGTGAATTGGAAAGCAGCTTCAAGTGCACCGTATTTGGAGCTATATTCTATCCACAAATATGGCAGTGGTTTATAAAAATAGAACAAAAGAACTAAAGCTAAATATTTGGATGTGGCTCATTTAGAACAATTGGTGCTGTGGTTTTGTTTTATTTTGTTTTGATGTTTGATTATTTAAAGTTCCACTCGGGGGGGGGGGTAAAAATTGGAAGGGGCATATCGTGTTATTTTTCCTCTCCTGTTTCAGGTTAGTTTGTTAAAATCTTACATGGCATGGGTGTTATTGATCAGCTCCCTAGCAGACCTAATACCTAAATTCTGTGTTTGGATTATGATGAATCACTGTCACACATAAACTGGGTATCTTAGGTCAGAGTTAAATTTCACGTTATCATTAATTTCGCGAACATTTTACATGCTGTATGAAAACACAATTTAAATTATTGATCATCAACATCATGTCTCATGGCAAAGGCACTTCGAATAATCTGGGAATGCAGGTTGGGCTTCTCATTTATTATTAACAGATTTCTCCAAATATAATATATAACTCACTGTATGTGTTTGTTCATCATGCTCCCCTTCCGCCACCAGGTTTAAGTTGATTAAGGTATCATTCGTCTTAGGTACTGTTCATCCGATTTCTTTTTGTCTTATCACCTTCGTAACCCCTAATTAAGCAATAAGGCTTGACAGGGAGTATGGTTATCATGAGATAATGACACCCCAAGTGTGTTGTGAGGCACAAGGTTCAGCTGAGTGCTTCTAAACCTCTAGGGGTGTGATTATCTCCTGATAAACATGCCACGTTGCGGCTCGTTGATATCATCGTTGCATATCCACCGCTGGAGTTGGGGTAGAATTGACACTTCCTCGCCCACCTTCTCACCCATCCAAACTCTTGATTTCATAGTTATTTATTGGTTCAGATCTCAGACTTACAAACCAAACTTGAACCCATAAGCTTTTATTTTATTGTTTAGATAGAATCAGTTGGCTTGCAAGTATATCTTTGAACAAAATAGAAATTAACTTTTTTTTTTAAAGGTAAAGTTTCTTCTGAAGAAAGACTGCATAGAGGAAGCAAATGAATTTTTTGATGTTGTCATTTTTCAGCCATTAGCAGATCGCATGCCAATAAATGGTAAAAGATTAGGCATGCATGCATGTTCGTGTAAATGAAGGTATTAACTAGTTGAAAGTTGTGTAGGAAATATTAATTGGATTTGGGGTTTGGAAAGTCTCTTTTAGCTCATCTCTTGTCACTGTCACAGTTAAAAATAGACCGGTGCAGGAGGAAGAGAAAATAATAATTTTGTAACTTTATTTTAGTTCAGATGTCTGGTGAATTGATAATATCTCAGGGAAGAATAATTTTTATTTTCTTGAATAGGCCCTAATCTGGTATTTAAAAGGAAAAATGGGATTATCTACAGTAGTGTTGACCTGTTAAAGGGAAGAAGAGACCACCTTTTAGATCATCTGCCTTCTTAGGAGCGTGTATGTGTACATACTGTTGTCATGTGAAAAAGGAGAAATAATGAAAATACCATGGCTAACTTTTGAATATTTTTAGTATAAATGTAAGTTAATCATTTCTTCTAAAACAAAACTGCTCACTAGAACTTTGTACGATGAAGAAAATGTCCTGTAAATCGGTGTTTTCCAAGACAGTAGACATTTAGCACAGCTAATAAGACTGAAGAACTGAATTTTTTTTTATTTAATTTTCAATTCATTTAAGTTTAAATAGCTGCATTTGGCTGATGGCTAATATATGGGATGGCATAGTTCTAAAGACAAAGACAAAATCCCTGAAAGTTAGTCATTCTTGAGCACCTCTTACAAATTGTTGAGAAATCAATGACTTTGTGGCTTAAAAGAGTATTTTCTAAGTAATTAATCTACTTTATGAACTTTTTAAAAATGTTTAAATAATAACTGTAAAAGTCTATTAGTTTTATAAAGATCTAAAATTCTCCTTACTAGAACTTCTACTATTTTGTTTCCAACTCATATTCAGTTTTTCTAAAATTCCTGTCCAGTAGTTAAATATTTGCTGCATTGTTCAAACTATGAGTCTAGTTATAAAATTAAGGTAATAGCTTTCCTGGCAAAGTGAAACACTGTAGGAAGAATTTCTATCAACCAAAAATGCTGAGACTTTTTGTGCCTATTTATTAAATGACCTAATCCTTGATCATACCATATCGTTTTATTTATCATATAGAGAAAATGGTTTTTTTCATAATAAGAATTATAGTGTCCAAGTTTGCCTTTATTCTTAGTCCTATTTTGAAAAGGTCCAGAATGCTGTTAACCTTTGAATGCTCTGTTGGTGAGCCCAGGCTTTATCATTTTCATAGCTTAATTTGTTCATTCTTAAAACACCTTTGGATTTTAAGCTAAAATATTTACCAAGCCCTAGTCTATATGTCAGTGTCCTCTAAGAAAGCAAACAGGAACATGTAAAACTAATGTCTTTCTTTGAGTGGAATATAAACATTTTTTTTTAGCTTATTTATTTATTTATTTATTTATTTATTTTTTCAACGTTTATTTATTTTTTGGGACAGAGAGAGACAGAGCATGAACGGGGGAGGGGCAGAGAGAGAGGGAGACACAGAATCGGAAACAGGCTCCAGGCTCTGAGCCATCAGCCCAGAGCCCGACGCGGGGCTCGAACTCACGGACCACGAGATCGTGACCTGGCTGAAGTCGGACGCTTAACCGACTGCGCCACCCAGGCGCCCCTTATTTATTTATTTTGAGAGAGAGAGAGAGAGAGAGAGAGAGAGCGCGAGCATGAGCAGGGGAGGGACAGAGTGACAGGGAAAGAGAGAATCCCAAGCAGGCTGCATTCTGTGAGCACAGAGCCTGATGTGGGGCTTGAACTCACGAACCGTGAGTCATGACTTGAGCCAAAATCAAGAGTCGGATGCTTAACCGACTGAGCCATGCAGGCACCCCAGAAAGTAAACATTTATTAAGCAGAGCAGATAATGATTATTTTTGTTGCCATATAATGTTTGTATTACTTGGTTTTTTTAATATGATTAGAGCATCCCGGGCAGAAAACTGTAAATCAAATTGCCCATACATAAAAGCAATATTTGGCATTAAGTCAGTGAAACCAAAGGGGCATGTGAGATGAAGACCCAGGGAACCCTCTTTCATTATGTGAACTGCATTGCCATTCATGGCAAATAAAACTAGATTCGCAACAAAGTCCTAGTGAGGTCTGTAGTTGAATAGCCGGGAAAGCAGCAGAAGATGCCTCCATTATAGTCGGGAGGGAGAAGAACTTTCCTTCTCTTCCACGTGGCAGTCAGAGGATTAGAGGGGCTCAACTGTGGGCAAAAAGCACATTTGGAAATCCTTTTGCTTTTCTGGATCTCTGGTGAGAACCAACACTTTTACATTTCACTTTAAGTAAGTCTTTTTTTCTAAGGAAGTGATTTTAAAATAGAATATCCTACAGCTGAGGTCGTATGATTTCTAAGGTTTTCTTGAAAACTATATGGGAAGGGGAAGAGATGATAGATCTGGGTGAAGTAAAATTAGCCATGAATTGATCCTTGTTAAAGCTGGTGAAGGGTACATAGAGGTTTATCATACTATTCTGTCTGCTTTTGTGCGTGTTTAAATTTCCCATAACAATTTTAAATATAAACAACGATAAATATTGGGTTAGTATAAATATTAATAATACTAATAATAATACTCGTGAGGTAGGATTTACTCCTTCCATGGTTATTCTACTTTAAACTCTTTCTGGTGCTCAGGCTCATCCTTCACCAGGCTCCCCTGCAATCTCTGTGCTTAGGCCACACTAACTCTTTTTTTTTGGGGGGGGGGCACTCTAATGTCTTCTCCTCTCTCATACCCCAGGACCTTTGCACATGCTATTTCCTCATGGAGGTCCTCTCTTCTCTACCCCACATATCCCATCTCTCTCTTTTATTTAAATTAACTGCTATCCTCACTTGTTTCTAAACCCAGTGGCCACTTGCTAACTCACGGACACACCAGACTGTACTGTTGGAGACTAGACCAATTCTCATTCAGTTCAGTGCCCACCCAGAGGTGCAGTCACTCACCTCCTATTCTCCTGAGATTAAAATCAGGGCATATCCTTTTCTCAGCCTTGGGCATAACACATCATATGAAGATTGCACCGCCTCTCCCTTGCTGCCCTAGTCCTCCCGCTTTGTTTTATAAATCGTGGGGGAGAAACTGGTCGAATGAGATTTGAATTAATTTGGGAGAGATGAGAGACCATGATAAAGTAGAAAGTGCCTGCTTCACTGGAGGGCGGGGGTAAAGAACCGTAAACATTTCAGACATCAAATGGACCAAACACAGCAAGTGTGCGGGCCGTACTGGGCCTACGGGCAGTCTGCAGTTGAGGGCAGAAGCGTGAGCGGTGATAGGGTGAGAAAGAAAAATCTGTTTCTGTTGAACTCTCAGTGTCTCATGCCTGTATTTAAAATGTTTATTAGCAGCCGTCCAAGATATTATTTAAAACGTGAATACCAATACCCTGCTTTAAAATGTGATTCCACAAACCTCTAAGAGGAACAAAATATTAATGGACAGAGAGGATCCCCTGTTTCAGTTCACCTCATTATAAGTCCATGTATAATTCAATGCCATGTTCAGACTAGTCGTGCCTTTCAAAACATACCATCATTTATGTTATAAATATATCTTACCAGATTTTTAACATTTTCCATTTGTTTTAATTAATCATATTAAACAATTAAAACTGAAGCCATGAGGCCTGCTCAGTGTAAAGTAACCTCAAGCCCAAGTAACAAGTTTAATTTTGTAAAGCACCCATAATGAAAAAGAATAATTCAGCTAATCAAATAACAACTTCCTTTTTCCTTACCTATCTTGATTAAGGCAGCTGGTATTCTGGCATCACTCCTGCAGCCTGAGAAAGCATTCTAAGCTAGACATACGTCAGTAGCAAAAACGCATTAACATGAATGCTTTAGAGCCAGGAAGGTGGGGATGCTTGCCTTCTTTTTGGAACTAGGAATAGTGCACAGCAGCTCAGCATCTTCTAAATTAAAGTTCGGCTATGAGATCAGTGGGGGGGATGGGCAGGATCAGGAGGAGGGAATTAAGAGGTACAGACTTCCAGTTATAAAATAAATAAGTCATGGGGATGTAAGGTGCAGCTTAGGAAACATAGTCAATAATATTGTAATAACTTTGTGTGGTGACAGATGGTAACTAGACTTATCATGGGGATCATTTCATAATGTATAAAAATATCGAATCACTATGATGTACACCTGAAACTAATAGGATATTGCATGTCAATGATACTTCAATTAAAAAAAAAAAGCCTATCTGTTGGAAGAAACTATGGAATATAAAGATGTCATTGTCTGTGTGAAATGCTTCTTAGTATTAACTAAGGTATCTCAAAAATGATAGAACCGGGATCAAGACAAATATGAGGTTGCATGGGGCCTTTGCACACAGAGATTATTCGCAAAGGAGTGAATTTTCTTATGGTAATTTTAAAATTAAAGTTGAGTTTTGTCTAAAAGTAGAAGATAATGTATTTCCAACAATATTGAGCATACTAATTAATAGTTAACTCTGAAAAGGTCATGTTTTGGGGGGGGCACAAGTGAGCAAGGGGCAGAGAAAAGGGGCGGAGAGAAATGGGAAGAAGCACACACCCCATGAGGGCCTCATGCTCATCCAATGAGGGGCTCAAGCTCACCAGAGATGGGGCTCGAACGCACAAACCTTGAGGTCATGACCTGAGCCGAAGTCAGATGCTTAACCAACTGAGCCACCCTGGTGCCCCAGCTCTGAAAAGGCCTTAAGAGTATAAATTAGGGGTGCCTGGGTGGCTCAACTGATTAAACGTCCGACTTCAGCTCAGGTCATGATCTCATGGTTCCTGGGTTTGAGCCCCGCGTCGGGCTCTGTGCTGACAGCTCAGAGCCCTGGAGCCTGCTTCAGATTCTGTGTCTCCCTCTCTCTCTGCCCCTCCCCTGCTCATTCTCTGTTTCTGTCTCTCAAAATGAAATAAATGTTAAAAAAAAAATTTTTTTTTTTAAGTATAAACTAAAATTTTGTGGTTAGGGCCATATGGAACACATGATGGTAACGGAAAAGTGCTCCAAGTAATAGGCAGTATTTTTTTCTTTTTTGAAAAACAATGTAATTGGTGTAAACATAGTCAACGGAAGGCATTAGTGGACCAGACTTTTCCTGGTTGCATTGTATTCCCCAATCGTGCTGTGACTTCTCAAGGCCAGTCCAACCTGTCCCCAAATATTTCCCCTGGATTAGGAGTTCAAGGGTAGGATGCTCAAGAGAACATGTGGCATGTACTTGTGTAAAGTTTTCATTAAGAGACCATTTCCAACTCTGGGCAGTTGTTTGCCCTTCATCTGGAGCTTGAACGAGAGAAGCTGGTGTTTGATGGCTGTGATTCATATGCCCTTCATGCTGGCTTGAACTGCAAGCTACCTCACTGCTCTAATAGCCCAGTATTTTGTGGAATTCTATACTTCCCAAACTCAAATCTATCTTGTAGTAATGTTGCTGGTAACTGACCACATATTATATCTATGTTTACATATTTGACAAATGGGTTGAATGAAATAGAATGATTTGACAGGGGGGGTGGGGTGGGGGGAATCCACTCTGTAGGCTAATAAATTAACTTCCGAAGAAGCAAAGTAGAAAAACCTCTCAAGTTATTTCAGAAATACGCAGATCACTGAAACATATACATTCGCGAGCTTAAGATGTTGTATCTGATAACAAGAATTTGGAACTCAGTAAAGAAAACAGTTTTTCTCAAGTTTCCACCTAATACTTAGCTCTTATCAAAGAAGTTTGGCATGTGGATGCCACGTTTGACATAGTAATCAATTTAACTTTTTCTTTTATTTTCTTCTGGAATGATGCCATTTGCTGTAATGAGATGGGGCTGCCTGGAAAAATAGTAAACTTGCTGACCACTCTGTGAAGCCACATGCTGTGATTTAAAATTTTTATTGTAAAAAGTGTGACGTCGTGTCTAGAGTAAAGGCTCTTAAAACATTGAATTTGTATCAAAAGAAATGCAGAAATGTATCTAATTTACCTTTGTCTCCCTGGATAGGCCCTTTCAGCTTTTAACTCTGTAAATGCTCCATTTTAAGTGTGTTAGCAAAGCACTTTTATTCACGCTGTCAAAAGGAGCCTCTGTCTAGGGATGATGGTAGGATGGGGGGGTTATGTTTTTCCTGTTCACCCTAATTTATAGGAAACCCTTTCACAAGAAGGGTATTTTCCTGTAAAGTGATCAGTCATTTCCCAGGATAATCTTCAGATTACTGGAGACATACTTGGCAGTGATCAGGCCGATAAATTGCTGTCAGTCAATTGCGTGGCAATGGCTGAGGGAAACGGACTCTCTTGCTAACGTGTCACTTATTTTACTTCTTTTTTTTAATTTTTTAAATTTTTATTTATTTTTGAGAGAGAGAGAGTGCAAGGGGGAGAGGGGCAGAGAGGGAGACACAGAATCTGAAGCCGCTCCAGGCTCTGAGCTGTCAGCACTGAGCCCGACGCGGGGCTCGAACTCAGGAACCGCGAGATCATGACCTGAGCCGAAGTCGGTCGCTCAACCGACTGAGCCACCCAGGCGCCCGACTTATTCTACATTTTTTGTTGATTAAAACGGAACCAGTAACACTGTTCATCCATTACTATTTAAGGGGGCATTTCGCTGTATTCTACATATGTCTCTATCCTCTGTTGAAGTAAGTGGAAGTCCTTGGAAACTCATGACTCTGTTATGTTCCTGGCATTTCTGAGTTCCTTCTTTTTCAACTATTCTTTTAATTTTTGATCACTAATATAGTTTCTCATCTTATTAAGAGTAAGAATTTGTTGGGGCGCCTGGGTGGCGCAGTCGGTTGAGCGTCCGACTGCAGCCAGGTCACGATCTCGCGGTCCGTGAGTTCGAGCCCCGCGTCGGGCTCTGGGCTGATGGCTCGGAGCCTGGAGCCTGTTTCCGATTCTGTGTCTCCCTCTCTCTCTGCCCCTCCCCCGTTCATGCTCTGTCTCTCTCTGTCCCAAAAATAAATAAAAAACTTTGAAAAAAATAAAATAAAAAAAAAAAAGAGTAAGAATTTGTTTACTCTGTCCCAGGAATTGTTTTCCTTTTTTGTGGTTTTTTTTTTCCCCTAAAGTTTTCTCTAAATAGTTTGTTTATTTCTTTTTAAGGCTTATTTGTTTATCTTGAGAGAGAGAGAAAAATCAAGCAGAGGAGAGGCAGAGAGAGAGGGAGAAAGAAAGAATCCCAAGCAGGCTCTGCACCGCCAGGGCAGAGCCCAATGCGGGGCTCGAACTTAGGAACCGCGAGATCAGGACCTGAGCCCAAATCACGAGTCAGATGCTTAACGTACTGAGCCACCCAGACACCCCCCTGAATAATTGAATTATAAACTCTTCTGACACTGGTTGAGTATGTTTATATTTGCAAGAGCATTACTTAATAGACTCTCTGATTTTAAAATAAGGAGCAGCAAGGTTTTCAGCATCCTTTGTTGGTAGACTATTCATTAGCTATACCCCACAGTGACCGTTATAAAAAAAAAAAAAATCCCTCTTGCATCTATTCTGCAACACTTTTAATCTTTCAAATCTCATAATAGTGTAGGTTCTCCTCATTCCAGCATCCAAAAAAGTTCTAAACTTCAGGATTGTAAGAAGGGATTTTACCAAACTGACCACATGCTACACAGTGTTAAATTTCTAGGAGATAGCTGATCATTTATTAATTCATTAACAGGTATTTCAAGAAGCAATGGTGCATTACTCAGATGAATTAAATTCTCAGAACATTCGAATTTAAATCACTTAACAACATGGTTTCCGTAACTGCGCATCCAATATTCTCTTTCAATACTTTAAAGTAGAGGGAGAGAGACAAAAGCAACTTCCTTTCGAAAACCCGACTTCTGGATTTTCTGAGCCTGGTGTAATTAAAGGTATACCCTTTAATAAGCTTGTTAAATCCCAAAGGTGATGACGGGTGTGCCTGGTACCTGCCTGTAGTTCTAGGATGAATGGAGAGACAGGAGGCCTTGAGAAAGCTGCTTCTGCTAAAATGCTGCCGGTTGTCCCAGACATACACATTGTACTTGAACTGAGAGGATGGGTTCCTCTTCAAAATGGTCATTTCCTGGCAAAAACAAGTTTAAAGGTGTAAAATTTGTGATTTTTTTAAAGCATGCTGTAAGTGGCTATGGAATGTGTAGCACTTACTTCTACGGGGAAAAAAATCTGACTGGTCTCCAGAGAGGCACCCTCCTGGAAGTGGCCCTGCTTTACGCTGAAAGGATATTCCGAATGTGACTCACTCTGTCTACAGATCATCATCATCTACAGATGATGACAGTCATCTGTCATCACCACTGGCATTATATGAAATTACAGCTTTCTTCCAAATCATGTCCATTCTGCCTGGTTTTTTTTTTTTAATTTTTTTTAATGTTTATTTATTTTTGAAAGAGAGAGACAGAGCAAGAGTGGACAAGGGGCAGAGAGAGGGAGACAGAGAATCTGAAGCAGGCTCCAGGCTCTGAGCTGTCAGCACAGAGCCTGACGCGGGGCTTGAACTTATGAACCATGAGATCATGACCTGAGCCAAAGTCAGATGCTCAATTGACTGAGCCACCCAGGTGCCCCAATTCTGCCTGTTTTTGAACCACGCCTAGCTCTTCCAGAATCATAGTTTTGTCCTTCCTTCCTCTCCTGCCTCCGCGCGTTCACCTCAGAATCCGAAAATGCAGCCTTCTTTGCCAGCAAGTGTTGTGACACAGATCCTTCACTTGAGTTCACAACAACTACTGGAACCCACTTGGATGCTTCCAGTTTCTGACACGCGCCCCCTCACCCCACCAAACCCCGGTTTCCCCTCGCAACCAAATTCCCAGGTTCGGTCACAGCGTCACCTGTCTGAGCGGGTGTGATGTGCACACATCTGGGGACTCCCTCCCCAGGGAATCATCGCAGAGACAGACCCCCCATCTGTAAGTGGAAAGCTATTCTGTCTGATGCGCCGTGTAGACTGACTTGGATCTGCAGGGCAGACGGTTGGCATTAATGCACCTTTGGTAGCTGGGCCACTTGGTGCTTTTGAGGCTTAATGATTTCAAATCAAAGAATAGAGCAACAAATGGAGAGGACTGCCAGAGGGGTTGGCATCAGCATGTCCGCTATTTAAAGTAAGTACAGGGGTGCCTGGGTGGCTCAGTCGGTTAAGCGTCCGACTTCGGCTCAGGTCACGATCTCGCGTTCTGTGAGTTCGAGCCCCGCGTCGGGATCTGTGCTGACAGCTCAGAGCCTGGAGCCTGTTTCAGATTCTGTGCCTCCCTCTCTCTCTCTGACCCTCCCCCGTTCATGGTCTGTCTCTCTCTGTCTCAAAAATAAACGTTAAAAAACATTTTTTTTAAATAAATAAAGTCCAGAACTGTTTCATAAGAAGCTACTGTAATCCCTTCCCACTCTCGTCTATTCACCCATGTACTAAATACTCTTTTCTAATACAAATTGATTGAGGATCTGTTTCTGCTCCTAAGGAGCTGGCCACTAGCTCCCACATTGTGCGTGAGGGCGAGTCACTACTCTTTTTTTTTTCAGGTGAATCTAAATAAAAGTCAAGTTTGGATTTCCTTTAGAGAAGGAATATTCCTTCTCCTTAGAGAAGAAATATGACTTCTCTTAACTTCTGGGGCTTCGAAAGAGACTTTGTTATAGTTCACAAATTACTGACAACGTTTAAAAATTAAATGTTCAGAAAAGAAGTTAAAATGTTCTTATAGCCAAATTTACCACAGAGATTAAACTTAAGTTGAAAATGGAAAATTCATAGCAGTTTGACAAATAGATGCAACCAAGAATATATAAGCTAGGGATATAAGTAAAGTTAGGCTACTTGGTAGATTAGAAGATCATGTAGAATTAGATGACGCCTGGTAAAAATTTTGTTTTCCCTCCGACTTTGAGGTAGTTGCTCCAGTGGGTAGGAGAACCCCAAAGGGAGTTAGAAATGCCCAGAACTATGGAGAAAGGGGCGGGGGAAACAGCCCCATTTATTCCTTCTGCTTTGTCAGCCAGTACATAATGGTGCTCAGAATCTGAGGTTTTTAGCAAGCAGCAGGCTGTTATAGAATATTCTTTATTCTTTGCAGCCTACCATGGTCGTGTAAGCACTTAAACTTATTTTTAAAAGCTTCTCTAATATTTCACTTGAGATGTAGAGAAGAACATATGATGTTAAAAAAAAAATTGCTTGCAAATAGGCTTAAAAAACAAAGTGGATCTTTTTTATACCTCATGTGGAAAGAATCGTATTTCTAAGCCATAAACACTGTCATGTGAGCTTAATATTAGTGAAAGGGGGGCGCCTGGGTGGCGCAGTCGGTTAAGCATCTGACTTCAGCCAGGTCACAATCTCGCGGTTCGTGAGTTCGAGCCCCGCGTCAGGCTCTGGGCTGATGGCTCAGAGCCTGGAGCCTGTTTCCGATTCTGTGTCTCCCTCTCTCTCTGCCCCTCCCCCATTCATGCTCTGTCTCTCTCTGTCCCAAAAATAAATAAACGTTGAAAAAAAAAAATATTAGGGAAAGGTATGTATGGAAATCCTTAATTGCCTGAGCATTTTATAAAAAACTGACTTGTGTGCGGCCTTAAAAAAATCAGATTTAAAACAAACCTGGATTAAACAATGAATTGTTCAGAGGAAAAGAAGCAATTACTTTTCAGAAACAACATATATCCTTCTCCATGGTCGCTGGCAGAGTGTTTTCAAGTATGATTTGATCAATAACCTCACAGTAGTGGCAGATATAGAAAAGAATAAATGTTTATCACACTTGTAAACATCTGAGGCAAAGCTGAAGTATTTGCTGAAAAGACAGCATCCGTTCTTGAATTTCCCCACGGGTTAGATCTAGGGGGGCATTTACTGTTAGATCTGTAAGGCTGAGTATTAATGACTGAAACCGGAAATTAAACTAACAATTCATTTTTATCATAAATATCTGTGTGTTTCCTGGCAAAGTGAAGTAAGGAATTGTGCTGAATTGTCCAAAGGGTGTCTCATTCCCGTGTAGACAGACAACACAGATCTTGCAACCAGCGGGAGCTAAGGGAAATTTGCTTTTTGTAGCTTCTCAAAAACAAAGAAATACAACCAGGCCTTTATCATTCCACTCCTTATAAAAAATATTTCCTAATTCATCTTGAGATATTTTTTTGGCACTTGGGCTAGTCTCCATAATCCAGCTTTTTCAGAAGAAAGGTGAATAAATTACTTAGCTCATAAGCAGGAGCAAAGAGCTGCTGATGTCAGTGGGATGCACAGTGTTTACAGCAGGAAGAGCCGAGTGAGTTGGGAAGGTAACCAGCCTGGTTTTCAGTGTGTTCTCTTATTCACACTGAATAAATAATAATTAAATAATAAATGTGTGCATGATCCGTGTTTTAGAACTTACTTTCCTCCTACTCTAGTTTTAGAGAAGCCACTTTT
The DNA here is from genome assembly GCF_022837055.1 of Prionailurus viverrinus. Taxonomy (NCBI): domain Eukaryota; kingdom Metazoa; phylum Chordata; class Mammalia; order Carnivora; family Felidae; genus Prionailurus; species Prionailurus viverrinus. Next base: position 77,143,947 of record NC_062572.1, read on the forward strand.
CCTGGTGATCTTTACAGGAAGGGTGAAAAACAGGGAAAGTCCTCCAATATTAATTGTGTTGCTTTCTTTACGTTCTGCAGAAGACAACAACAAAGGAGTGGAGGAAACCAGGTGTAGGTTCGGGCATCTGAGTCTTCCAAAACCTGGGCAGGAGAGCGCCAAGGTCACGGGGTGTCTCTGAAAAGAACAGTCTGGTATCCAAAGCCCCAGTGTTTAGGCAGTGAAAACCCATGTATCCTGGCATTTTGTGAGCCTCCCTGCCCATTCCCCCCTGGACCTATGAGAGATTGGGTTTAAACTGCCTACCTCTCGGGGGCTGTGCGTGGAACTCTTTCACTGGGCCTCAGGGAGCCAGAGGTCAAGTGTGCCATCGCTCAACATGTATATTTGACACTGCAATTGTAGGCATAATGTGGGTTTTTTATGGGTTCTATTTACTAAAATTGGGTTGGAGTAGACTCTCTTAAAACGTGGAGGTAGGGGCATACTTCATATGGGACAAAATGGTCTACAGGGAAGGAGTTGAATTCTGTCAGCATACTTGAAACCAGCGTGGCTTTTAGTGGCTTTGAATCAATCATGTGACTTCCACACTTCTTTACTGTGCTGTTTGCCTTTGTAACCCCTCCCATATAGAATTCTATTAAGGAAGGATGATTTGAAACTGGGAGGCCCATTTCAGTGAGTTAATCATCAGATACAACTGTGGAAAATCTCTGTAAAATGTCATTATTAAAAGCAGGTCACTAGGGGCACCTGGGTGGCTCAGTCTGTTCAATGTCCGACTTCGGCTCGGGTCATGATCTCGCGGTTCGTGAGTTCAAGCCCCATGTTGGTCTCTGTGCTAATAGCTTGGAGCCTGGAGCCTTCTTCGGATTCTCTGTCTCCCTCTCTCTCTGCCCCTCCGATCTCTCTCTCTCTCTCTCTCTCTCTCTCTCTCTCTCTCTCTCTCAAAAATAAACATTAAAAAATTTTTTTAAAACAGCAAGTCACTAGAACATAAAAGTTACTAAGCTGTGCATATAGAAAATCTTTTTTACCCAAAGAGTAGCTTTTTTTATGGATATGAATGTGGTTTAAGTGGCTGTTTACCCAGAAGAAATAAATGAGCATATTCTAGTTACAAAATAAAATATATTTTAAAAACTTAGAAATATTGAAAAGCTGAGAAATTGCAGGTCTAACTCTTGACTGTTCTAAGTTCTTGATAGTACAGTATAGCACTTAAATAGCTCAGGAAAATCAGATTTTAGCAACGGTATCCCACCCAGTACTAGTATGAATAATGTGTCCTATAGAAGGCATAATAATTTATCCCAGGATTTCAAATATCTGGGGATGGCCTCTACAGGAAGAAGTCAGAGTTATGGGAATATTTATAGAGTCTATTAGAAAATACAGTATGAAAAAGTTTACAGAGATTGTCAGTCAAATAAAATCCTGACCGTGAAATCCTTTGGTTTAATGTGAGACTTCATGACAAATAATAGCAGAGTTCTAAATCTCTCCATCTTCTACAACACCCGTCTTTGTATCGTGTGTCAGAAGAAACCCAGCGAAGAATTTAGGGTTGGGAGAGTGTGAATATAGAAATGTAAAAAAGTTAAATCCATTAGATAGGTGGAGATGATAGAGATGAATATTTTAGGAATAAATATTAGGAACTAATACATATGAAATGGTGATAATGGATTATATACATATATGTATATATATGTGTATATATGTATGTATATATACATATATATATATAGTTCGGCAGAAAGAGTAACCCGCAGGTTCTTTTCAGCCTTTCTGAATTCTTTTCAGCCTTTCTCCATGAGGTCAGCCCCTATATTAGTGTGGGGCATCCAAGTCCTTGAAAAATATCTAGCAACGGGCTCACAAAAAGAAAAAGTGTTCAGAAAAATATAGGCCAGGAAAAAAAAAACAGCAAAGGTTTTCTTTGTGTTGACAGCTGAGATAGAGATAGGTTATGGTAGAGAAAGCAATCAGGGAAAAATAACCAAGACTAATGAGGAGAATTTAATGCTTTCACACTATGATTTTACACAATAAATTTAACAATATGGATGAATAGAAGGGAAGATAGCAAGGAAAATAGAAAAATACAAATCCGTACCTAGTCAGGGTGGAAGTGGAACTCCAGAAACCCTTCCAAGAGCTTGAACCACTCCCTGGCTTGGCCAAGGCAGTTCCCTGAACATGAGGAACCTCTGTCTACCCTTGGGCCGCCATAAGCTTCTCCCCCTCTCATGGGCAGAATTCCCTGTACCAAAGTTGCATTTGGGGCAGAATTCCCTGTGGCCAATTTCTGTATTCAGGACACGGAATAGCGACACAGCTGGTCGGCTGAGTGCCACTTCCTGTGCTTGGGAACCATATCAATGTGAACTGGGAGTATCACCCTCTTTAGAAAGTTCCATCTTAGGAAACGTAGTATGGACACAGGGACAATGTCAGTATGCTAAAATCTTGACAGTATGATCCTTTAGTTTATAAAGTAGTTGTAAAGATACTTATTAATATTTTTATTTTTATTAGCCAGAATCACATTCATTTTTTTAAAAGCCTGTCATAAACCAGAACGTTTTCACTGGCCAAAGAGAAGGCTTAATAAATATTATTCTAGGGGCACCTGGGTGGCTGAGTCAGTTGAGTGCCTGACTTTGGCTCAGGTCATGAACTCATGGTTCGTGAGTTTGAGCCCCACATCAGGCTTACTGTTGTCAGCCTGTCAGTGCAGAGCCTACTTCAGATCCTCTGTTCCCCTCTCTCTGCCCCTTCCCCACTCATGCTCTCTCAAAAATAAACATTAAAAAATAACAAATAAGTAAATAAATAAATAAATCTTTTTCTAGCCCTTTTTCATATTTGGTTCCACCAATCCTGTATTATTTAATTTCCTGTTTTTCTTAATTAAGAAAGTGTGAATTAGGGATGATTCAAAAATACTGATTTTTTTCTTCCTTCATTGAATATTATTTGTTGTTTTCAATGCCCCTTTGTTGGGTGTTATTTTAATTAATCTACCAATTCTGTAGACAGATTGATTTTTTTCAAAAAGACCCAAATCATTTTTGTTTTTGAGTGGTTTTTAATGTCTCTTGTTTGGAAGAGGATTAGGCGCTGAGAACAGAAGCTCGAGCTGCCGCTCCTTTTGTCTTGCTCGCACAGCCATGGGAAAGTGGAAACCCTTTTAGAACTGCATCGTGACACATGTGTGACATGTGTGGCTTGTTTTATAGGTTGGCTGTTCTGCTGGAAAATGTTTGAAAGTTTCCCTCATGTAAAAGCTAGACCGTTTCAGTATTATGCCATTTATCAAATATAAATTAGTAAATTTCTGGAGGTTCCTGGGTGGCTCAGTTGGTTAAGCATCAAACTCTTGATCTCAGTCTTAATCTTGGAGTAGTGAGTTCAAGCCCTGAGTGGGCTCCGTGCCCTCCACAGTGGGCACGGAGATTACTTTAAAAAAAATTATAAATTCCTGATATAAAATCTTTTTAGTTTTTTAATCTTTGATTACTTTTGAGAAATAGTGAGCCAGCAGGAGAGGGGCAGAGAGAGAGGGAGACACAACCTGAAGCAGGCTCCAGGCTCTGAGCTGTCAGTACAGAGCCCGACGCAGGGCTTGAACTCATGAACCGTGAGATCATGGCCTGAGCCAAAATCGGGTGCCCATCCAACAGAGCCCCCGAGGTGTCCCTGATACAGAATCTTCAAAAGTTTGCATTTGTAGATTCTAGAAATTCTAAAATACGTTGCTAAATTCTTAATCCTTTGAAAGGAATGTAAATATTTGTGGACCGTAGCAGGTACAAATTTAGGTTTAGGACTTTCTAAAAACAAAGAAGTTAAGAACGGTTTGGACTAGCCATCCTGAATCAATCACCAGTATTGTAAATTAAGCAAAAATGTAGAGCTGATATTCAAAGGGAAGAAATCGTTGCCTTTGTCATACACAAATCTACTAGAGAGTAGTACAAAGAATTCGAGTTAAAGAACACATCTCGTGGATTTACAGGAAAGGTATCCTTAATGAGAAATGGTAGGTTGTGGTTAAGGTTCTCCAAGAAAATTGTGGGCACACTGTCCACTGGGACCTGATGAACATCTAGAAAATGCATTCTGGGGAACCGCTGTAGCCTCCTCACACTGTAAGTAATTAGCCTTTCGCATGTCTGTTTCTCAGGGCTTCCAGCCAGTAGCAACAAAAGCATCAGTCACTACACAACACACTCTTACCTAATAGACCTAGTTTCCTAGGTAAAATTTACATGTAATAAACGCACCCATCATAAGTGCACATTTTGATGAGTGACAGCAAACGTGTACGGTCTTGTCACCACCAGCACGATCAAGACAACTTACCATCACCCCCAGGAGTTTCCGTCTGCCCTTTGCAGCCAGTCCTCCTTCTGGCTGTTGCTGATCTGTCACTGTAGCTTTGCCTTACTGAGAATTTCATAAGAGGAATCGTACAGTATGTGGTTTTTTGTGTCTGGCTTATTTCACTTAGCGTAATGTTTATTTTCATCGACCTCACTGTGCTTCCAATCTGTTTCCTTACTAACCACTAATGTTAAGCTTCTCGATACAGAATCCAAATACAAAACCTAACTAGAAGATGGGTCCATCTACACAGGAACAGAAATTGTTTAGCCACGTTAAATAAAGGAAAACCAGGGGCGCCTGGGTGGCGCAGTCGGTTAAGCGTCCGACTTCAGCCAGGTCACGATCTCGCGGTCCGTGAGTTCGAGCCCCGCGTCAGGCTCTGGGCTGATGGCTCAGAGCCTGGAGCCTGTTTCCGATTCTGTGTCTCCCTCTCTCTCTGCCCCTCCCCCATTCATGCTCTGTCTCTCTCTGTCCCCAAAAAAATAAAAAAATAAACGTTGAAAATCTTTAAAAAAAAAAAAAATAAATAAATAAATAAATAAATAAATAAATAAAGGAAAACCAAAAACAATTATAGGAGCAGTCATTACTTTTGGAGTTTATTTTCTATTCCTTATTATTTGTCATTGGGATTTTTATTCCCTTTGTCTTCCCCCTCCTGAGGTGCTTTCTGATGTCTGTATTTTTAAATTAAAAGGAAAAATTATCTTTGTTTTCAGCATTTTGTGATAATTTCACAGCTCTTATAATAATGTACTGTGCCCTAAGGTGTCTGCACTGATGACTGGAAATCGGCGGGTTAGAAAATCCTTATATGAAAACCAAAATTAAATACAACGTAAACCTGTATATGCCTGTACCATAATTTTCCTTACAGATACTAATATTTCTCTAGTACGGATAAACTAGGTGAGTGTACCCTCTTTTGCTTCCTAGAAAAATGTAAATTATGCATTGAAACTGACAAATAAATTACCATAAAAACATAGGACAGGAGTTAGTTATTCCCACAGTCAGACCTTTCAACTGAATCCTTTTTTTAAAAAGTATCTGAGAATGTTTCCCACAGTGTGTCTATACATTATTTATCCGCATCATCCTCCGCTTCAGTTTATCTATTTAGAAAAACAGATTGGCTAGCATGTAAATTATTTTATAGGCAGAAACTATCCCGTTACTGCTACATTTCTTCCCACAAATGAAACAGACTAAGCGAGTGAGATGACTTCTTGGCTGTCTCAGCTCGTGATGTAATATTTAGCATAGATCATCGTGCCTTTTACAAACCTGTGTGAAATGTCCTGTAACACTTGAGTGGCTGCAGCTGTCACCTCATTTCTTCTGGATTAAGTTTGGTCAGGAAAGAAGCTGCCTCATTTTCCAGTTGTCATTTCCCCAGGAAGTAAAAGCAAATTGTAATGAGGGAATCACAGCGGGAAGACCTGCTAACAAATGAGAGGCATATATTGACTGGCAGCCAGCATGCCATTTCAGTGATAAACGTATTTTTATACACTGCTGTTCAAGGTCATTCACTGTTGTCCTTGAGTGGGCAGCCATCAAAAATCGTGCAAGTCACATTCTAAACACTTCTAATAATCAGGGCAAAGATGCCTCACTTTCAAAAGAGAAATCAGTCATTAATTGTACACAGCACTTAGATAAATTAAACATCTGTACGTGCTTACTGTGGCTTTATGTTGCTTTTGTTGCAGATTGACCAGAAACCAAAGGAAATATAAATTTATGAGGTAGCTGTGAGGTATATAGGTGTAGATTTATTACAGTGTTCACAGAAGCCAAACTTGAACGTGGTCGGACCTCACTAAGCAGCCTGTCTCTGTTTTGTGGCTCTTTAGTTTTTAAAAAGTGTAAAGAACTTATAATCTAAGAATTCCAAAACAAAACTGTTCTCATTTTAAGACTTCCTACTATATGTTTGAAGTAGATTTTATATTAAAAATACTGAAAACAGTTTGTTTTTACATCTGCCCAAATGCAAAGGAAATGTTATCACTAACTTTTTGAACATGTACTCTGTAATTATTTGGAGAAACAGTGACTGAGTTATTCACCCTTTTTTATTCAAAACTGAGCCATGCTTGTCTAAATATTAAATGACCAAAACCATGTTGTTATCCAACTTTTATAATTTTTTTAACGTTTATTGATTTTTGAGAGAGAGTGTGAACAGGAGAGGGGCAGAGACAGAGGGAGACACAGAATCTGAGGCAGGTTCCAGGCTCTGAGATGTCAGCACAGAGCCTGATGTGGGGCTCGAACCCACAGACCGTGAGATCCTGACTCGAGCTGAAGTCGGACGCTCAACGGCCTGAGCCACCCAGGCGCCCTAGTTGTTATCCAACTTTTAAAATCTCCATAGATAGCAAAAGGTTTAGATAGAAATCTGATCTTAAGTAACCGTATTTTAAAAGTTATATGGAAAATGTGGTGGTTTGGATCATACAGTGTCTTTCAGTAAATATTTTTAAAAGTGTTATTGGCCCTAAAGTCCTTCTCGGGGTGTGTGTTTACAGTTAGCATATATTCACCAAACCTCGCAAGGCTTTCTCGCGGTCTGCCTGCACCTAATTCTCCATCCATCTTTATCGTTCTCCACTTGATCCCTTCACCGTAAATCCAAATCTTTCTGAAGGTGTTAGTTTTTCTGACCAGCGTCACCTTCTGACCATGCACCTCTGCACGGAACACGCTTCCAGTCTTGCCGCCCCCCACTTTACCCCAGCACACGCACTCGCCGTTGTTACCCGGAAGCTCTCCGGGCGTTCCTACAGTATTCCCACAATCTGATTTCTACCTGAAGGTATACACGTAAGGGCAGGAAAATGCGTGTCTCCCTGGCTTTAGCTTAGAACTTTGGTGATTCCAGTGTCCAGAGGCTCAGGACAGTAATCTCACACTTCCCTGTGGCGTCGCACATACACTCCCGCTGATCTGGTAACACACATAATTGCCCCCATATATCTAAACATATATCTAGAAACTTAGAGGTTCCTGGTGTCTGGCTTGGACCTTGAAATGCTTTTTCTCCATAGAAGTGGTTATAAATAGTGCTTAGGAGATTGAACTGGCACTATAAATCCCGAAACAATAAGAATTCTGGAGGCTTTTGAAAGCTGGCCTGGAAATCTAACTGCTATTTGCATTGTTTCAGTGGATGAAAGTGTCCAGGATTCTAAACACCTGAATCCTACCCAAGCGGTAGGACCCTTCATTTGATGGCTGCCTCTCTGAATACACTCCAGAATCCCGCATGGGAAAGAGTTGTTAGCGTGCGAGCATAAAACTACTAGGTGCCTGTGGAATAGCGTGGAGTGACACAGTCCGTCGTGAATGCACAGATCCACAAGTAGAATGGTTTCTTACTGCTTATATTGAACAAAAATTAATTATCAGGAATTTAAAAAACAAAAAAGTTCTCACAGCATCAATCTTGTCTGGACCTCGCGTGCATCATTCTGTGAGCTCTGGCTTTGGGCTCTGACTTTTTCACGTGTAAAACAGGAAGTATGAATCAGAATTCTCATTAAATTCTAAACTCTCCAAAGATCCAGAAATGGTATTTTCTGTTCTGTATGAAATTGCACGCACACCTTGAGCATGAAGATCCGCAGTGGCTTTAAGGAGCACTCTTAGGTTTATAAGTTGTTTGCGTTTTAGTTTAGGTGTCTTGGTAAAGCACTTACAAACTCTGACACCTGAGTAATCATAAATTTAAAACCTGTAACACTGTCACAGTGCTGACCACAGGCCATCTTAATATACAATGCTATGTCTAACTATTGATCTCAATTGACTGTTAAGTGAAAAGGTTTATGATAAGCTTTTACCATAGTATTATTTAAAAAAATACATTTCTTCAGCTGTATTATTTCTTTTTGAAAAAAACCCTCCCCTTTAAAAGAGGACACCTGCCTTCTATTTTCTACAAAAATGGATAGTGAGTCTCTATCCTTTCTAAGCCATATGAGCAACGAAATATGTAGTAAGTAATGTTTCTTTGTTAAATAATGCGTTTTTTTCTTAGGCAGAGGCAAATTTGGGGGGTGCATGTATGTGCTTACCATGTATGCACAATATTTATTTTAACCTTTAAAATGATCTCACCACTGTGAGTCTCACCTCTGAACAAATATTTTTATGAAAAAAAAAAAATAATGCAGAAGAATACCAAATTGAAATCATACAGTTAATCAGTTTTTCCTAGTATGAAAAAGACAAACTAATAAATAAGTCCAGAAAGATATGGGGCACCTGGGTGGCTCAGTTGATTGAACGTCTGACTTTGGCTCAGGTCATGATCTCACGGTTCATGGGTTCAAGCCCCACATCGGGCTCTGTGTTGTCAGCTCAGAGCCTGGAGCCTGCTTCAGATTCTGTGTCTCCCTCTCTCTCTCTGCCCCTCCCCTGCTTATGCACACGCACACACACTCTCTCTCTCAAGAATGAATAAACATTAAAAAGATTTTTTTTTCTTTTAAAGTCTGGAAAGATAAATGCCAAGTGATTCATGGTGGTTCCTGTAAGGCTTGAGATTTGATGAGTAAGAAATCCCAATTTTATTATAGGTACTTCAAAAAAGGTTGTGACATTATAGGTAAGTTTTAGTTTCCTTTTTTGATGTTCTCTATATTAAAATCGTAATAAACTTTAAACCATGGGGTGTCTGGCTGGCTCAGACAGAAGAGCATGCGACTCTTGATCTCAGGGTCATGAATTCAAGCCCCACATTGGATGTAGAGATTACAATAATATTAAATTTACAATAATAAAATAAACTTTAAAAAACCCTCCAAAATAAAAATTATGCTTCTGTAAAAAATCATTTTTGCTAATGCAAAGTTCATTTATATAATCTATTAAGCCTTCCGAAATGGGTTGGAACTGCCTTCTTTATATACTTACTTACTCCTAAAAGGAAATCCAGTATTAAATGGAGGCTTTTACTTGAGTTTTACATGCTTTCACTTAAAAGGGAATAAAATTAGAGGCGCCTGGGTGTCTCAGTGAGTTAAGTGTCCAACTCTTGATTTTAGCTCAGGTCATGATCTCAAGGTTCGTGGGATCAAGTCCTGCATCAGGCTCTGAGCTGATAGCGCTGAGCCTGCCTAGGATTCTCTCTCTCCCTCTCCCTGTCCCTCTCCCTCTCCCTGTCCCTGTCCCTATCCCTCTCCCTCCCTCTCTTCCCCCCCTCTCAAAATAAATTTAAAAAATAAAAATACAAAAGTGAATAAAATGAGTATGTATAGTATTAAGTATGCTTTTAATTGTATCCGTGGTAAGGCAAAGAATCTTATTTTAAGGCACACTGTTTGTTATATACGTGATAGCAATTATAAGCAAATTGCTAACAAAGTGAATTCTAAGTTAGAAACAAAAAATTTTCCAAGAAGGGTTCATGCTTGCTTGGGAAGAATGCAAATTAAAACAACAAAGTGGTTTGTTTCCCTTAAGGATTGTTGGAGAGCTTGTCAGTGCTGGAGTGCAACAAGTGGGCTAGTGTTATTGATTTTCACCTTGTGTTACCAAAACATTTTTCATTGACAAATATTAATTGCGTATTAAGTGCTAAAGAGTTTGATGGTCCAGATATTGAATTTTGTAATGAATTGGGCTTTTAGTTTGGTTTACCAGTAGGCAATATGGTGGCATGAAAAGATACAGAGGTTTAAGCCAGCATAACTTCCACTCCAAGAAAGTCAAGTAGATATTCCTGAAGAGTTTAAGCTCAGCAGTAGGAGATGTAATTCGTTTCCCTTTGCATTTCAGTGACTGACTGCTATTTAGCCAAATCATAGGGAATGCTTGTCTGAATAGGTGTTGTGTGACTATAATTAGTAGTAAAGTATCTGGAATGTCTTGCGTTGATTCTACCTTACGAATCTCGTGAATCATTGAAATTGCTACCGGAACAGAGTTGGTGATTGTGATCGTTACTATTAGTCTTTTTTTTTTTTTTTTTTTTTTAATTTTTTTTTCTCAACGTTTTTTATTTTTTATTTTTGGGACAGAGAGAGACAGAGCATGAACGGGGGAGGGGCAGAGAGAGAGGGAGACACAGAATCGGAAACAGGCTCCAGGCTCCGAGCCATCAGCCCAGAGCCTGACGCGGGGCTCGAACTCCCGGACCGCGAGATCGTGACCTGGCTGAAGTCGGACGCTTAACCAACTGCGCCACCCAGGCGCCCCACTATTAGTCTTTATAAATCATTAATTTGGTTAAACTATTTCTCCTTTTATTTTTGAAAAGGATCTGTAAATCAGAGTGAGCAACCCCAGTACGTACGTGTGTCAACATGGGTACACGCACAAAAATGCATGTTCTGTTTTTAATTCCTTTTTAGTGTCTTCCCCAACTTTTTAGTAGCATGTCTTGTTTTTTTATTCTTTTGGTAATTATATCCAGCGACATCTTTTATATAACGATCTTTCTTAAATATCAAAATCTGTGGGTAACTGATGAAATTAAGCAAAATTAAAATTAGAGAAATTAGACTGTCAGTTTGGGCAACCAGCTGGTATTGGTAGTTTCGATTATAAATTTAATCCTAACTCAGGTATTTCTTTTTGATTCTAGAAATTTGACCTTTTTACTAATTTATTTCCTGATCTCTGATCTAAATAATTACAATCTGATACAGGATTATCACCTAAGAGAAAAAATGTGACCAAACTCCAAAGCAGACTTATTAGCCCTTTCTTCTCTGCCTCGCCTTCCACTGCCCTTTCATCCTCGCTCTTCCTGTCTTTTCCCACGTTGGCTCTTCACGGGTTCTCGTAGCCACTCACACCCAGTGATTGAAGAGATACTCACGGAGAGACTGCTGTGCAGCAAGCGCCGGGTGCCAGATCCGTGCCACAGCGCCTCTCGACGTGCTGGTCGCTCCCAGATCCGTCTGTCCAGAGATCCGTCTCTCCTCCCCTCAGCCTTCTCCTTAGCTCCACATTCCTCTTTCTGACTCGCTAACGTATTTCCAACGACCTTCTCTAGTCCTCCACCTTAATATCTACCTATCCCAAACCTAGCTCCTCACGATTTCCCACCTGCCCCCATCCTCCCAACCTAGAAACATGTTCTTTCTCTTATGCCTTCCTGTCCGGGTCACAGCATCACTGTATCCCCAGTGGGCCCCTCTTTCCCGACCACATCCGGTTCCTCATTCGATTCCTAATTGATGCACTACATTTTCCTCTTACCCTATCCTTTTTTTTTCTAGTTCCTCTCTCCTTTTCCCTCTGCCAGAATTTTCTTAAGACTGGTCTGATCTGGGGGCACCTGGGTGGCTCAGTCGGTTGAGCGTCCAACTTTGGCTCAGGTCATGATCTCGCGGCTCATGAGTTGGCAAGATCAAGCACCACATTGGGCTTGCTGCTGCCGGCACAGAGCCGGCTTTGGATCCTCTGTCTCACACTCTCTCTACCCCTCCCGTGCTCACGCGCTGTCTCTCTCAAAAATAAATATACATTAAAAAAAAAAAAGAGGGGCACCTGGGTGGCTCAGTCATTTGGGCGTCCAACTCGGATTCGGCTCAGGTCACAATCTCACATTTCATGAGTTCAAGCCTCACGTCAGGCTTTGTGCTGACAGCACAGAGCCTGCTTGGCTCTTTGGATTCTCTCTCTCCCTGTCTCTCTGCCCCTCCCCTGCTCACGCTCTCTCTCTCGCTCTCTCTCAAAATAAATAACTTAAAAAAAAAAAAAGCCTGGTCTGATCTGACCATTCTCCTATTTAGAAACTTCAGAAGACTCTCTGTTGGGTGTCAACTTAAATCCAGATTTCTTAGCACAACAAAAAGACGGTGTGTATGGCCTGGCCATAGCTACCTTTTTGCTTCACCTGCAAACCCTGTCCTCCCCGGTGCTCCCCACCCCCTCACTTCCATTGGCAGAGTGACACAGGACTGCCTGCTGCTCTCCTGGGCCTCCCTCACATGTTTGCCGGACTCATCTTTCCTCTTAGGATGGCCTTTTGTTTCTGGCCAACTTCTGCTCATCCTTTACAGCTCAACTCAAATACCACCTTGATTCTGTGCCTGGTTCTGATGTATCATACCCTGAACAGCAATGGCTGTCTATTCTTCTGGGTTTCCGTGGCACCTTATGCACATTTCTGTTGTGCTGTTAATTGCACTCTACAGTAGCTGCTTGCTGTCAATCCGTCTCTCTTTTCTCCCAGCTTCACTGGCAGGTGTGTGTCTCATCTTTGTGCTCTGACACAGGGTCTAGGACATAATCAGCTCTCAGTAAACATTTTTAAGTACATTTGTGCTAAAAATATTTAATTCCATGAGGTAGGCAAGACATACATTACCCTTATCTTACAAATAGGCAAATCTTGTCTCAGAAAATTTTGCCCATTCATAAACGCAGCAAGGACAAATTTTAATCCACTAGATAAACGCGGGATAGTTTAAGGGTAAGTCAGAGGACTTACAAGTAACGTCACTGTGATTTTTGCCACAATAATTGCTCTGGAATATTTGCAAATGCAATTGCTATGTGAAAAAAAAGTCTGGGGCCCCTGGGTGCCTCAGTTGGTTAAGCGTCCTTCTCTTGACTTCGGCTCAGGTCATGATCTCATAGTTCATTGGTTGGAGCCCCGCATCGGGCTGTCAGCGCAGAGCCTGCTTCAGATCCTGTCTCCCTCTTTCTCTGCCCTTCCCCTTCTTGCTCTCTCTCCCTTTCTCTCTCCCTGTCCCCCTCTCCCTCCCTCCTTCCCTCCCTTTCTCTTTCTCTCTCTCCCTCAAATATAAATTTTTTTAAAAAGTCTACATATATTATTGTATTCTTTTATTACTGTTTTAATACTGAGAAAAATGTTGAATGTTACATGAAAGTCAGGAAGGTAATTTTATAGTTTTATAACTTGGCGTTTCTTAACAAAAGAGATGTACCCTGTAGTATACAACAACATTAATTAGGTGATGTTCCAGACTAATCTGACTTTCTGTTTTAATAAGGTTAAAAGGCATGGTACCACACATAAAAGTATAAAATTCCTGCGTATATATTATGTATTAGTAGGTATACTCTATTCTCCAAAATAAATACAAGACAAAAGATGTGCTAACATCCTGGTTAATAGATGTATGAATTTTTTAAATGTATGTAATACCTTAATTTTCTACAACACTTTCCAACTAATTTCTTTTTTTGGAACAGTGCAAATGTTAAATCCTCTTGAAGTGTGTTTTTTAAAAGTAGGAATTCTGTAGCTTTAGTACGGTCTACATAAGACAGTTTTGTGTCGCCAGACGGTATATACCAGGTATATACCCGGTGAGGGACCACATGTGTGAGGGTCCTGTCCTGCTACTCAGGTCAACAGCCATCTTGTGTTTACCTTGACCCAGATCAGAAATGAGGAGAGTGCTGAGTTCTGTCAGTTGACGGAGGACGTGTGTGTGCTGAAGGCCTGCTATGTAAGGGCCTAGTGTTTTGAGAGGGGACAGAGGTGACCAACCCGGCACACGTTTCTGGGATTCCAAGAGGAAGCAACAGGGATTTCCTCACGTGGCACAGTATCGCCTTTAACAATACTCTCTCCTATCTTCTTTGAAAATTTATGTAACCATTCTGTGTCCAATTCTTAGGAATCCTTTGAATATTTAACATCACAATTGTCACTCTGGGAATATAAAAACAAAAGTTCGTTCATTTTAAGATTTCTAGCATGTGTTCGAATAGACTCATATTAGAAACACCAATTTAAAAACATTTAGCTTTGGGTCTGCCCAAACCTGAAGAAAACATTTTCTGTGACTTTTGAAGCATATGTGAGTTATATACTGAATAAGTGTTTTATAATTATTTCATACCAGCAATGTGAATATTGGACAGCAGTTTATTCACTATCTTTTTATTTAAAACTGATCCGCATTTGTCTAAATCACATTAGCATTCAGTGTTTCAGTACCCATGAATCATCTTTAAATATGACTAATTATTTTTAAATGTTGATGAAAAATGTTATGGCTCGAATTACATCGTTAACTAGATTTTTTAGTGTTATCATTACTGAGCTTAAAAGCCTCACTCAGAATACTAATACACTATTATCCTGTCATCAACCAAAAACCCGTGGTAATTATGTTTGAAAATAATTGGAAGTTTGTGACGTCCCAGGATTTTGGGCAAACAATTTCAAAATATGCTGTAAGACTGACCACTTGAACATGTGAAAAAAGGATGTATCAGTTATGTATAGCTCAATTGGATATTTTATAGTTACTTCATCCTGAAAATATGTGGTCTGCTGAAGCAGATGAGAGGTGGGTGGGCATGTGCACACACAGGCATGGGTGTGGTCAGCTCTTCATTATCTGTAGCAAGAGAAGGAAGAAGCACTTCAACGTCAATAGGTGAGACTTACGGAAAATTGATTCTTTGAATCTGAATAAGTCCCTGAGTTGAATAGAAGGGGAAAAAAACCTCCTAAAACCAGTACATACATTTAACAAAGGTTGCTGTTACAATGACCTCATCATTTTAAGATCGGGAAACACCTAAAGGCTTAAATGTTTATTCTCTATTTGTATTCTATAGACCTTCCTTTTTAAAGGTAATTTTGATCATCTACAGTTGACATTGGTGAAAATAAAAGCTTCAGTAATCACAAAAATCTGAAATTATTACTACTGCCTAAATTATAGTAGTAAAAAGTCTTGAGCATTTATGTTGATTCTTACTCTTCTTGGGGAAGGTTGTTGTGTGTGCACATGTGCTTGTTGGTATATAATCCTCCACAAAAAGAATTCCAAAAACTATTGCTTGTGTCACAAGGATTACCAATATGTAGATATTGAAAAGCTCCTTTAATTCATCTGTGTCAGTTAGCTTATCCCCAGATGGCATTTAAGTAGCTTTTAGTGACTGAAAATGGGCACTATATGCTGCGGCTATGTTTAGGGATAAAGACAGACAGCGCACTTGAGGCACTATATCTTATAATCAAACTTAAGGTAGCTCGCTTTATTACATTTATCCTTAAATCTATTTTCCATTTAGATGTTCAAATGATACCAAATCTACTTGTCTTTCGCCCTGAATGTATATTCTTTTCAATTAGATAGCGATGGAAAACTCAATTCATCGGATGGTTCCAATACCCCTTGGCTTGGAAACTGCCACAGCGGGTTGACTCTATATCATAGAGTCGGCATAATGTGAATAACAAGTATTGCCTCAGCCCTCCATCAAGAAAAGAAATTATAGAGATAAACAACCCGTTTTCAACCCTCAAATCTCGGTTCAAAATCATTATAGAATCGCCAAAGGGCAGCATCTAGGCTTACGTGCTTACACTGTAGGAGATAGTACAGCCAATAAGAAACGGGTCCCTCTTTAATACTAGAGAGCTTTAGGAATCCTTTCACCATCTACTTTGCTTTTGGTCAATACTTTAGTTTCTATATTTTGTGCCCCACGCGAGAAAAAGCCAGGGTCCTAATTTTATAACGATTCTTTCCTCAAGTGGTGCTTATTTATGGTACCCGTAGGTAGATGTTGCCTCTTTGGAGCACAGATGAGCTAATGGGACCCAGGCCCAGGGAGGGAGGCTGCCAAGGAGAAAGGCAGGACCACCGTCCTCTGTGGCCCAGGTGGCCCAGGGGGGCCACACAGGCGATCCTCCATGTTCTCTGCCAGGAGAGAACGGTGGCAGCTTCTAATCTTTCAACCTCTGTTCTAAGGTCAAGGAAGAGTTCCTCTTCGCCCACCACTGCTGTGGGGGCCAGGGGACCGCTGGGGTGAGTGAGCTCCCCTGGGAGACCTGGCCCTTTCTCCCAGGCAGCACGGCCATCCACTGTCCTCACAGAGCTGGCGGGGTGGGGGAGATTGCACCAGGATGGGAAGGGAGAATGGACCAATCCGGGAACCTTCTTCCAGACCCCCTATACGTGGAAGTCACCGGGCTCCAGAGTCTAGGGATCTAGGAGGCCCTGGTTGCTGAGGGAGACAATGGGGCAGACACTTCCCCAGCAAGGCCCAGCTCCACGTGGCCGCGGCTCTCAGGCAGCCTGCTGTGACCCCCTGGGCTGCAGCTGTGACCACCATCTAGCACTCGAAGTCTGCGTTATTGGGCAGGGAAGAGTCATTTAGAAACTCTGGTGCAGAGGCGCCTGGGTGGCTCAGTCAGTTAAGCGTCCGACTCTTGGTTTCAGCTCAGGTCATGATCTCACTTTTTATGGGTTCCAGCCCCGCACTGGGCTCTGCCCTGATAGCGTGGAGCCTACTTGGCAATTGTCTCTCTCTCTCAATCTCTCTCTGCTCCTCCCCTGCTCACTCGCTCGCTCTCTCAAAATAAACAAACTTAAAAAATATATATTGGTGTATAATGTACCTACATGCCAACTACATGAAAATCGGGTATATAGAAATTGAAGCTTGGCAGCTTATAGTTTTTGTTTTTTGTTTTTTGTTTTTACCTGGCGCTCTGTGAGACAACAGTTTCCAGAGCCAGGCTGCCTGGATTCTCATCAAAATAAATTACTCCAATTCTCGGCACCTCAGTTTCTTGATCTCTAAGGTAGGGTCTAACGTAGTGTTCTTACCTCGTAGGGTTAATCTGTAAGGATTAAGAAGTTTATATAAAAGTGCTGAGGGGCGCCTGGGTGGCTCAGTCGGTTGAGCGTCTGACTTCGGCTCAGGTCAGCATCTTGCAGTTTGTGAGTTCGAGCCCCGCGTCAGTCTCTGTGCTGACCACTCAGAGCCTGGAGCCTGTTTCAGATTCTGTGTCTCCCTCTCTCTCTGACCCTCCCCGGTTCAGGCTCTGTCTCTCTCTGTCTCTCAAAAATGAATAGTCATTAAAAAAACAAAAACCCAACTTACAGCATTCCCCGGCACAGAACAGGTGCTATGAAAGTTTCTCCTTATGGGGCGCCTGGGTGGCCCAGTCGGTTAAGCGTCCGACTTCAGCCAGGTCACGATCTCGCGGTCCGTGAGTTCGAGCCCCGCGTCAGGCTCTGGGCTGATGGCTCGGAGCCTGGAGCCTGTTTCCGATTCTGTGTCTCCCTCTCTCTCTGCCCCTCCCCCGTTCATGCTCTGTCTCTCTCTGTCCCAAAAATAAATAAACGTTGAAAAAAATTTTTTTAGAAAAAAAAGAAAGTTTCTCCTTATGCTTTTTGGATTCCCTGCGGGACGTAGCTCGCCAGTGCACTCTATAGACCTTTTAGTGTATGATTTTAGAATGTATTTGAAGGATGACAAAAGCTGCTTGTTGCAGTTGGCCTTTGATAAATGCAAGTTTTTTGTTTGTTTGTTTCCAAGTATGAAGTTCTGGGATCCGTTTTTTTTATCCGTGACCACCGTGATAAGCCAGAAACTGTGTTCTTCAAGCGCCCAAGTGATGGCTGTGTCAATAATTGTGAGGTTGCAAAAAAGTAGACGGCAAGGAATAGAATGGGCTCATTGGTCCATAATTTGTACATTTGTAAATGAGAATAAAGAGCCAGAACGCAAAATTAGTACGAACGATTTTTGGAAAGGGGGGCAGGGGCAAAGGATTGAAGACAAGGACTGACGATCTGCGGTTTCGTCAGCGGAGGCCTTTCTGGGCCTTACAGCCCAGCCCAGGCTCCCTGCTGGGGACAGGTGTCCACACACACGCCACTTTCCTAGGGACACGGGGAACTTGGCGTGTCAGCCATCCGCACACCAGCGGCTTCACCACAGCTTTCCCGAGGCACAGCTGCAGTGTTCTGGTAAAATCATCGCAGTGCAGGCCTTCCCGCACGCCTTTCCGAGAAACCCTAACGGCACACGGTTGCTGCTTCCAACTCAGTCGGCTTGAAATTCCACGTTCTGAGACGTGGTTAGCTAAGGTGGCCCTTAATTTTTTTTTTTATATGAAATTTATTGACAAATTGGTTTCCATACAACACCCAGTGCTCATCCCAAAAGGTGCCCTCCTCAATACCCATCACCCACCCTCTCCTTCCTCCCACCCCCTATCAACCCTCAGTTTGTTCTCAGTTTTTAACAGTCTCTTATGCTTTGGCTCTCTCGAACTCTAACCTCTTTTTTTTTTTTTTTCCTTCCCCTCCCCCATGGGTTCCTGTTAAGTTTCTCAGGATCCACATAAGAGTGAAACCATATGGTATCTGTCTTTCTCTGTATGGCTTATTTCACTTAGCATCACACTCTCCAGTTCCATCCACGTTGCTACAAAAGGCCAGATTTCATTCTTTCTCATTGCCACGTAGTATTCCATTGTGTATACAAACCACAATTTCTTTATCCATTCATCAGTTGATGGACATTTAGGCTCTTGCCATAATTTGGCTATTGTTGAGAGTGCTGCTATGAACATTGGGGTACAAGTGCCCCTATGCATCAGTACTCCTGTATCCCTTGGATAAATTCCTAGCAGTGCTATTGCTGGGTCATAGGGTAGGTCTATTTTTAATTTTCTGAGGAACCTCCACACTGCTTTCCAGAGCGGCTGCACCAATTTGCATTCCCACCAACAGTGCAAGAGGGTTCCCGTTTCTCCACATCCTCTCCAGCATCTATAGTCTCCTGATTTGTTCATTTTGGTAAGGTGGCCCTTAATACCATCCAACACTACGATGGCGTGATTGGAAAGCTTGGAGGGAGTTTAAGGAAAAGCCACAGACATGATTAAAAAGTTGGAAAATGAAACTTGAAATCTTATAGTCACTGAGGTTTGTTTCGTTGGTTGGGTTGTTGTTTTTTTTTTTTTTTTTTACATCCCGAAAAGAGAGAATGAGTAACAAAGGAGCAAGTTGCTGTAACAGCCCTCAAGTCTATAAAAGGTTATCCTGCCGATAGACAGCTGTCTGGTCTCCGCCTCTGTGAGGCCACAGCAAGAGGGAGCAGGCTCACACTGTAGCATTTTGGATTTAGATTTGATATAAGGAGAAATTTCCTGACAAAACACATTGTTAAACACAGAAAAGCGTCCTCAGGGGTTTAGAATCTTCTCTAGAGATACTTGCAAACCGAATAGATGTTCCTCTGTCTGGCCTGCTTTAAGCAGCCCTGTTCACATACAGAAAAGAAGGGGTGACCTTTCAGTGTTCTAGGCAACATCACCTGGCCTTAAGAGCCCACACACAAAAAGGCTGGAAAAGGCTTCGTTCGTAGCAGTAATTAAATTTTACTTGGGTCTTCTGCGTGGTCATAGATGAAACTTTTTGTTTAATGGCATACTCTGCCTGGATTGTTTGTTTCCTTGAGCATTTGAACCTTGAATATATAATAACATTTTCACAAATTGGTTGCTTCAGAGAAAAGAAAGAGGGAGTTTTTTCTCCAGTGTAATTAACTCTTAACTTCTTAACTCTTTTGAAATGGCTCTTTTTTGATGAGTCTTTGCCTTGCGTAACAAACCAAGCTGTCAGTCCCAGTGATGTCTTCGTCTTCTCTTGGCCTTGAGCTGTTACCTCCCTGCCAGTCAGCCATGAAATCAGTGGCCTTCAGTATTGGGATGTCAGAAAGGCCTGCACGTCAGACCCTGGCCCTCTGTCCTTATCTGCCCTTTTCTGACTCTGGCACCGTCTGTAAGAGAAGTCAACTGTAGGGGCTGGTGCTTTGGATGCAGAGGTGAACGTGTCCTGAGCCGCCCTGGGCATTGCTTGTTATCCTTAAGAAGAACCAGCACCAGGAACGTGTAGGTATTTGTAAGCCTTTGGTATCACTCTCCTTTTCTTTTCGGGGCGGATCCTCACTTCCTAGGTACTCACTTCCCTGACTGTGTGGCTCACCTCCAGCCTGTTTTCCTGTCTCCACACACACGCTTCCTTCAGGGTCCCCTTAAACTGAGGATCTCCGCCATGTTGGTACCCCAACAAAGCATGTTCACCCTGTTCTCTACCAGAGCACATTCTAGGGGAAATCCCTCAGCCAAGAGCTTCATTGGATTTGTAGAAATTTCAGAGACCACGTGCAGCCAACTAGGGACATACTTCCAGCTCAGTAGACCTTTCAGGCACCCCCAAATCACAACTGTCTTTTTTTTTAAGCTTCTTTATTTATTTTGAGAGAGACAGTGCACACACATGCATGCAAGCCGGGGAGGGGCAGAGAGAGAGAATACCAATATCCACTGAGTGTGGAGCCCTAGACGGGACTCAGTCTCACAAACTAGCATATCATGACCTGAGCTGAAATCAAGAGTCAGGCACTTAACGGACCGAGAGCCCCACAACTGCCTATCCGAATCTGAAGCTCACCGTGCGGTCCCACCAGAGGCCTACAGCCAATGCGGTCTCCTTCCCTCTCCGTCCCACAGGTCTTGGGTGAGGCTGTGACAGTGCTGTCCAGGTTCTTTTATCTTCCAGGTCATTTTAGGACATTTCCTATGAGGTGCATGGTCCGAACTTCATAACCTTTCCCCCGTAAACAAAACAAAAACCAAAAACCTTTCCCTTCTTACGGTGCTCATGATAACACAACTTCACCTACCTTAGGAAACCTTTCCTTCGCAATTTATGTCAAAAGTAGGAAAGTATTTTGTGTGGTTGGGTTTCCTCCCCCCCTTTAAAAAAGTGGTGAAACCTGCAAATAAATACAAAATGTTCTCTTTGGTCTTGTTCAGTCCCTCATGTGGGTGTGATAGAGTGCTACCTTTCGGCATCAGTTCTCAAACTTGTCGTTTGAAAGCCAAATATCCAAAACACTCCAGGAAGAGACAGACCCTGTAAAGCGCAATTTTAAAGAAAGTATCCTAGACAGTCCTAGCTTCTGTTGATGCTGACCTAATCATTTGTGAAATGTGTGCCTCTTCTCCTCTGTGCAGGACGGTTAATTCTGTTTCTTCGAGGAGTACGCTGCGACTGCCTGTTAAAACTGCTAGGCCAGTGCACATACTCCTCATTATTATCAATCCTGCCTCTCAGCTCCTTTTCTTCGGTAAGAAAGACGGAAGGATGTTTACCAATTCAGCACTGTCTCCTGCCAGGGGTTATTGTTTGATTTCTTTTATTGTTCGTAGCACTTCTTGAATTAGATTAATTTCTTTATATTCCATTTCTGTCTTTTCAAGACAGCAATTTCTTTTGACTAAAGAATAGAACAAGACACGATACCCATTCGCATGTAAAAAGTAGACCAAGCCTCCTTTTGTTTTGAAACCTGTTGTTTGGGGAAGCATTCTGTACAGTTTAGCATTTAAGATCCCAGCCACTGGGTGGGCCCCATCCCAAGCCCTCACTGGCTCTGTGTGATCCCCAAACAGCTACATCTCCCTTGCCGGAAGGAAGCGAGGTTAAAGTCCATTCAGCTGTTGCCTGCACAGATCTGAGAAGTTCAGAGATTCTGAACAAAAGACAATGGCATCATTTCCATGACACTGAGGTTCTGAAGCACCTCTTAGGCTGAGGTTGTAATGAACTCACTTCCCTCCTTCCCTGAGGACCCCGAGTGGCACTTGCTTTCTTGCTCCACCACGGGTCTCCAAGCGGACGCTGCAGGCAGCACTCCGTGGTTTCTTCTGGGTTCCTGTAAGATGCCCTGCGGGGCAGCCGACAGTGTCTTACCATGTTGTGTGTGTGTGTGTGTGTGTGTGTGTGTTCTGATCTACAGTGTAGTCCCCCTTTGCCCAGACTAAGGAAACTAACAAATGAAGCTTAGTATCCAGGGCGGCCTCAACAACAATACATGGAAACAGAACAGTGCCAGAAAAAGTACTGATCCCCACCCCCCCCACCCCGTGCACCCAGCAGGAGCATGCGTTCAGCTCAGGACTTCCTGGCAGTAAAGCAAGGACATGTTACAATTATGTAATTATTGTTACATGAGAAAGGAAAGCAACAACATTTATCTGGAAAGACAAACATTTTACTGGCAGAACAGTCCAAGATGACATTTAATTCACAGGATCTTCTGTTAGAGACACTGGATAACATAATGAAGGATGTCCTCAGCTGACACAGAAGTAATCTTGGAGTGGATGTTTTAAATAGCAGCCCTCTGTAAAAGTAGAAGTTATGTGAAAACGTTTTCGTGAACACTTTTCTGAAGGAGCCTGTGTGTCTGGCTTTCTGCCTTTACCTCAGGGCGAACCTCATCTCACAGAGAGGTACATTAATGTGACCACTGGGTTGGGACCTCCTTCGGACCTGCCGGTTTATGGCCACTTCACTGTTGCCAACTCACTGGTCGCTGATTAAGAAGAGATGCTAATCTGAAGGAGGCAGGGTTGGCATTCTGTGTTGAGCGTTAGGGGCCCAAACGCCAGGAGGAGGGTCATGCACTTCTAGAGGGCTCTGCGGGCCCTGAAGGAAGGGCCAGCTTTTCTTAGAGGAGCCTTTAGTCTACTCACACTTTTAGATGCATACCAGGACCCCGGAAGCATAGAAGTAACTGTTTTGGCCTTTTGGATTTGTTTTCCCAGTAGAGTTGCCGCATAATGTTACGTGTCCAGGCGTACAACATCATGATTCCACAGATGTATACATTATGCCGTGCTCACCACAAGCATAACTGCCACCGGTCACCACACACCACTATCACAGCATCATCGACTATACTCCTTGTGCTGTGCGCTTCATTCCTGTGACATATCTATTCCGTAGCTGGAAGCCTGGATCTCCCACCCCCCACTTCACGCATTTTGCCCATCCCTCCACCCCCTGCCTGCTGGCAGCCGTCAGTTTGTTCTCTGTGTTTACAGATCTGATGCTGCTGCTTTTTTGTTTGGTCATATTTTTTTTTTAATTTTTTTTTAACGTTTTATTTATTTTTGGGACAGAGAGAGACAGAGCATGAACAGGGGAGGGGCAGAGAGAGAGGGAGACACAGAATCGGAAGCAGGCTCCAGGCTCCGAGCCATCAGCCCAGAGCCTGACGCGGGGCTCGAACTCACAGACCGCGAGATCGCGACCTGGCTGCAGTCGGCCACCCAGGCGCCCCGGTCATATTTTTTTTTGATTCCACGTGTGAGTGAAATCACACAGTATTTGTCTTTTTCAGTCTAACTCATTTCACTTAGCATAATGCCCTCTAGGTCCATCTATGTTGTCACAAATGACACATTCTCATCTTCTTTTTTTTTTTTGATGGCTGTGTAATATTCGTGTGTGTGTGTGTGTGTGTGTGTGTGTGTGTGTGTGTGTGTATACACCACATTCTCCTTATCCATTTATTGATGGATTCTTAGGTTGCTTTCTATACCTTAGCTATTGCAAATAATGCTGCAATAAACATAAGGGTGCATATATCTTTTTGCATTGGTATTTTAATTTAGGTAAATGCCCAGTAGTAGAATTATTGAATCATATAGTATTTCTGTTTCTAATTTTTTGAGGAGTATGGAGATACTGGTTTCCATAGTGGCTGTGCCAATTTCCATTTCCCACCACACTGTAGCAAAGGTTCCTTTTTCCCCACATCCTCACCAATACTTTTTGTTTCTTGTGGAAGAAACTATTTCGAATCAAGTATTCTTAAAATTTTTTTAATGTCTTATTTATTTGAGAGAGAGACAGAGAGAGAGACCATGAGCGGGATCGGGGCAGAGAGAGAGGGTGACACGGAATCCAAAGCAGGATCTAGGCTCCGTGCTGTCATCACAGAGCCCAACGCAGGGCTCAGACTCACGAACCGCGAGATCGTGACCTGAGCTGAAGTCGGACGCTTAACTAACTGGGCCACCCAGGCATCCCCTTGAATCAAGTTTTGTTAATGGGAGGGTAGCACTCAATTCCATGAGACACCGGGCAGGAAATAAGGGAGCCAGGCAGTGGGCATTAGCAGCACAGGAGGAATTGAATTGGTAAAAGGGAGGACAAGTGTCCAGACTGAAGGGCCACCTCTGCTCATCCCTGTCTCTCGTGGCCACATGCACACAAAGGCCCAGGATCACCAGAGCTTTCAGTCTTTCAAGAGAGGCCAGAAATCTTGATTTTATGTGATATCTGATGAGTTAGAATATGAGCTCAGAAAACTTTTTTTAAACATTTTTCAGGGGCGCCTGGGTGGCTCAGTCGGTTGGGCGTCCAACTTCGGCTCAGGTCATGATCTCGCGGTCCGTGAGTTCGAGCCCCGCGTCGGGCTCTGTGCTGACAGCTCAGAGCCTGAAGCCTGCTTCAGATTCTGTGTCTCCCTCTCTCTCTGACCCTCCCCCGTTCATGCTCTGGCTCTCTCTGTCTCAAAAATAAATAAACATTAAAAAAAAAATTTTTTTTTAAAAACATTTTTCAGCCCAAGCCAAACACATCTCCAATCTGGTTTCAGATTAGGCTGAACCTAAGGGTCTTCAGTTTGCAACCTCTGTCTTAAAGCGAGGCCTTTTACTATCTTAACCGTGACATAGCTTTAAATTGGCCCACAGAATTTCAGGTTTTTAGCAGAACTGAATCTTGATTTTAAAAACCAATTAAAGATGCTTTCCAGTGATCTCAGTAAATTGACCTAGTCAGTGAGAACGGTCATTTTTTCCCTTTTAATTGGTTAACTTTTTACCCTCTTCCGCAATAATTTTCATTTTAGGGTAGGTGGCAGGATAATTATTCAGCAGGCTCACCTTGTTGCTCAATTAGCACCACATTAGGAGCCTAGCACCATGGATAGTTGCCATATCTGTTTAATAAAATGTTTAATGAAATGAAATCTGTTTCTAGGCTACCTTAGCATGCTAACTGATACTGATTCTGGGATATATGGTAAGGGCCTCCCCCCCTCCCGATTAAATTGTATACTCAAGTAATCCAGTTTTGTGATTATATTTGTCTTATCATTTTTTCCCAGCTTATTGACATATAATTGACATATGACATTGTAGATGTTACAGGTGCCCATGTGATGGTTTGATACACTTATACGTTGGAAAGTGATTACCACCATAGCATTGGCCAACACTTCCGTCTTGTCACGTAATTACCATTTCTTTTTTGTTGATGAGAACGTTTAAGATCTACTCCCTTAGCACCTTTCAAACGTCTGTCATCTTTAAGTAAGGAGGAGTAACACAAACATTAATATTACTTATTGGATCCTTATTATATGCCATCATTGCACAGAATGCTACATATATAGTAACTCATTGAATCTTCACAGAGCTCTTTGAGGCAGGTATTATCAACATCATCATCATCATTCCTGCTTTCTAGACATGGTACCCTGAGGTTAAGTAACTCACATCATGTGCCCTAGGTCCTTCAGTGTGTAAGTAGTAGAACCCAAAGGCAAGCCAGACAGCCTGACTCAGAGCAGTGTTCTCTGCCAGCCTGAAGCCCAGGGCTTTGCAGTGTAACATGTTTTCTCTGAGTGTTGAAAACCGGGCATTATTTTGGATCCCACAGTGCCCTGAAAGTCTAGTGACAGAAAAGAACAAAATCCAAAGAGCACTGAGAAATGGGCTTGTATCCCCACTCCTCCCTCCTTCCCTCCTTTTAGTCACTCAGCTATGAACTATAAGAAGATTCTTACTGAAATTTACCACATATATGGGGCTGAGCTACATAATGCGCCTGATGTTCCCACTGAGACTCAAGGCTCACAATTGTTCATTAAAAAAGAGGCGGTGCCCGGGTGTCTCCGTTGGTTAAGTGTCCAACTCTTGATTTTGGCCCAGGTCATGAGCTCAGGGTCATGAGATCAAGTCCCACACCGGGCTCCAAAATGAGCGTGGAGCCTGCTTGGGATCCTCTCTCTCCCTTTCTGCCCCTCCCCCCGTCAAAATAAATAAAATAAAAACATTAAAAAAAATAGATGGAGATAAACCTTCCTAGTAGTGTCTCCATTGAAGGGAACATATTTCCCCATTCCTTTCCAGACAGAGGGAGGAGACCAACCCATAGCTTGTAAGCAGACTGAATATTGGTTAATGTGGTCGAGGTATGATCTTCCATAGTTGAGTAAAAGGACATTAATACAATATTATGCTAATTTGCTTAGTATGCCAGTGTTTTTAATGACAATATCATTAAAGTTGAGTATCATTTTTTATTAGTAAAGACCTTTCATCATAGATGTAGTCTAAAACACAACTCCCTTTTTTTTCAGTTCATGGTTAAATCAATGATAGCTATTTGGCAAAGGCTCAAAATGATCCCAGTTAACTTGTCTGTAATAGTATTTGATTTCTGTATGTGTTCAAACCTCCCAACAGGTACGTGTATGTATGTTTACTAATTGTAGCCAAGTGCATTTAAGCCCAGTGTTATTGGTGGGAAATGAAGCGTAAAACATGAAAAATGTATAATTATTAAGGGTTGAAATTATAGTTTTTAACTCCTTTCAGAAGAGGGATATTACGATGCAGCTTTGATTGTTTTTCATTTCAGATGAGTGAGGTTCCTAATTAAGTAAAATTCTTCCCTCTAATGGACATAAGTAAATTAACATATTGGTTCGTCTGTTAATATATGCTTTTCCATTGGACTCACGCTGTCCTCCCAATGCAGAGACAGGTAGCTTCTTCAGAACAAGATTAAAGAAAGCCCTTGGATATATCAGTGGGAGAACTTTCGTTGCTTTTCCTATTTTTCTCACCTAATTTTATAAATAAGGATCATAACAGTATCTAATCTCCATGGCATAACTTGTTCAACATTGAATGCATTTGCATGTGTATGTGTAACAGTTCTGTGGAATGCAGACCGTTAATGACCCTGACTTTTATTTTAGACGATCCATGGACACAAGGGACCAATCACTGCAGTGGCCTTTGCTCCTGATGGACGATATCTTGCCACCTACTCAAATACGGACAGCCACATTTCTTTCTGGCAGGTACGTGTAGATGCTACAGGGTCCTAGGGTATACTGTATGTTTGCTTTTGCTACGAAAGGCTTCCTGTTCTGCCCGCCCTCCCCGCTTCTTTCAACAAATATCACATGTTATTGCTGACTGCTTATGTGCTACATGCCAGCATGCAGGGTGCGCTGAGAATACAGTTAGCAATCTGGAGGTGGGGGTGGGGTCTGCTCTCACAGGGCTTGCAGTCTGTAAATAAGCAAGCAGTTACAATACAGAGGGGAGCCTGAGAATAAGGTTGTGGGACAGATTCACAGAGGAGGTGACATCCGAACTGAGACAGGGTCATGCTGAGTAAGGGCTGGATGGTAAGGGGAGGGCAGAGTGGGTATTTAGGGAGAGAAAGCAGGAGCAGCCTTTCAGTGGTAAGCCAGGGCACGGCATGCCTGGGGGCCCGGCCGGAAAGGCACGGGGCCAGGGAGGTGCTGCCCAAGGATGCGGGCAACCCCAGCAGGGCAGAGGCCAGGGAGAAGGCAGCGAGTAGTAGCTTCATATCCCGTCTATATTATCTCATCTGTTTGCGTTCTGAATTTCCCACATAATGCTCTTCATTCCTGAACTATCAAAACATTTTCAAAACCCCGAGTGTCGGGGCACCTGGCTGGTTCAGTTAAGTGTCCAACTTTGGCTCAGGTCATGATTCCGTGTTAGCGCGTTCGAGCCCCGTGTCGGGCTGTCTGCTGTCAGCATAGTGCCCGCTTTGGGTCCTCTGTCCCCCTGTCTCTCTGCTCCTCTCCTGCTGGTTCTTTCTCTCTCTCTCTCCTCTCTGCCTCTCAAAAATGAAATAAGCATTAAAAAAGATTTTTAAACAAACAAAAAAACCAAAACCCCGAGATCATTGAGTGGCAGTTCATGAGGATGCCTGTGTTTAACTGTGACTAAAATGCCTATTAACTTTGAGCGCCTAATTTTTACAGTAGAACTTGTTTTAGCCTCAAAAATTAATCTCCATTCCATCTTTTTAATTACCTTACTCCTGATAATTGGTAAAAAAAAAAAATTTTAACATTACCAACTCCCTCCCCGATGAAAAGCCAATTTAAAATTTTGTTATTACCTTTACTCTCCTAAAATGCACGTATGTTTTATGAGATTCAGTTTATTGCCTTGAAAGCTAAAAAAAAAAAAAAAAAAAAAAAAGTTTAAATAAGACTTCAGCACAACTTGACGATGGTTTTTAAAAAATCAATAGCTAATAAAATGTAAAACAGATACAATAAATTGCTTAATTCACAACATACTATTAAACCGTGACAACTTCCAAATCTGTCACAGACTTTTCCCTACTCTTCATTTGATTTCGTTTTCCAGTTTGTTTTCTCATTATCTTTTCTCCCAGAATATAGCTCCCGCATCTTAATTGGCTCCTATTAAACTCTCTTCCTCGGCGGCCTCCCCGGTGCCCGAATACCCCAGTGGCTACCGTGGGACCCGTGGTTAGCGCTGCCAGCAGCCCCACGGCGAGCCCCTTAGGCGTCCGTAGAGTGACCCTCGCACCAATGCTTCCTTAAAGGGTTTCCCCACCAAGCGTGTTTTCCACACGGTGGTCTCTGCACACCACCTGTACTTTGACACACAGTTTCTGCTCTTCCCTGTGCCCTTGGAATCCCAGACGAGTGTTCACGTAAAGCTCCACATTCGTTCAAAACATCTCCTGGGCACCAAAGCGCCGGGTGCTGGCCAGTGCTTCAGGGGTACGGAGTCAGCCAGTCCCAAGTCCCTGCTTTCAAGGACCTTGTGTTTGTCCACGTTGTCTTCTTTGGAATACACAAACACAAGTCTTTTTGTTTTGTTCAACGTGACTTCCTCAGAACGTGACATTTGTTATATAAAGGAACACCTCCTACCTTCGCCAGATTTGAAGCTGTTGCCGATATTTTCCTGAATTTCTGCATGACGAATGTTTTTTCCCTTATCTAGCTACTCAAGGTTCTCTTTGGATGTGTTCATCCCTTCCTTGATTTTTTTGTTTTTTCTACTTGTATCCACATTCCTGCCTAGTGCACTGAGGGATTTATGGTTAGCATCCTTTCTTACCTCAGAGCTGAAGCTCATTCATTACGGAGATGGTAGCTTTGCGAGATACCTCTTCTCATCCTCCACTTCCCCTCTTCGGGCTCCTGCTGCTGCCTCTGGGCTTTGCTGAGGACACTTTAACCCGTGCCTCTGCGTGTGGCGGTGCGCGCAGGGGGGCCACAGCGCACTTCCTTGGTGCACACGCTCATTGTGCTGTCCGCACACGTGGGTGTCCCACGCACAGAGCACGGGGACTGCTCAGGCAACACCCAGGTCTTTTTGCCTCTAAACCCAATGTCAGGATGGAAAATGCAACCCATGTCTTAAATTAATACCCAGTTTGGTCTTGAAATTTAAGCGGAAAGCACAGAAACATGTCCGCTTTTATCAAGAAAATACAATAAAACCTCTTCCAGAGTATTCGTATAGGGGGGTTGATTTATATTTTTTTTTTAATTTTTTTTTTCAACATTTATTTATTTTTGGGACAGAGAGAGACAGAGCATGAACGGGGGAGGAGCAGAGAGGGAGGGAGACACAGAATGGGAAACAGGCTCCAGGCTCCGAGCCATCAGCCCAGAGCCCGACGCGGGGCTCGAACTCACGGACCGCGAGATCGTGACCTGGCTGAAGTCGGACGCTTAACCGACTGCGCCACCCAGGCGCCCCTAGGGGGGTTGATTTAAATTAAAGGGAGTCCAGACAGCAATGGTGGATCTCCCACTGCTTTCCCAAAATAGGCTTTGCTGATTTATTTAGATACATATTGTTTAGTTCTAGTGATGTATGATGATACTTTTATATTATTCCAGTAAATGTACTGTAATATATTTTGAAAACTTAATGAAGTCTTATTAATACAGGACCTTACAAAAGCTATGAGCTATTAAAATCTTTGCTGAGAAATGAGTGTTAATGAGAAATATCGGTTGGATAATTACTCAAGTGAGACTTAGTAAAAGGTTTGTGTGCAGCATTACTTACACTGAGAATTGCATTAAAACACTTCCTGTTTTGATGAATTACATCTGTATGTGTTTCTATGTGTTCAGAAAATAATCTTCACGGGACTGGTTTGGTGAAGCATTCTTTCTAAAGGGAAGGGAAAAACCAACGTTGCATTTTTGTTATTTACAAACTCAGCTACTGAATGATGTCATCAAGCAGCCTTCTAAGCCCTTTGATTCTCCAGCTACATATTCCTCCAAGTTGAATATTTCATGTCAGGGTATCTATTCACATTTGAGCAAGGGGAATTGAGTAATGAAATCAAATACGGCCACGGTTCTCTCACCTAAATTTCACCACTATCCTACACCTAGTGAATATCCTCTTTCAGAAATGCTAAAAATAAATTAGATGGATAGTGGTTTCACTTATTTTTATGTATTCCATCATAGAATGGAACACTATTCAGCCCTTTAAAAAGGGTGCTGTAGGGGCATCTGGGTGGCTCAGTCAGTTAAGCATCTGACTTCGGCTCTGGTCATGATGTCATTCGATCCCCACGTCTGGCTCTGGGCTGACAGCACAGAGCCTGGAGCCTGCTACCGATTCTGTGTCTCCCTTTGGATTCTCTGCCTCTCCCCCACTCACGTTCTCTCTGTCTCTCTCTGTCTCTCTCAAAAATAAATAAACATTAAAAAAAAATTTTTTTAAAGGATGCTATAAATCTGTGGCCATCAGCATCAACGTTTTGTTGAATGAAAAAGGCAGATTGTGAAACTGCCTTTTAATTCGAGCCTATTTACGTAAAACTCCTTAAATCTGCCTCTGACATGTACATATATTTGGAGGTCTAGAAAGAAGTTTACCAAAATGTTAGTGATTGTCTCTAGGAAGTAAGATTTGGGGGGATTTTTGCTTTCTCTCTTCTACTTCTATTATTTAAATGTTCCACAATGAGTATTTATTGTCCTTGTAATCAAGAAAAAATTCAGTGTTACCAAAAAATACTCTAATCCCAGGTAGTTTTTATTTATTTGAGGCTCAAACTGCCCTTTCCCATAGTTTGTAAGCCTGTCACTGGTCAAGAAAATACTAATATCCAATAACAAAACGGTTCATTGTCTCAGTGAGCGTTCTTTAGCTGAGCTTATTGGGAAGATGAATACTCACCCTTCCTACTTCAGGTTATCTGTCTTCAGAAGAGGTCACAAGGTAAGGATGGTCTGAGGAACAGCACGTTAGAGTGACCCTGAGGTCCTCGTCCTTCCAGGGGCACGCAGCTGTAACAGTGCTGCGCCGTGTGGAATTTCATTCAGCTGTTCTACCGCAGGAAGGCTGTGTGACCCTTCCGAAGGCATTTATCCATCAGTTTATCAAATGGTTTATCAGTCATTCATGGGATGGCTCAGCTCAGAAGGAGATGCCAGGCACAATGATGGACTTCTTGTTGAAGTTTTCCATTGGTAGCATTTCTGTAAGGTACTCTCTCCCTCTCTCTTTGGCCCTCAACCCAATTCTTCTATGTGGCTAAATTTTGAAGGAAAGAAGTAAAAATAAGGAAGTGTCTGAGCCTATTGGGCACCCTTAGCATTTTGAGCCACCAGCAGAACTCAGGCGTCATCCATATTTTCATAGAAAATCCATAAAGAATGAAAACTCCTTTGTAGCTATTTATCAACTGAGAAATGAGATTTTTTTTTTTTTTTTAAACACAGTATGCCTGTTGATACCAGTTAATTTTAACCACCAATTTTCTGGGTCATTTGGATCTGTTCTATTAAAGAACTCAATTATCATGTACTGTTACTTTCTGTACAAGCGAGAGCCATCAAATCATGCTCACCACCGTTATTCATATATAAAATATCTGGGAACCCTCAGAAAGCAACAAGACATTGATTTTTGTCTTGTATGGAGTTCTTGGGAAAAGGGAAGGAAGCAAGGGAAGAAGTTTTTGGAGAAGGACAGTAAGGTACTGTCTGACTTTAAATGTTAACTTTAACAGAAAGAGTTAATGATAACCATACATTTGGTTTTAAAATGTGACCTCGTACACTAGTGATTTTTTTTCACCTCTGTGTTGTGTTCGGCACTATTATTAATGCAGGAAAATCAGTAACATTAGTCATCTTAAAAGGGTTATTACTCAAGATGATTTAAATTGTGAAAATGTCAGTGGAGCCTGCATGCATCCTGCTAGAGATGCCATGATTTACGCCCTCTGACACCATCGTGCTGCTGAGAAGGGCCAGAAAAAAGAATGGCTTATATTTTGCACTGATCCAAATGCAGAGCATGATATCAGCAATAACACATCTTAAATGTCCTAGGATTTGCCAAGGTTTCGTGTGTCAAGCATTTGTGTCCATAATCTGCATGCTTCACACAAAAACCCCAGAATCTTCTGCGTTTAGACGATGGTTATACTGGAGAGAAGAGTTGGAAATGAAAATTAGTGCAAAGAAGACTAATATTTTTGAGACCTCTTTTCTTACGTGCTCTACGCTTTCCATGTGATTTGCAATAGCACAAAAGATGTGTATTAAAAAGACGTCAAGTAGTATGTAGAATCTACCGGATTCCTGTGACCCCGTTGCTCAGGCTCCCTGAGATACCCGCCATTTAGTATTCACACTTTGACCGGAATGCATGGTTTGTTCACGGGCCGTAATTTCCATGTTATTTTTCACCAATGTGGATGGATTAAGAGAACTTAACATTCAAATCCAATCCCCAAAAGCCACCCAAAAGCAAATCAGCTGATTAAAAACATATGGCCAATAAGGTGTTAAAAGTATTCTGCCTTCAGCGTGGCAGTGAAACAGTGAGCCACAGATACAGTGTTAAGATGCAATTGATTCTCAGTTTCCCCTTGGAAATGAACTAGAGATTTCCAGAGACTGAATACCGTAAGAAAGCAGGTGAGGAGGGAAGTGTGGGTACCTGCGGAGGGGGTAGGGGGTTCCGTTTTGAGCTTTGATCCAGGCATGTGCCCACTTTGCTGCTTTTCCTTGAACAAGCCGTGAGTCCCCAGTCGAGTCTGGGTGGACTTGTCCTTCCCGGCTGCGGGGAGCACCGTGGCGACGCGGGAAGGGCCCACCATCGCCAGAGACTGCCGGGCCTGTTCAGTTACCATCGGGAATTTAGCCCCCTCCTCAAAGACTGATGGCCTTTCCTGCTGCCGGGTGCTCCCCACGGAGTGAAATTCCTGTGGGCGGATGCTTTCACGGTAACAGCATCGCAAGGGTTCCGGGTCCGAGAGAGGCGCCCCGCCCGGGCTGAGAACAGACTCTCAGCCAAGCCGGAGTCAGGGGCCGGCAGAGAGTGACCCGAGGCGTGAGTCACTCTACCCTGACGCGCGGCAGGGAAGGGAGAGGGTTCTGTAAGTGACGCGCGTGCTCTCGTGTCCCCGTGTCCCCCCAGATGAACACGTCGCTGCTGGGAAGCATCGGCATGCTGAACTCGGCCCCTCAGCTGCGCTGCATCAAAACCTACCAGGTGCCGCCCGTGCAGCCCGCCTCGCCCGGCTCGCACAACGCCCTCCGCCTGGCCCGGCTCATCTGGACGTCCAACCGCAACGTCATCCTCATGGCCCACGACGGGAAGGAACATCGCTTCATGGTCTAGCGCTGGGGGCCGCTGCCCTGACCGCATCCGAGCCCTGTCCACTCTGGAGGCCGAGACTCCTCTGTCCTTACTCACCCGGATCGTTCCTCAGTGCCTGCCACGCCGGTGTCACCCCGGGGCGCGGCCGAGGCTGTGTCACCTCCACACAGTCCTCGGGGGGCGGACCCCCCCGCCCGTGTCGTGTCCCCTGTGATCCAGAGGCATGCACACCCCGCCCTGCAGGAGCGGCCCTTGTGTGGACATTAGGTCGTTTTCCCCCCTGGGGGGTGGGGGGTGCCCGCGGTCCCTAGGAGCACCCCTGTGGCTTGGTGCACCAGAAGTCTCCACAGAAGCACTGTGATTGCATTCCCAGCCCAGATCAGCATGTTCCTAGAGCTAAACCCCACCTTGAAGTGCTGCTTGACCCTGGTCGTTTGACATTGGGTTTTGACGTAACGTGGCAGTCCTAATTAGCGAAGTTATTTCCCTTTGGATTTCCTAAAATACATTGTTTACCAAAAAGATTCTGTGTTTACATGGTTGGGTGTTTTTTTTTTCTTTTTTTTTGCCCCATGATTGCTAGGAAGCTCTTCAATCCAGTTTCCTAGGGTTTAACCCCTTGCTTCTTGATTAACACCTAACAGATTTGAGATCATTGAGAAAATATATTTAAAAAAAGAAAATACAGAAAAAAAAAGTTTCCCAGACAGCCTTCTAAAATGCCCATATCCTGCTTAATAATATATTTAGTAGTTTAAAATAAAAATCATCACTATTTATGATCTAGTTAATATAATTATCCAGTCACTATAATCTCTTAAATGGACTTTTATAATAAAGAATCGAGTTTGGAAGCATAGCATATACCTAAATAAGAAGTCCCTTGTGTCTGTTACTAGAGGTCCTTTCAAGAAAGACCTTACCCCTTCCCTCCAGAAACCTTACAGACCCACAGTTCCCATGCCTACGACCTACGTCAGTTATCATGTAATAGTTACAATTCAGCCTTTGAACTGATCAATTAAAGGAAAACTAAGACAGCATTTCTTTTACACAAGTATCCTAGAAAAATGGTACCCAAGACATAAGCATTCAGGAGTATGTAGAAAATGTGAGGGCTCTCAAATAATTTGAGCAAACATTGCAATGAGAGTGTTCATTACACTTCCAAGTAAGCTTTAAGTGGGTTGCTCTCTTCTTATGTCAAATTATGCTGATTCTCAGTAATGGAAAAAAAAATCCACAAAATAATATTTTGTATGAATTGCTCCTAACAAATCTTGATCTGTACATAGCTGGGGATTTGGTTGTTTGGTTGGTTGTTGATTGGTTGGTTAGGTGGGCACAATGGTTTATTAAGTGCAAACACAGAAAATGATTTATTCACAGAAAAGATGCGAAGTTTACAGAGGAACCAAAATGATAATGGGAGCATTTAATTGGAAAAGCGTATATTGTCAGAGTTTATGTAACCTAGGGGGAAAACAAAAGGATCACAGTCCAGGAACAGATACATCTGTTACTGAAACAGATTTTTAAAGAACATGTTAAGAAATTAAGACCACCGGAACGTCTCTTTCCTATTGATACGAAGTACGTTATTTCCATTGGTGGCAAACCTCTCCTGTTCGTTGGTTTTAGACTTTGGGTGTTCTTTCAAAAGTGAATTTATGCCACATGCATGTACATTGTATTTATAAAGATTATATATGTAGTTTCCAAGGAAGAAACAAAGAACTATATACAGCGTAGGCTCTATTTGTCTGGTGAATATGCTGTTGTGTTCGATATAGATAGAGAAACCTGAGGTAAACAAAAGGGGCACATGGTTTTTCCAGCGGGCTCCTGAGTCTTCTCGATACCCAGCACGTGTTTACTTGGTAAACTTAAATAGGGACTAATTTATTCTAGACTACAAAGTTGTTTTGGAATGATGAAGTAAAAGTATAGAGAGATTTGTAAAACAAAATGCACTGGGGAAAAGATGTGAGATGGTAGGCAGGCCACCAAATACACGATGGACCGCTCCGCAGAAATCTGGAACAAAGCAGAGCCGTGAGGGCCTGGGGTAAAAACAATCTGGGCAGTGAGCATGGGCCAGCCTGTCCCACATTCTGCCTGCAAGGACAGCCAACATCATTGGCCAGTAGAACATCACTCTTACAAAACTTGGGTGGATGATGTTGGATGGCTCGACATCTCTAACTGCTGAGTGAATATTTGCATTCTTGTTAACACAGATCTCCCCTTGGCTATTTTGACAACTCTAGTCCCAGATTTCATCACAGCTTAGACTTCTCAGCACCGAGGTAAACTTTGTATCGTCATCCCAGTGTATGCTTTTTAGTGTTGTATTGATTTCGGTGGCACTGTATTTGGACCCATCCTTGTACGTGTGGAGACATACGTGGCTTCACTGGTAGTTTAAAATGCAGTGATTGAACTGTGTACAGCGAGTGAATTAAAATGTCTGCCTCTCAAGACATTGCCACTTAATAGATCCTATATGTGCTGAACGCCCCTGTGTACATATGTGTGTTAAATAAAACTGAATTGTACTGAAGATTGTTTTTCTCATTAAAAACATTGTTCACTCTTCTTAAAACATTCTCAGTTGAAATCCATATACCCCTTCCCCCCCCACCCGCCTACTCGGGTGCCAAATTAAGCCTTGTATTTCTATGTAATTATTCACTTCCCTGGAGAGCTAGCTTCAGGAAAGGCTAACTTGTCACAAAGGACAGTAGAACACTCCAGAAGGAAGAAAGACACTTCCAAAGTGTGAGGGAAACAACTCAACAGCACCCTCTGTGGTTTGGGCAAGGGAATTGCATGCATGTTCCTTTATCTTTACCTCAAGTTGCTCCTAAACGGACTGAATTGTACCGTATTCTATTCCGTCAGATTTTGATGACGTGGTTGACTGCCATGGATGGGGGGCGATGGACGGAGATGATTCAATTCATTTCCTTTAAGAGTCGGTTTGGAGTTGAATTTGAATCCCTGGGGTAATGGATGCAATTGGTTTTCAGAAAAAGCAACAGTAACAAAACAGGTCATCGTCGCTCAGAGAGGGTTATACGTACAAGTGGCGAATGTGCTTCTTTACCTTTTCACATAAGAATGTAGAACAGCTTAAACTGAACCAGTCATCAGGTAGCAGTATACTTTTCCTTCAGAAATAGATAGACATGAAGGAAACTGACTGCCACATCTTCAGCCCTGTTCAGATGCCCAGTGTCCATCCCAGGAATTGCTTTAACGTCTCCTGGTGGCTTAAGTGTGTCCTTATAGGGAAAATAGGAGCAGTCCCGGTCCTGTATGATTGGTGATCACATAAACTGATCAAATGTGGAAAGGGCATGACATTAATAGGAAGGTAAAGCCAAGCAGTGCTGGATGAACTTTCACCTTTCACCCCTTCGGCTGACTGACAGAGCTGAGTGTTGAAGAAAATCAATACTTTGGAGCCAGGAGGGAAATATTTCCAACCTCTAACTAGAGAATGTATTTTGACAAGGCCAAGATAATCCAAGCTGCACAGGAGAAAGAGAAAAGAAGACTCATTTTTAAAGCTTGACACTTCAAGGTGTTTTTGTACAATGGTTTAGAGATCGTCAATACATACAAATACCAAAGGTCAGAAAGAAAAGCCAGAAGAATTTCAAAAATTAGATGTTCAGTTCTTTTTGCTGTTTGCAAACTAAAAAAAAAAACAAAAAAACAAAACAAAAGAAAGACGGCAGAGAGGTGTGTGCCTGTAATTGTTGTTTAAATGAACCGAGCTCACAACGTGTGCTTGGAGGTTATCATCCCTCTTTAATCAAACCTTACATTTTCTCGAGGCAGCAATATAAACATCGAATGCCTAAAAAGGTGTTTAGGCTTCTTGTTTCTGTACATTTTTTTCAAAGACCTGAATCGTTTTTTGAGTAGTTACACCGTTTGGGGGGCACATCTCGGAATCTTGATTTTTGGATTCACGTTGATCCTGCCAGGATGGACTGGTAAATGTTAGACCCTTCTTCGTATTTGGATCATTATTTGCATGAGAAAAGAGTTCGTGTGCCTACTGAACTTGAGTTGTTTCTAGTTGCCCTAGTCCCTTTAAGCAAATTACTAATAAAAGTATTCTAATTAGTGCCCTGCTGAGTGAGAGGCTGACACATCTCTAGGAAGAAGGTTAGCAATTCGCTCCACTCTTACCAGCAAGATTAGATCCATTCATTCTGTGGACAGATGCCTCCATCAAACGGATACAGATTCTTTTCTTTCCTACAGATAAGAAAATGAAGTCGAAGGGTGACCCTACCTTCCAGCCAAGCTCAGGACAAAGGACTCCTGAGTACTCTAAGTATCTAACCCTGTTTTCTCATGCAGGTGCAACAGAAGGCATGCCGTAAACATATGCTAATTGTGCATTAAAATAACAGTGAAAATACGGCCTAAATTTGTATGCCCTTTCTCATTAAAAAATTCCACTCTGTTCTGAGAAGATAGGTCTGGCTGGAGATTTTAAATTTTATGTTTCAAAAGGAGGACAGAATACTGAGGCCAAGAGTCCTCAGTGTTCTGAATCTCCCAGAGAAGGGCAGGAACCTAGCACACGCCTGATTTACAGTAGGTTATCAAGTAAATCTGTATTGCACTTGTTAAATCCATGAGACGATGCCTGTAGAAAGCTTGTTATGACACCAAGTGGGGTGCCTGGGTGGCTCAGTCAGTTAAGTGTCCACTCTTGGATTTCGGCTCAGGTCATGATCTCACAGTTCGTGAGTTTGAGCCCCACATTGGGCTCCGTGCAGACACTCTCCCTCTCTCTCTGCCCCTCCAGTGTGTGTTCCCCCTCTCCTCTGTCTCTCTCAAAATAAACTCTAAAAAAAAGAGTGACACATAGTAAGCATGTGAGATGATAATTTTTAGTAGATGTGTAGAAGTCCTTCCTTATTGAACATAAACAAGATTGGAAATTATTTGTGTTCTTTGGAAAATGGTTGGACTTTTGTGTCTTTATCTCTATCTGGACTCTAATAATAGGTCTGGACATTTACCCAAAGGATTGTCTGTGTGGTTCTCCCTGAATTCACCAGGTCCTTCACCATGTTGCTGTGTGTGACTGTCTTCTCCCTAAAACTTGCAGACACTGACAAGTCCCAAAATACATGCCAGTGGATGGGACCACTTGATTATGGGTGTTGGAAGTTATAACTGAATCCTCAAAAAGAAAGTAGTTCATATTAAATTTAGACTCACATTGGCATCCAGGATGACTTTGATTACTTATATGAATATCTTCAAAATATACATCTATGAAAATTGAACAAGACTGTGGACAAAGTATAAGGTAGGTTTCATGGAATCCCCAAAGCCCAGGAAACTGAAGGTTTAGGTTCTATTGCCAACATCTTGTTTTGACTAGTATCAAAATGACTGAGCCCTTCAGTTTACCCAAATGTGAACTGTATGGTCTAAAACTTTACCCACCCAGTGGCACTTGAGGTTTTAGTGGTTGATGGATTTCTGGATAAGTTTATGGATAATTGGAAGATCCTGCAATGAAACATTTTTATCCATTTGCAAGCTTTTACTGAATCTTAGTATATGCCAAACATAGGTTCTATATTCTATTTTCCCCACTGATGAACTCACAGGCTAGCAAAGGCCACCACACTATGGAACAAGTGCCAAAAACAAATGGGAAAGAGCGATGAGAACATTGGAAGTGATTCATTCTCGTACGTTAGTATCAAGTTAGGGCTTCCGAGAGGAAGTATTTGGACCGAGTCTTGAAGAACAAATAGAAATTAATTAGAAGGATGGAAGGGATGTTTTAAGGTAGGAATTTCTGGATGTCCAAAGTAGTGTGTGATCTGGACGGACATGAGTTACTTCAGACTTGCAACCTGACAGGCACCGGTGGGCACTACTGGGGATCCAGGTGGCTCTTCACCTGCGGCTGTTACTGCACACACAGAAAACAAGACATCTAAGCCAAAGGACATTTGAGAGCTAGAAGGCAAAAACACAAAAAAATTCAGCAAAAACCCTAATAAAAGATTTCTCTGACTGTTGCTAGTTCTCCGGGTCTCATTTTCTTTAAAAAAAAGAAAAGGGTTATTTTTTAAAAAAAAAATAAGTTCTGCATCCCCCTGAGGCTGTGTTCTAGCCTCCCGGGAGCATGGTGTGTGGGATGCTGGCCGCAAATGGTGCCCGGATGCCCCTTCTCCAGCTCCCACCCTGGGGCTGAAGCATTTATTCTCCAACTGCCGGGGGTGTTGACATCTCATGTTGAGTTCTGGAGATTCCCTACAACCCGGGAGCCCTTTCACCCATGGTCGCACTCCCCATCCTGGGGGCAACCACATCCATGATTGTTCCAGAAGGAGCTGTAAGGCTCAGCTCCAAGCTCCACTTGAGAACACCATTGAAGGGTCACCTAGCTCCAGCACTCCCCTCGGGATAGGCTGAAGCCCTCACTGAACTCAGCTGCCCTCACTCCCTAAGTGTGACTGCCGAGAACATCGTTCCATACACATCCCATGTGCAGATTTCCACCTCAAGATCTGCATCCCAGAAAACCCAACCCAGGACAGCTGGGACCAAGAGTGGGACAAGAAAACAGGATCTTGGAGAACAAACAGGGAATTTGGGAACTGGGTCACTCACTGAGCCGTTAGCAAGGAGGACCCCTTCAGCAGCAGGAGGTGATCACAGATGCAACCGTTAAAACTTTCCTGAATGATGAATTGGGACAGTGTACTGATGGAAGTGTATGTGCTAGAGGGTGTGGTGTGGCAGGCATTTGAGAAGTAAGGGAAGATAGAAATTATGAAGACAATGGACTTGGATGGCTGTGCTGGGCACACTAGAAAAAGACAATGAAAAGCTAAGGGTGATTAATCACCAATTAAAGGCTAAGTATGAAAGCTGGAGAGACTCCTTGGCAGGATCTAAAGCAAAGCCTCATCTTCTGCAGCCAAGCGTAAGCTGAGAATCAGGCCCAGGACTTGTTTTGTGAGGCAGAACTCCACAGGAGGCTAAAGCCTTGGCCTCCAAAGGTCTGCTACCCCAAGGTCAGAGCCCTAATTGAGATGGATGGGGCTATCTGGGTTGATGCACTTGAACAACCTTGAATCCTCAGATTCCAGTAAACCCGCCTAAGTGGCCCACCGCTCTCTTATTTAAAGCAAATACTTCCCTTTTGCTGGAAGACAGTGCAGAGGCCTCTTCCTTGCAAAAAAACACATGCCCATGCCCACCGCGTGTGGAAGTGTTGGTCCTGTTAGGAGAGGAAAAGGACCAAATCCCCAAGGGGCTGTAGGACTGAGCCAACATCTACCTGCAGGAACTGGGTGGATTCTGGGACTGGATTTTGAGCCGCTATGTCAAGGGGAGACAGAATATAAAGTGAGACAAGAAAGAGTTTATTGACTGGGGTTAAATACCCTGGCAAGGACCAGGCACAAGGGGCCTAACCCACTGCTCAGCCTGGAGAAAAGGAAGGCTGATACAAGTCAAGAAGAAATGCCAGAACTGTCCTGGCAGATGGTGGAGGAAAGAACCAAAAAGCTCAGAGTGCCGGAGTAGACATGATATGTAAAGTCAGAAACCCACCAGATGACTGCCCTGTGAGAGAGGCCGGAGGACATTGTGTTTACCAAGCAATAAGGAACATGCTGGTGGGAACAGCCCCAGCGTCACTGCAGGCCAGGGCCGGGAGTAGAAGGTGCTCCTGATAACAATGGAGGGTGATAGGATCCTGGGGTAATAGAGATCCAAGCAGCAAGGTTGAAGCAGTAGCCAGAGGGGCCTGACCTGGAGAGATCTTTGGAAATGATTAATAAAACCTGTCATTCCTAGGGCAGCCATCAAGGGTTCAATCTATCCAACCCAGGGAAATCAAGGAAGGATAATAGACTGAAGGCAC
The DNA here is from genome assembly GCF_022837055.1 of Prionailurus viverrinus. Lineage (NCBI taxonomy): Eukaryota > Metazoa > Chordata > Mammalia > Carnivora > Felidae > Prionailurus > Prionailurus viverrinus. The sequence goes on from NC_062572.1 coordinate 77,185,583, forward strand.
CTGCCCCAGTAAAAAGTCAAAATCCCTTGCCTAGTTTGTACACCTGAAGGGGGTGTACAAGGGAGAGGCGATAGAATGGGTATCAGTGGTGGCTTCCAGACCAGCTGCAGCATCAGGACTTGTGGTTTGTCCCGTTCGTATTTCTTTCACAAGTTCTCTCCAGAATCCTGGAAGAGCTGCTCCCAGGATTTCGTCAAAGGAAGTACATCTTCGTGGGGCAGAGGGTGACTATAGTGGATACCAGGAGCCTCGGTACCAGGCTGTTGGCGGTTGGCATCTCTCAGTTGGGTCTTTCTGCAGGAAGCGCTTCCATGAGCCACCTTTCTCAGGGCCACACGCCCCTTCCCGAAGGCAGCTGCATCCAATAACTGGTCAAGAGGCTACAAAGACTCCACCTTCCTTGCCTCAGTTTGGGATGTCTCCGAAAGGCCAGCCCAGCTTCCCGGCTCCCAGGAATTGGCTGAGACCCCTGTCACCGCTGCATGGTGGCCCAGCTTCTCTCTCGGCCCATTCGTGCCTCCTGTACCCAGGCATATGCCAGGAACTCTTCTCAAATCTGTCTCAGGGTCTCCTTCCCAGGAAATGAACCTGCCTAGGTCCAGTCTGGCTCTGCCACTTACTGACTAACTCCATGAGGGCCCGTTTTCTCATATGCAGAATGGGAATAATGGCCATACCTACCTCGTGGTTTTGTTATAAAGATTAGAAGAGTGCATATATGTAGAACACTTAGAACAGTGTCTGGCACATAGTAAGTATTCAGTAAATGCTAACTCGGCCACTATCATCATCTTAAGGTATAACTATGAGATTTTCAGGACTCCCACTTCATTTCCTGCCTCTGTGTTACGGGAAGATACGCTTTTCCGCTAATTGTTTTCCTGTGGCTCATTCCTTTCTTCAACCCAGATCAAAGTGCTTACTTTTCAACAGTAAGGAGGAAAGGTGGAAGGGAACTGGTACTTCTGAGCACTTATTTTGTACCAGATGCTGCACTAGCTGCCTTCATGATTCTGCTCAGTTCTTAATCCTACAAGCCATGGATTATTATCTCCCTTTCACAGATGAAAAAATTGCCGGTCATCTAAGATAAGTGACCAAGATTCCCACAGCTAATAAAAGGCATATGTAGTATGTAATAGTTGAGCCTCAGACTCTGTCACCCAAGTCCAGCCTTCTCTGTTCTTCCGGAGTCCCTCAGGTGACAGAAAATGAGGAGGCAGCAGAGGGCTGGCCAGCCACTGCCTTGGAAACAGAAGGGAATGTGGTAGAAAGGAAAAGGGAGATTCGTTCATTTACGCCATTAAAGCCATCATTTTTTCCCCTGTCCCTGGATTTACGGTCATTGTGCCCCATTTTAGAAGGACGGGAATTATGTTGACTCGCAGTTGTGAACACTATGACTCTTGTACCATGAAGTGGTTGAGTTAAAATGCATGAGCTTCGTAATGTACTGCATTCCATGGAGTGATTTTGTTGTAACCCGGGGACCAGGTTTTTCCTCCTGTGAAGTGGGTACCTTTGAAAAGTAGAATCGGACTTACAGAGATGGGTCCTCCTTCTCACGGATGACGTGGTAGCACTTGGTGATGTGGGCACCTCCTTGAACTGCTCTCTGTCCTTGCCTCTGTAGGGCCACATCTCTCTGCCCTTTCCTCACGGCCAATTTTGCTGCCATTTCTTCTTCCGTAGGATACTCTTCTCTGGACAGCCATTTTCTAACAAGTTGAGAGTAATGGAGATAGATAAAATATACTCCACACACTTCAGATTTTAAAAATGGAAAAAAAACATCAAGTTTTTAGGGCACCCCCCCCACCCCCCGCAGGTGACTTGAACTCCCATCTAGACAGAGGAAGGACAAAACTTAATTACACCACATGGCCAGCATTCACCAAAGAGGACTCCCTGCCAGGGCAGGGGCCACTCTAGTCTCTATTGTCACATATTGGGTTTTCATAGTCTAGGCTCCCCTATCCCTGATGATCTCATTCCAGGAAATATTAGAATGTACCAGAATTTTCTAAAGCAAACCGGAACACACCACCATGCTCACATCCGTTCTCCCCAAAGTTGCCGCTAGAGCACGTGCCAGACCCTGACCCCATGACACACAAATCTTAGGTCTCTTTCCTAATGAGTCAAGAGGTCCTCCTGGAGGGTCCAGATGGGTTATCGCCGGAATATCTGCTTCTGTATCACCCAGTTTCTCCCCAGCCCTCATGCTTAGCTTTCCGTTTGTTATTTCCAAACTTTTGAGTGGAAGGCGTTGAGGAGGCTTCCAGAAACATCAACAAATGATAAGCTGAAATTTACCATTCAGCTTACTGCTAAATTTCTTACCAGGTAGAGCAGAGGTAAATTAGATAATCCTGATATAATCCTAATTCTCTGACACAAGAAGGACCCATATCAAGCACAAGGAAAGACCGACTTCTTATCCCTATATTCTTAGTGAAAGGTATTGGCTGGATCTTTAAATAAAGGAATTTGAAGGGAGAAGTAACATTTACGGAGACCATGTTAGGCATTAGACATACATGATTTCATTTAAGCCTCTCAAAAACCCTTCTGTTGGTTAGAAAACGGATACACTGCCAGGTTAAGTAGCTGGCTAAAGTCACACAGCTAGTTAGAGGTGGAACTAGAGTTCAAATCCAAAGTGCTCTTCCCTCCCCATTGATGGATGGTATCATCAAGACCAGCTTTATCGTAGCTGAAGAGACATGCTTCATTCTCATACTGACCTCAGTAAAAAACCAAGGACCTCAAAATTCAATCTTCATTTATTCTGCAATGACTCATTGAATGCCTATTATTTTCCAGGCATTTCTAGGGAAGGCTAAATTAATACAGCCCAGGCACCACATCGCTTATGCATCTCAAAAGCTATCTAGCTAATGTAATGTATCTGTGAAGCCCATTATGCATAGTGTGTGCACACACCCACCCACCCACCCACTCCCTCCCCCCCCCCCCCACACACACAGCCCCTTCCTTCAGGTGATGTAACTTAGAGCAGCCCTCACTGGCCGTGCTCAGCCAGTGTCCCCAGAGTATACATACACAGCCACTGGCTTCCCAGTGGCCTCCCCTCACTGACAGGGACTCCGTCTCCTTTCTTTAGTGCCTCAGACTGTGCTCCCCTGGATCCCAGCTGTCCAAGCCCCTCTGGTCCCTGACTTCATTTCTTTCCTTTCCTCTCCCAGTTCTTGTCCCCAGAGCCTCGTTCCCAGGACCTAGTGATATGATAGGAGCTCAGAGGAGGAAGGAAAAGAGAAGGAAACACATATCTGGCCCGGGGAGTGTGTCCTTTTGACTATAGAGTGATGAGACTGGTGAACCACTGAGACAAACATTCATTTAGATACACACATTCCGGCAGATTTGACTGAAAATCAAACTCATTCATGCATTTGGTGGATATTTATTGAAGATCTACCGTGCATCAGGCAGGTGAACGAGGTATTGGGATGACAGTGGAAAGTGGAGCAATCATGGTATCTGCCCGTCTTGGGCTCACATTCTGCTGGCGCTGGACCGGGGCCGTGGGGCAAGAGGATAAAGTGAGCACAGACTCCGGAAGGAGCTGTGAAGAAAGGCAGGAGGAGCCTAAGACCTAATAGCCCAGGGCTGGGGTGGCAAAGTCAACTGGAGGGCTCTAAAGGAAGAGAAGGAGGGAGATATCAGCAGGGCATTCGGGAAAGGGAAGACTTTCTAGACGAGGAAGTAGCCCGTGTGCAGTCCCCGAGGCAGAAAGTCTGTAGGCGGTGGCCAAAGGGCCGGGAGTGTAGATTGTGCAGAATCGCACAGGCCAAGATCAGAGGTGTTCTCAGGGGATTCAGTGGCCACATTCAAAAGCTGGAAGTTGGGAGGTATGATATGATTTAGCTAGAGAACGAACACTCAGCTGCCATGTAGAGAATGGGCTGGGGGTGGGTCAGGGAGCAAAGTGAAAGTGGCATATTAGCCACATTTTGTAACAATATCACCACAAACATCATGATGGAAAACACTACACATTCATGGATCTTACACTTCCTGTGCACCAGGAATCCCCACATGGCTTACCTGGAACCTCTGCCTCGGGTCTCTCACAGGTTGTGATCAAAGTGTTGACTGAGGCTGTGCTCTCATCCGAGCCTTTATAGGAAAGAATTCACATCCAAACTCACATGGCGATTGGCAAAATTCCGTTCCATCTGGTTGTGGGACTGAGGGCCCTATTTTCTTGCTCCCTGTCACTGGAGACCCTGGCAGGCTGTTAGCCAGAGCCTGCCCTCCACGCCCTCAGGCTTCCTGCAGTTCTCTGTCATGCGGGGCAGGGTGGGGGGGTCTCCAAACACGGCCACATTGCACAGATGGTGGCATTATGGCTGGACCTCAACAGATGAATCAGAGTCGCCTAGGGTAGAAGAACATTCAGGCAAAGGGAGATCATGAGTGAAGGCCCAGAGGTATAGAAGTGGATGGCATTTCCAAGGGACAGCAAATGTAGCCAACTGCTTACCCAAAAGCCATTTTCCCCTTTCTTCCCTGATAAATACACCTGGATTTGGTCCTGTTCATCACACCACATGACCCTGTGCTTAGGGTGAAATCTCTCATCAGCCTTGGGGATTGAAGGTTGATTGATTTAAGCCAATAATGCTAATTCAGTTCCCAGTGGTGGTTAGGTAAGGTCCTTAATGCCTTTCTGGACATTGAAATGTGAGTGGGAAGTTTGGGAGGGGAGTGTTCTTGGGAAAGGTTTTCCTCCTGGATAGAAAAGAGACATTCAAGTAGAAGTTTCCACCTGTGGACATAGCTGGGTGAGTTTGTGATACTTGGGGCCATATTGGAACCCACCGAATGCCCAAGTCAACCCACTGGAGATTGCAGAGCAGAAAGATGGAGAACACTGGAGTCTTCGGAGACACCACTGGGCTTCTAGAATAGCCAATGCTGCAGTTGCCTACCTCTGACTCCCATTGTATAATTGACTTCCCCATGGGTTATGCCATCTACAGCCAAAGCCTGAAAACAGGCCACACCTTGTCCAGTGACATGGCAGGAAATGACACCAGATGCGTGAGCAGAGGCCAGCGTGAAGATCCTCACAGCCAGTGCCCAGGGGTTTGGCTTTTCCCTGTGACATCTGGAGAGATCTTGGTGATTTTAAGGGAGCATAGAATCCTGTTTCTTGGCTAATCCTAGTGGCAGGGTGGCGAATAGATTGAGAACAGAGGGTACTGTGACAGGGAGACCAGGTGGGCAAGGACTGTGAGTCCAATCAACTGGAACTCCAGTGGAGGGCTCAGTGGACCCTGAGAGGAAGGTCTGAGGGATGTTTCCAGGCAGAAGTTGGAGGATTTAACAAGCTTAAATGCCAAGAACAAGGGAGGGAAGGGCATGGGTTTCCCCAGCGGGAGAGACAGTAGCTAAGAGTGTCTGCCCACCCAGCTCAGTCACCATTCCTGGAAAATACCGTCCACAGTCACACCTCGATGCCTTTATTGCTACTGTTGTCTCCCCTGCGGGAGCCCGCCGCAGTGAATTCGCATTCACACAATCCTGCGCTGCTGCTCGAGGCAGATCAGGAGCATAGTCCCCAGGAGAGAGAACCACCTGCACAAACCCTATTCAGGAGACCCTCCGGACATCGCCATCCCACACTGCAACCCACTGGGGGAGCTGTAGGCTGAATGCCTTCCAACACATTGATTACAAACTTGGCCAAAGAATATAAAGCTACCATCTCGCACTGGATCTATTTCTTTCTTTTCTTTCTTTTTTTTTTTTTTTTGCTTTTATATTTTAATTAATTAATTTATTTATTTTTAATAGCTTGGCAAAAGTTATTTTATTTAATCTTCTTTTTTTAAAATATATGAAATTTATTGTCAAATTGGTTTCCATACAACACCCAGTGCTCAAACCAAAAGATGCCCTCCTCAATACCCATCACCCACCCTCCCTCCCATCCCCCATCAGCCCTCAGTTTGTTCTCATTTTTTAAGAGTCTCTTATGCTTTGGCTCTCTCCCACTCTAACCTCTCTCTCTTTTTTTTTTCCCCTTCCCTCCCCCATGGGTTCCTGTTAAGTTTCTCAGGATCCACATAAGAGTGAAAACATATGGAAAATAGTGTGGAGGTTCCTCAAAAAATTAAAAATAGACCTACCCTATGACCCAGCAGTAGCACTGCTAGGAATTGACCCAAGGGATACAGGAGTACTGATGCATAGGGCCACTTGTACCCCAATGTTCATAGCAGCACTCTCAACAATAGCCAAATTATGGAAAGAGCCTAAATGTCCATCAACTGATGAATGGATTAAAAAACTGGTTTATATACACAATGGAATACTACGTGGCAATGAGAAAGAACGAAATATGGCCCTTTGTAGCAACGTGGATGGAACTGGAGAGTGTGATGCTAAGTGAAATAAGCCATACAGAGAAAGACAGATACCATATGTTTTCACTCTTATGTGGATCCTGAGAAACTTAACTGGATCTATTTCTTGAAGACAAAAGCTAACCTTCCCTGCTGGTTCAGAAATGCACTTGAAACAACGCTTGTTGTCTTTCACTTCCCAGGGCTTATATTTCTTGTTTTCTGTAAAATCTAGTGTTAGATAATAAAGGGGTGGAAGGAGCTGGTATGAAAAGGTAAGTCTACATTCTTCATGCTGAAAACCTGCTTACAGTGGTTTTCCTGCTCCCCCGCAGCCTTTGTAAACGGTCCCTCGTTTGTGGCAACATTTTGAATTCAGCCGAAGGGTTCTGCTTGACCGTGGGGAAGGGGCTCCGGCTGGTCAAATCACTCACCGCCGGTATCTGGTGCTGAGTGATGAGAAGCGTAAATGATGGAAGGACTAGACAGCTAGTCAGTAACTTTGCTGGGAGTGTACCTGGCCCAGGTGTTTGCACCTGTATGACTTGGTTAGGTGTGGGGCGGGAGGGCTGGGATCTCCCCTAGCCCATCACTTCATGGCAGAAGCTGGACCAGAGGAGTGACCTCACCTCAGCCCTGACCCACATGAGGAGGAGGACAGAGACTCCCAGGACACTGCTGGAAATGACCAGAAAAAGTACCACCAGCAGGGCACGGGAGGGGAAGAGATGCCCCTGAAGCACCTGAGCCTCAACCCCCAGCGACCTCTCTGACCCTGTCATGGCCCGTGAGCACCAGCTTTCTGGGCTGACCCGGGATCACTGAGGTGTGAGAGTTCACAGCTCTTCGGGAGGAACAAGTTGGGCAGCAGCAACACCACCCTGTCTGTGAGCGTGCCTCACTCAAGGGTAACACGTGGGCGGCCTCAAGGTCAACCAGCATCAGGGAACCGGGCTCACATGGTCTGACTTTGCAAATGTCAAAGCAGAAGTTCATTCAGAGGCAAGAGGCAGGATAATTGTTTCTGGTGTGTGACCTTATCCAGAGTTTCCTTAGGTAAACTGAGGTATGAGAAGGCATGGGAACTGCTGACAGGGTGTAAAACTCCCCATGAGGCCAAGCCCCTGAATCTCTGTTCTTTGTCCAAGATGGGAAGAGAGGGGGAGAATCTCCCTGGATGGTTTCGACCATTCAGTTGAGCCAGGGTTAGTAAACTGTAGCCTGTGGACCAAATCCAGCCTGTCACCTGTTTTCTGTTATGGCCCTTGAGCTAAAAATGTTTTTTATGGATCAACATTTGCAATCAGTTTGGTGATAGGGAGTGCCAACTTTGAACCCCGGTTACGTGAAATGTTATCTTTTCCCAAAAGGACTTCCAGTCTTTTCATTAGTAGATCCATATTACAACCAACAAACAAAGACAAAACAAAAACATAACAAATCTGCATGATATAATTACCATAATTATATTTTGAATTCTATCAATAAAAAAGTGTGGAAATTTGTTTTCTCTTTTGTTATAAAAATACCTAGGTAAAAGTCTCCATTTTGCCTCTTGGCCTGCAAAACCTAAAAGATTTAGTCTCTGGGGGCACCTGGGTGGCTCAGTTGGTTGAGCGTCCAACTTCAGCTCAGGTCATGATCTCACGGTTCGTGAGTTCAAGCCTCACGTCGGGCTCTGTGCTTATAGCTCGGAGCCTGGAGCCTGCTTTGGATTCTGTGTCTCCCTCTCTCTATGCCCCTCCCCCACTCATGCTCTGTCTCTCTCTCTTTCTGTCTGTCAAAAATAAATAAACATTTTAAAAAATTTAAAAAAAAAGATTTAGTCTCTGGCTCTTTATAGGAAAGGGCTGACTCCTGAGCTATAGCCGTACCACTCACAGGGTGTCCCAGGCACCAACAGCATCACCATCTCCCTGGGTGTGTGTCAGGAAGGCAGGGTCTCAGGCCCCACCAGCCACCCCCGACACCCGCCTTGCAGCAGAATCTGCTTTTTGACAAGCTCTGTGGGAGATATGTGTGCACGTTACCTTTGAGAAGCACTGAGCTGGAGTCCATGTGGGAATCTCATGGGAGCTGATGACAGCTTCATTAGATCCCAGCTTGAGAATGGGTACTGGCACCCAATGGGTCTCCCAGGGCAGAAGCTCAGCCTCTGGCACTGGGTGTGTTCTTCTCTAGGAAATGCCCCGATGCTGGGCACCAAAAGCGTGGCAGGCAGGAGGCCAGGGGCCCATGCCCCAATCCTAAAAGGCAACCTGCTACCCCCTCTGAGACCTTCCTTACCTTCCCCATAGGTATAGTGAATGGGGTTTGAAGAGCTGACATCAGAAGTCCAGTGGAGTTTTGTCATATGGCCTTGTTCTATGTTTGTTTTTATCTATTTGTTTCTTTTTGTTTTTGTTTGGGGGGATTGACAGGATCATCACTTTTTTTTTTTAATTTTTTAATGTTTATTTTTGAGAGAGAGACAGAATCAAAGCCTGAGTGGGGGAGGGGCAGAGAGAGAGAGGGAGACACAGAACCCGAAGCAGGCTCCAGGCTCCGAGCCATCAGCACAGAGCCTGATGCGGGGCTCAAACTCGTGAACCATGAGATCATGACCTGAGCTGAAGTGGGACACTTAACAGACAGAGCACCCAGGTGCCCCAGGGTCATCAGTTCTGTCAATATGTAGGTTGTAAAAAGGACAGGGCAAGTGCAGCTTCAAGATGAGGGCAGTGTGCTGAGATATTGGATTCAGGATGTTTCATTTTGCATAGAGCATATTCTGTCAGGTTACTCCTTCTAGTTCCGTTTAGAACTAAGAGAAGAAAATGCTAGGGAATCAGATCTGGAGAACTCTGTATCCCTGGGGCCTGGGTGGCCTGATGGTTTCTGATCGACTCCATTGAATGAGATGGTCAGAACTGCCATGAATTCACTAGCGTGGGTCATCTTTCTTGGCCACCCTCTTGTGGTGGGCATCTGGGAGGCACCAGAGATGTGGCTGTGAAACACAGAAGACACAACTCTACCCTTCTGGGGCTTGCATTCCAGTGAGCAGTGAGCGAGTCGGACATTAAGTTGTACCTTCAAGCAAAAGGGAAAAAGATGGAAGAACGTTCCAGACCAAGAGAAAAACATGGGCAAAGCCCTTGTGCCAGGAGGGAGCATGGCTGTTTTGAGGAACAACTACAACCAGAAGCCAGTATGGCTGAGGGCACGTGCGGGAGAGTGGGGGGAGAGGTGGGAGATGAGACCAGGGGCAGTTTGTAAGAGGGGTCAGGTCATGAAAGTCCTCGTGGCTAGGAAGGTTGCCATGGGTGGAGCATTTAGCAGGCAGAGGACACGATCAGATTTCTATTTTGAAGAGCCCATTGGCTGGCACGTGACATTGGAGAGGAGTGAGAATGGACAAGAGAAGGGCATGGCAAGACCGAGTAGGGGGCCACTGCAGGCGGCCATCCTGAGAGAGATGACGGACAGCAGGCAACTCCTTCCATACGGAAAGATGCCAAGCCCCAGAGAAAGTCCCAGAGAGTGAACTGAGAACTGGGTTGGGAAGAGGCCACCACCAAAGCCCCAATCAAATTAGTTGAAATTGGCCACCCATGGGAATGATACCACTGCCGCTGAATGCTGTGTGGCCTTGAGCTAGTTCGCTCACCTCTCCGGGCCTCCATTTCATGCTTGACAATGAAGAGTTTCAACTAGATAATCTCTAGATAGGATAACCACATTGTTATCGTCCTAACCAGGACAGTCCTGAGTGTGAAAGGAGGAACAATTAATAATTGCTCCAGGACAACCGGAGTAAACCAAGTCAGTCTTAGAAACCAGGACTAGAAATCCCTGAAAACCTCTGCTCCAAACCCAAGGGCCCTTACTCGCAGCACTGCTCCACCTCTCTACAGTTCCCTTGCGGATTGGGACCTGCAGTCAATCCATCTGTAACCAGAATTGCAAGGATCCAAGGTCCCTGGTGAATTCAACTCCCAGCTCACTAAGAACATTGTAGACATTCTTTCTGCTCCCGATGCCTTTTCTTCTCACTGCATTGTTTGGCACTATTTGCGGGTGGCAGAAGGAGGTCCCGTCTCAGCCCTTGGAAAGGCGGGATCACTGGTGAATACAGGGGCTGGCAGGGCCTCAGTCTGTCTCGGATGGTTGACGATGCCATGTGTACGGGGGGGGGGGGGGGGGGGGAGGCAGACGGAACGAGTGCCCCCAAAGCGAGACTGTCAACTACATCCTGGTAAGGCTCAGGGCTCTCCACAGGTTGCCTGCTGGGGGTTAAAAAGCTATAGTGTCTGAGGGGCACCTAATCGATGATTAGATTCAGATGATGCTCAGTGATTTCAGCGTTTGACTCTCGATCCTGTCTCAGGTCATGATCTCAGGGTTGGTGAGCTTGAGCCCCAAGCCGAGCTCTGCCCTGACAGTGTGGAGCCCGCCTGGGATTCTCTGTCTCCCTCTCTCTCTGCCCCTCCCCCACTTGGGCTCAGTCTTGCTCTCTCTCTCTCAAAATGAACAAATAAACATTTTAAAAAAAGTATAGTGTTTGATATTAAGTAAAATCCAGTTTTTCTTAATGGGAAAGGCAAATAGGGTTTGGAAATAGGAATAGGAAGTTCAGGTTTGCCTCAGGGTCATACACCGCCCACCAGCTGGTGACGATTCACTTACCTCCTGATCCCCAATTTTCTCATATGTAAATTTAGATATCACTACCCTGTGAGGCTATCATTAGGATCTCATCAAATCAACCATATGAAAATATTCAGCAAACTATGAAGTTTTTTTAAACAACTCTTTACTTTAAAATAATTGCAGACCCACAAACAAGTTGCCAGAAGAATCCCCATGTGCCCTCACTCAACATTATCAAATGTTAACATCGGACATGATCACAGCTCAGTGACCAGAATCAGTAGGTCAGCATTGGACCACACTGTCAAACTAAGCTGTAGACCTTGAATTTCACAAAACGTCCTAGCCAATGTTTTGTGGTTTTCTTTTTCTCGTCCAGGATCTGGTCCAGTTTCTTTAGTTGTGAGGCCTCTTTCTGTTCTTCTACTCTGTGATAGATCCTCAGTTTTCCGGTATCTTCATGAAATTGACACCTTTGAAAGCACAGGCTAGATATTTTATAGACCGTCCCAAATTTGCGTTTGTCCAATGTTTCCCCACGATTAGATTCAGATGACGCATTTTTTTTTTTTTTAAAGAATACCCTAACTGTGATGTATGTCCTTCTCAGTGCATGGTGTCAGCACGTGCATAAAGTTAATGTGCCCCTCCTGGTGACGTCCGCTTTGATCACTTGAATAAGGTGGGACCTGCCAGGTTTCTCCATTGTAATCTATGGAAGTATTATTTTCTCCTTTTTAATTAGTATCTTGTGGGGGGATGCTTTGGGATTCTGCAAATAAATGTCCTGTTTCCCATCATATTTTTACTTAACTAATTTTACCATCCATCCATTGGTGATTCTTGCCTATGATAATTACAATGGTGGTTGCTTGACACGCATTGATTTTCTACTTGTGAAGTTGTTTTCATTATTGCTTTTATTATCTGTAAGGTCTGGGATGGGGATGGGAGTTCAATCTGCTTGGTTTCAGCCTCCTGGAAAAAAAATGGAAGGTAACATATTGACAGGTTCTGGAGATTAGGACACGGATATGTTTGGGAGCTCATTATTCAGCCTACCACAGCCATCGGCACTACCCTGGGCAGCTACCTTAGGATAGAAGTTTGCTACTGCAACAGATGAAAACAATAGTGACTTAAGCACGGAGCCACATTTGATTCTGCCTCACTGACAACTCCAGGCACGCAGTTCAGGGCTGGGAGGGCACCTCCCACAGCATCAGGGACCCCGGCTCCTTCAACATCATTTCTCCTCTCTCTTCTCTTCTGTCTCATGGGCTGAGATGGCTGCGTCAGCTCCTGCCATCATGCCTGAGTTCCAGACAGCAGGAAGATAGAAGATGGGAAGGAGCACTTTTCCTTCCTTCAAGGGCAAGCCCGCATTTGGCACACCTCTAGTGTGTTCACATCCTGTTGGTCACATAGCTGTGCCCAGCTGGAAGGAACTCTGGGAAATGCAGTCTTCAGTGAGGCTGTGTCTAGCTCCCCTGAGGAATAAGGGGAGACAAGCAGTAGTCTCATCAAGAGAGACAAGAGGGCACAGTGGTGATGATGGGCCACTGTGACGATGGCCCATTCAAGGTGTGAGATGTGTGCTTGGGACTTGGGCTCCTTTGGACGGACGACTCAAAGTTAACCCTGAGTCAGACAGACAGGCAGAAACAGCGATAAAGCGCCCTGCGATGATCCTGCTGTAGCCAGTGTTGACAGCAGCTCAGCACGGACAGTGGCCAAGTACAAAGCACATGCACTTTAGAACCAAATAGAACCGGGCTTGTATTTGGGCTCTTCCATTCTATAGATGGGTGAACCCCCTTGGGTCTCAGTTTCTTAATAAATAAAGTGGGAGTAATAAAACTAACCTCAAGGCTGTTGTTGCTCAAGCATTTGATGAAACAGAGTTTGTAAATGACCTGGCCCAGGGCCTGTCTCACACGAGGTGCTCAAACACTGTAGCCAGTCGTAACATCCACGCATTTGTCCGTCGCTGGTGGCGATGCGTCCAGGCTTACAGACGGGCGCGTGATCCCCCCTCGCACGGCCAGGGTCCTTCGGAGCAGAAGGCCTCTTGAGAAACGGCAGGATGGCTTCTATCTGTTATCCTGCTATAATTTTTGTGTTTGGAAATTCGTTAAGAATTCATTTTGATGAATCCCAAATGCATGCACCATGAAAAACAATTAGCATTAATAGTGTAAAAGAAGATCAATAAATAGATTCATTTTTAAACTGTAATAATTTATTTGCTTCCTGACTTTTGGGAAGTACTGCATCTTCGGGTGACAGGCCGGCCATTAAATAGCCGAACCGTGATGATTTGTGAAAGGAGGTTGATAACGTGGTCCACGGACCCTGTTCTGCCGTTCCCAACCCCGGCGACCCACCGGCAGCGACGGGAAGGCACGGAAACAGCCCCTCGTAGGAGGCAGTGCGCCCTCCCGCCCTGATGAGACGTTCATCAGGCATTCCTCATCCTACACACGTCCCGAATGCAGCCCAGCAGATGGTAAAAATTAGGGAGACCAGTGCACCAAAGACAGGGAGGGAAAGTCTGGCATTCATCAGACGACGAGCAGGGAAGGAAGAAAGAACTATTTGAAGATGAGCTGCTGAGGCTCTAGGACGCAACACGTGCCGCTCCAGTGTCTACCCCGGGGCAGGAAGGCACAGGGAGGAATGTCTGGGCGCAAAAACCGGAGGTAATTCGAGACTGCATAGGGAGGGAAGGGGCAAAAGTAATGAGACTCCGTAGACACGCAGGGAAGAAGGGGAGAGGGCCAGGGCCCTCTCGTCCCTCGCTGGGGAGCAGAGGGCTGCCGCCACCCTCCTTCCCCGCGACTATGGAGGAAACACAACGACCTGTTACTCCTCGTCCCCACGAACTCAGAGCCGAAGGTGACCAGGGCTTGCCTCACGGAAAGGAGAAGTAGGTTGCAAGCGAGATGGCAGCCCCCTGCACTCTGGCAGCCCCTGTGGGACATGGAGGGGGCGCCGCAGGCAGAGCCGGGGGCGGGGTCTCTCTGCCAGGGAGGACAGCGGCACCAGGCTAGGGCTTGGGAGCACGGACAGACGGACGGCGCGGCCCGCGGTGCCCGAGGGCCATCTGCCGGCTGCCGGGCCGAGCTGGCGGTCGGGTTTGCCGATGGCTGCAGATGGCCCTCGGAGCGCCCCCCCATCCGCCGGGCCCGGGGGCCGGGGGCCGGCACAGATTACATTTTAAGGTGATAGTCATCTTTGACCTTTGGGACCTCCGGGGCCACCGGTCATCCATCTTAGAGCCGCTGACTGGCAACCTCTGGGCGATTTTTATGGCCAGCAAACATTGCCCATTGATTGAATTGATTGAAATCTGCATCTGGTTCGTGGGGAAAGGATATGGCTTCCCAGCCCGTGTGCAGCTGCACTTTCTGTCCTTGTTTTCCACCCTCTTCTCCCCGCGCCCCCACCCCCGGCACGGAAGTGTGCCTGGGAACGGGGCACACGTGGAGAGGCACACCCCCCCGCACGCTCACACACCCCAAAGGCACACACGTATGCACCGCCACTCACACGGACGCCCCCCATATTCGTTTCCAGCACACTCCTGTCACAAGTTAAAGGGATCCTCAAAGGAATCCAGCTGAGAAAAGCAGAGGTGCGTGTAGCTCAAGGGGAGTCCACACAAACCCACACATTCATCTATAAAAACATACAATCAGGAGCTAGAAAGATAAAAAAACAAAACAAACAAAACCTATCTGGGATTAAAAAAAAAAAAAAAAAAAACGTGCCCGGTGATTTTGCAATGTGTCGAGTTGGCCGAGCTGAACAGCCTCCCATATTTCCCTTTCCTGCGTGTTTAGGGTGAAATCTGTGGGAGCTAAGTACTGGCAAGGAGGCAGTTGTCATGACTATTCTAGAAGGTTCCCCCTTCCCCCTGCTTCCTGTCCCAACCCACTCCCCTATGGAGACAGAGGCTCCTCCTCTGTGTGGGGCTGGAGGGGTAGGGGGGTAGCTAGGGGTCTGGGGAGCCCTTTATCTGGACAGTTGGGTCGTGTGGTTGGGAGGCACCGACCAGTGATGGCGGCTACAGGGTGGGCCACCTGGGGTCGCAAGATACTGGAGCCTCGCCCCAGATTGGTGAGAAACGCTTTCTTGTTTAAGTCTTTGATCTAATGCCGGGTTGAAGACAGACTCCAGGGGATCTGCTCCTGCAAACAAAATAAAAAACAAAATGAACAGACCAAAAAAAAAAAAAAAAAAAAAAAAACCACCAAAAAACCCAAGTTGCAAGGGAATTTTGTTAGCAGGAAATAAGACAAATTGGCAGCTGGAAGCCTGGGCCACCTGTCACCGGACAGAGACCCAGAGATGGCAGCAAGTGAAGGGACTCAGACTCTGCTGGGGGAAGTGGGGTGTGACCCTTTCCCAAGCTGCCCCATGCCCAGGACCCAGCTCTGCCTGACTACACAGACCACGTCGACAACTCTCAGAAGACATCTATTCTGCTGACTCCGGGTGACCAGGTGACTGAGGAGCAAAACCGTAGATCCGAGGAGTTGGGCTTGCTCCGATGTGAACACTGGTTCAAATCCCAGCTGCACCTGTTTCTGCTTATTGTGATCTTGGACATTAGTTACCTCTGCTACCCTCAGTGTTCCTTTCTGTAAAATGGGCAGGATGGTATTTCTCCCCCATGGTGCTTGTAAGAAATAGCAAAGCTGGGGCGCCTGGGTGGCTCGGTTAAGCATCCGAGCATCCGACTTCAGCTCAGGTCATGATCTCGCGGTCCGTGAGTTCAAGCCCCGCGTCGGGCTCTGTGCTGACAGCTCGGAGCCTGGAGCCTGCTTCGGATTCTGTGTCTCCCTCTCTCTCTGCCCCTCCCCTGCTCACACTCTGTCTCTGTCTCTCAGAAAGTGAGTCAACATTAACAAAAAAAAAAAAAAAAAAGAAAGAAAAATAGCGAAGCTAACATGTCCAATCCGTGTCTTTCCTTGCCTCTTGCAGGGTTTCTCAGCAATTTCTTATTGGCAATTTGGGTGGACAGTTCTCTGTTTCACAGGGCTGTCTTGTGCGGGTAGGATGTTTTGCAGCCCCCCTGCCCCGCGCTTACGAGATGCCAGCAACACCCCAGTTCCGACACCAGCGATGTGTGCAGATGTTGCCAAGTGTTCCCGGGTGCAGACCGCCTGATCGAGAACCAGGGCTCTGGAGGGGTGAGGCCAGCTGGTCTCCGTGGGCAGACATGGGAGCAGCAGGTGCCTCCTTCAGAGTGACCGCTTCTCCCCCTACAGGCTGGGGCACCTCGGACGGGCCTTTGGCTCCCTCGCCTGTAAAAAGAGGATCATCATACTCCCACCGCAACACGCTGGTGGAGCCACAGGGTGACCACAATGAGCCGGTTTTTGGAATTCAGGTGTTTTTTGGACGTAAGGCATCGTCACCGTCGGAATGGGGCCCCCGAGGACAAGATTTTGCCTCATTCACTACCGAGTCCCAAGACAGCCGGGAACCAGGAGGCCCTCTGGGAATTGCGCCCCGAATGAGAGAGCGAGTATTCCTCGTGCTGCCGCGGGGTTCGGTGAGGCGGCTGGGCCTTCTGACTCCTTCGGCAGTGGAAGTCGATAAAATTGATTCATCCGTGACCTTTGACTCTGCAGTACGGCTGTCACCGGGAGGTGGGTCTCCAACTGCAGTGCGCGCAAACCCACTGGAGGCTTGTCAGAACCCGGCTTCCCAGCCATGCCGCACTGCCCCCGCCACTGTCACCACTCCCGGGTGGCCTCCCAGCCCTTGGGCAGAGGCCCACAGAGGCCCTGTTAGAGCCGCTGGCAGCTTTCCAGGCCTGTCCTCCGGCTACGGTCAGGGGACTATGGGATGAGGCCCCCTTTGCATCCCCGGGCATCCACACGTGCCCAGGATCAGGCTCAGCCTCCCCGTCTTTTCCCACGGATAGTCACCAGGGTGGAGACCGCCCAGCCTCTCCCCAAGTAGGCAGAGCACCCCAGTGCTGCACATCCAGTGCCTGGGGCCCCGGGCTGTCCACGGCTGCTGTGGGGCTTTCTGTGCCTGGGATCTGCTTTCTGATTGGCTTTATGTGTTGTCTTCCTTGTTGAAAAACCAACCAACTGAACAAACATACAAACCAACAAAACAGCTGAATTGGGTAGGAAGGTTGGGAGCCTGGGCTCTGCCTTTGGAGGCCACAGAGAGGCCTCTGGTCACCAGCCGGGTCCCGCTGGCCCGACGGGCTCTGTTGTCGCTGCTCTGATCAGCCTTGCAAAGCAGGCTTCCCTTGGGTGCAGTAGGTTCCCCATAAATTCGCTTTAAAATAAAGCATAAGTCTGGAAATTTGTAAGCACTCTCTAAGCTTCCTCTAAAGGGCCGCCCCCCCCCCACCCCAGCCTTGCATGTAAAATCCTCTCTGCAGATTCACACCTGCTGAGAGGCCAACTCTGTCAGATTCTAAAGCACCCCCACCCTCCAACACCCAGAGAGGCCCCAGAACCTCTCCAGAGACTCCTTGGTTCTGCTTTTCTTCACAGGAACCCACGAGAACACAGCATGGTAACCTCAATTCAAGAGCCCTACAATTTGTTTTTCTATTCATAAGCCCTAGGTAGGTTAATCAGTGTTCTCTAATAGCTTCATTTGTAACTATTTTTCCCAGGGCCTACCTAGAGCTCAAGAAAAACTAGCTGCAGCCCCCCATCAGCCCTCACCTTGACCAGGACATCCAAGCTGCTCTGAGCTGGTGCTAGATGAGCCGATGGGAGGAAACTTCTCATGGAATCCAACATGGAGTGGCCTGAAAGCCACTCCACGCTGAAGGAGCTGTGCCCTTCAAGAGAGGGGAGGCGCACAGGTCCCTGCTTCAGGCTCAGTGCTTTCCAGGCATCATCTCTGTCCCAAACAGGGCCTTTCCTCCATGGGCAACATACTTTCTTACCAGTGTGAAACTGCTCCATTTAGGGGGAAACTTTTTCTCCTCCTCTTCCTCCACTTCCTCCTCCTCCTCCTTCTTCTTTGAGCCAGAGAGCACGAGTGCACACGGGCAAGTTGGGGAGGGGCAGAGGGAGAGGGAGAGAGAGAATCTTAAGCAGGCTCCACCCTCAACGTTAGGTCATGATGAGCTGAAATCAAGAGTCAGACGCTTAACTAGCTGAGCTACCCAGGCACCTCCAAACTTTTTTGTCCAAACTTCCTACTTTATCATTTGCTTTACTTATGAACATTTCCAGGCATTCCTGAGACCTGAAAATAGAGGTCTTGGATCAGGTGGGCACTTGCCCCACTCACTCCCTGATTCCCGTCATCTACGTGGCAGAACGGAAGGGGTTAACAGTGTGGGTTTCGTCCCGATACTTGGGGCAGAGGCGTGGCATGTGGGGTTCCACTAAGAAAGTTCTTCCTGCTTCTGAACCACACTCAGTCCCCTCTCTGTGTCCACCTAGAGAAGCACGAGGGACAGAGGCCTGGCTCTCAACCCTCCTGTCCTCCAGGTAAGGACTTCTAGCCCCGTGCCATGGACAATGAACTCGGCTCTGACAGTTGGACCTGGGAGTGGGATCAGGAGGTGTTACCTGGCCAGCCCTGGAGGTGGGACATTGCCAAAAGGGCAAGCTTTAGGAAGCACATGGAGACCCAGGCTGGGCCTGACACTGAGCCAACTTACAAAGCACAGTCAGACATCCCTCCAGTCAGGGCAGGTGGATCGGGTGGGCCAGGAAGGCAGCCGTCTGGCCCTGAGCTTTGAGCATAATTGTGGAGTGAAATCTAACTTAGGTGGACATCTACTCACTTGCTGCCAGGCTCAGAGAAGAATGAATGGCACCCCACTCCTGCCTATGAGAGGTGGGCTCAATTTAGGTTCTGACAACAGAGAAAGCACCTCGGCGGAAGCCCAGACAAAAGCAGTCGACATCCCCTAAATTTAACCTCCAGGTGCTAGAACTGTAAAGGATTCTAGGGATCATCTCCTTCAACCTTGAAAACCAAGGCCCGTGGACACAAGAGTCTTACCACCATGACAGAGCCGGCTAGTGGCCGAAGGCTTCTCCTCGTTCCATTATGGGTTCTCATCAGTCAACCCTGATGCCCACTTTGCGTGACAAATATAATGACCTTTTAACTATCTTGATATGAAGTTTATGGATAATACAACTTCCCTATATACATAATAAAAAATCAATATAATGCCCTCCATGTAATATAAGGCAGAAAGAAAAGGGAAGTCATTCATAATGAGGTAGTTCAATAAGTAAATACACAGGCACAACTACGCTCAAAGACAATCACCATGAACGCCATAGCTACAAATGTAGACTGATAGAGATTTGTTGTACTGGTGACTTAAATACCTTAAGTATTGTTGCTATTGATTATGCGATTTTCAGAAATGGTAAACAGCTCTTAGAGAAGGTGTACCCAAGACAAGGCCCAATCTCCCCTCTTTAGGGAAATTTAAGCCCAGGTTCCCTGGAAAACACTATGAGGCCGGGAGCAAGTGAGGATGTGTTCTCTGGGAGGCACGATCCCAGGGCAGCAAGAGTGAGGGGAAAAAGGACAGCAGCGGAGGGTGGAAAGCCCTACTGGATGGTGCGTTCCTGAGTAACTCACTTCTCAGACACATTGCCAGCAGCGTGAGTAGGCTCAGCTCCGTAGGAAGTCTCTGGAGAGACCAGATGGGGAAATCACACATTGGAACAGTCCACTGGGAGGAGAGGACTGGGAATCCTTATGCCCCTTGGCTAAAGTTGGTTCTGGCGGGAGCTCACTCTCCTGCCCCTCTGGGTTATGTCCTCTGGTCCCCAAGGCAACTGCACCCTCTCGAGTGTGGCTTTTGATCTGACTCTAGAAGCGGTAGGAATATCCTGAGACTCAGGGCCTAAGGGTGCAGTGCTGGTTGGCCTCAGGTGATGGCACCATGATGACTTGAAGAGGGTCAGGTCGGACAGGCCGCTGAAGGTTGGGGAGGCAGGAATGGCCAAGAGGATGCGAGGAGGTGAAGAAGCCGCGTCTGATGCCACATTGTGGTTGCATTCCTGGGAGATTGGGTGTATGCTAAAACCTTTAAAAAATTGTTTTGTGTTTATATATGCAAAGAAGTTTTTAATGTTTATTTTTTTTAATTTTTTTTTTTTTTTGAGACACAGAGACAGAGCATGAGCGAGGGAGGGGCAGAGAGAGAGGGAGACACAGAATCTGAAGCAGGCTCCAGGCTCTGAGCCTGATGCAGGGCTCGAACTCACGAACTGGGAGATCATGACCTGAGCTGAAGTTGGATGCTCAGCTGAGCCACCCAGAATCCCCTAGAAAAGAGTTACGTTTTAAGCTCAGATCATTATGAAGACATTTTCCAACCTATTTAAGTGTTTAGTGGAGTACTACAACTACTTGTGGCCGGGACGCTTCCTTGGGTTGCGGGGAAATGACAGCTGACATCTGCGAGTTCCGGGCACTGCTCTACGGTCTTTGTACGGGTTAAGTCACTGGATGTGCACCACAACCCTGGGAGGCAGGTACAAGTATGATCTATATTTTACTGACGCAGGAACGGGGGCCAGAGAAGTCCACACACCCAGTGAATAGCTGAACTGGGGTTTGAAGCCCAGAGGTCTGGATCTGGAGGTTATACGCTCAGCTCCGGCATCCCAGACCTTCATCGACTAGATGCCGGTGCTGTCCCCGACCAACCGTGGGGCAGTCAAAGCGCTCCTGCAAATTTCCACCCTGCCCCGTGGGAGCAGTGTCTTCTCCCCAGTCCTGACGTCCCGTTCACGGACCCCCGGCCGGCTCAGGTCACCACTTTGAGCTCCTGGTTTACCAGCCCAGGTGGGATCAGGGATGGGACGGGAAGGGGTGGGCCCTGGAGCAAAGGGATGGGGGGGGAGGAAGAAGGGTTTGGAACATCCCCGTGAGATCCTTTTCGTTATACTTCTAGATGGCAAGACAGGCTGGCCCTGTGCCACAAGTGATGGGTGAAGGTTTTCTGGAGTGTTAGCTGTTGTCTCCCACGTGCTGGTGGGGCACCAGAAAAAATAAAAAAGAGAGAAACCCAAAACCCAAAAACAAACCAACCTTCTGTTTTCGTCTTACAACTCAGGCCTTGCTCTTTGTGGCCAAAGCCTGCTGGGGGGTCACCAGGCCTGTGGAGCCCCTGGTGGGCCAGTTGGATCCCATCTGAATCTCAGTTCTGAGAGCGGCTTTGAAACCCAGCCGCTGCCAGAAACGTCTGGTGATTGTGGCCACACAGACCCCGAGGGCTGGTTTCTCCCTGCAGAGCTTCTGACAGGCATCTGCACAGGGAAATCTAGCTCCCAGCCTCTTGGCGGGTGGTCTCAGATCTGCGAAGCCACCAGGCGAGGGGCGCCCAGGCCAGTGAGGGTGAGGGGTAAAGGGAAAGGTATGAATGAGCTCTGGAATCCCCACAGCTGATGGGAGAGCCCTTCTCATGTAGAGAGGAGCCCAAGCTCTCTCCTGGGACCAAAGCTGCCTTCCATTTCCTCCATCAGCCAAGATGACATCTGAGACTGTCACCCTCTCACGTACTCCTCTGAAAGATAAAGCAATAATAACGATTATGGCAAAGCCTCATCTGCTACCTGCTGCGTCCCGAACACTGTTCTAAGCACTTCGGTACGTTAACCGTGGCAACAACCCTGTGAGATGCGTCATCATCAGTTACCCCCATTTCACAGATGGGAAAACTAAGTCACAATGTGTTTAGGTGATTTTCCCATGGTCATGCCATCCAATAAGTGGCTTCTGGGCCTGTGTTTCTAACCACTCTACCTACTGTCCCTCTGCTGTGGTGCAGAGCAACACATGGCCCCCCAGGACCCGCTCCCGCCTGGCCACACGGCTGCCCTGCCACATAGAGCAGGGGACATCCAGTCGGGCAGTGGTGGCCCTGGATCAATGATCACAGCCATCTTTGAGTTGAGCCACCTGTTGGGGATCCGGGCTGCCTCTCCCTACATCCTGCCCTGGGATGACATTGCCACCGCACTCCTGGCTCGCTCTCTCTTGTTAAGCCAGACTGGGTTCCAGGTCCCCGGGGGTTTCAGAGGAGACCAGAGCATGGCCGATTCCAGGCTGATGCCTCCTTCCACTCCACTCTGGTTCCTTGGGCCTCCTGATCTCCCTTATGCCTGAGCTCACCCCTGGCCCTCTCCCCCTGGAAGAGCCTGGCACCCACTCCTCTTCGTTCTCTGGGCTCTGAGCCTCTACAGCACTCCAGGCCCTGGAACAACAGCCCTCCTGTCCTGGGATGTCCTGGGCCCTGGATGCACAAGGTCAGAGAGGAGACGTTTGATGGTGTGTAGCTGAAAACCAGTATCCATTCTTCTTGAAATGAGTAGCTACTTAATTTCATACCAGCTTGTGATGGCTTATATTCTAGAACGGGGGGGGGGGGGGGGGGGAACAAAACAGAAGGAGAAGAGAAACAAAAACCAACACAAGGAGGGTTTTCATTTCGAATCACGTAGGTCCTTGGGCGCCCGGGTGGCTCAGTCTGTTAAGCGTCCGACCTCGGCTCAGGTCACGATCTCGCAGGTCATGAGTTCGAGCCCCGCATGGGGCTCTGTGCTGTCTCTCAGAGCCTGGAGCCTGCTTCGGATTCTGTGTCTCCCTCTCTCTGCCCCTCCCCCACTCATGCTCTGTCTCTCTTTCTCTCAAAAATAAATAAGCGTTAAAAATGTAAAACAAAATAGAATCACATAGGTCCCTGTTTATTTGCACCTGAAATTCCGGAATCAAAGGAATTCCAGGCCTTGCCAGCAGACCCTGAGCCCTCCTTTCCCTTTGGGGGTGGGGGTGGGGGGGACAGGAGGCCCAGGTACGCGAGGACCCCTCCCGGAGCCGAGCCGGGCTGAGCCGGACTGAGCTGGACGGCAGCACAGATGTGGTCCGTCCCGCTGCTGCGCAACCGGGCCCCGAAGCGCTCCGTGCGCCGCTGCCCGGAGCCCGAGCGCCCAGCCGGCCCTTTGTCATCCACCACCCAATGCGCGTTCTCCAGCGGGCACAGCAGGGACCCTGCCACGGGGGCCTCTGCCCGAGCGGTGAGCGGGGATTACGGGCCCGGCCCGTTTTTTGCAGCAGATGGTAGCGCTTAGAGCTAAGCTGCATGCGGGTGCTTTGAACATCTTGAAAAGATTTCTTTAGAAGTTAAACTTGGCTTGGGAGCGACAATATGGTTCGGTCTGTGGCTTTGAAAAGGCCTCGGGGTGGGGTGAGGGGGGTGGCTGTTTCATGTTCCCCTGCCTCACCTCCCTCTTGTTCGTGGAACCCTGTTTCTCACGCGTCTGTGGCCGCAGGGCTCCCAAATACTGTTCTCCATTGTTTGGGAGTCACGCTCGCACAGTTGCCTGTGCCGCCCGGGCCGGCCATCCGCCCCTCGAGGGCACACTTAGGTGGCCAGGGGCAGCTGGACAGACCCACGTCCTCGGGGCGCCCCGCGAGGCAGCGCTGCGAATTGCTGCTGCTCTGCTTCAACCGGCCGAGGGCTTGCCCAGCATCCAGACAGGGCTTCGGGTCCCCAGCCTTTTGGCACCAGCCAGGACCAATTTGCAGCTTCTTGGATCCTGCAGCTCATGGCTAATTGCACCGGAATAATACCCTCCAAATCCCCATCCTCGGCTTGTCCTATTTAACGAATCCTTTGAGGGACCAAGAGCTGGATAATCTCTGCGCTCAGATAATGCCTCCCCTTCCCACCCCACAATTTTCCTGTCCTCAATGTGGTCACTCTGAACTCCTTCCGGAAAGACCCAACCTTCTCCCCGAGGAAGCTGGGGAGGAAGGGACTTCAAATTGGCAGAACAGAAGCGTCAGCCCAGCCAGGCTGGCCACCGCAGCTCCTGGAGCCTCGCAGCCAGAAGCAGGCTCCATTGACCATTCATGAGATGTCAGGTGGGCTACAGATGGGAACATGGCGTTATTGATTTTTACTAGCCTGCTAAAATTGAAAGGAAAAAAGGCCTCCTTAAAGCTCGCGGTTAAGCTTTGTTTCCTAAATGATGATTCCAGGGCTCCGAGTTTGTCAAAGGCAAATTTAAAATATCAGAGCTGTTGGAGATATAATAAAATGAAATCTTCTTACAGCCATTAACTTCAGAGAGGAGGGGATCTCGGCTCAGCCTTGGGGCCTGGAGGGAGGAGTGCAGGGAAGGGAGAGACTCAGAGCAGAGAGGACGGAAGCCAAGTGAACAAAACCCACAGCTCCTCCTCCCTAGGCAGCCCCTTCCGTAAGATCGGACGTGGATATAAAGAAATGAATTCGAACTGCTGTAAATTGACACCAGTTCCCCGGCTGAGCAATGACAAGGAATGGAACCAGGAGCCCGATGGGCCCCATCAAATGCACTGACTTGGAAAATGGGGGAAGTTTGGGGTCAGATGGATGTGCTCCCAGGGGAAGACGCTGCAGGAGGAGGAGGCCAGATCGTCCCCCGCCCCATGACTTATTTAAAGGTTGTTTTCTTTGTTGTTCGTCTTTCTGAGAGGTCTCCTGCTTCGACCACGGGGGCTGCTCCCCCGTTCTTGGTGCCCTGAGGACACGGTCACGTCTGCGGAGAGATTCACGCTTGCCTTCAGCTTTGGATTGGTGTGGCGCTTGGCACCATTTTGCCGTTGGCATGCTCTTGTTGGCTCATTTTCCCCCAAGTCTTTGCTCCTAGCAAAGCCTCTTAGAAAAACTCCCCGTGAGCTCACCGAAGGGTGTGTGCTCTTAAGGTGCCTCGGAGAAATGAGGTCCTGCTTGTGACTCTGCATCACTGAATCCCCCAGCATGGGTGTACGGGCCTCTATGTGTGTGTGCACCTGTGTGTGTGTGTGCATCCATGCATCTACATACGTGTGCGGTCACCGTTGTGCATGTACGTGCCTGCATGCGTGTGCGTGTGTGAAGGTCTTTATCCGCCTGTCAGACTGAGGTGGGAATGCCGTTTGGCTGATGCTGGCTTCCTCCTGAACTGCACAATGGCACTGCAGCATTGTAGAAAATATATTGATTGATTGATTGACCTTTTTGAAATTAAAAGAGCAAGGAGCTGGGAGCCACGAGACCAAAATCTGACCGATGGATCGACCAGCAGATATCTATCGAGCACTGGGCAGCATGCGCTGGGCACTAAGGGGGATTCACAGAAACAAACAATATCCTTCCTGCCACCCTCCCCCACCAATTACAGAATGTGTGCGTCAGTCACCAGTTTCCGCTAGGTCGTGGGACCGGAAGTCCCCAGGTCACACAGCTTCAGAGTTGGACAGGCCCTCTCACCTCACCCTCTTACCTGACTTCTTACCTCACCTTAGAGGAGGAAGCAGACCCTCTGGGGAGTTGAACGGAATCATGCTGGGTCCCCTGGAGTCCTGATTCTCCTCGGTGATGGTAGACCAGCTGAACAGACTTCTATGACATCATGCAGGCCCCGCTGTCCGTGGGCCCAGTGGAAGTTTGACCTCCCACCTTTAGGACTTCTCCTCTATCAGATGGGCAGGGCGATCATTCCCAAAAGCTTGGGAAGCTCAGCAAAAATGCCTTGGGAACCTCTTTAAATCCGCTCTGGGGATTTTTGGGGAAGACTCAGATTAGACCTACCTTATTACAGTGATTACACAACAGTTAAGTCTCCTGTAGCCTCCTGGAGGGTTCTATACCACCATCCATCTTATTCTCAGAACAGCACCAGGACATGGGTACTATTAGTGTTGATAGTTTTCACGTGACGACACTAAAAGCTCAGAGAAGTGGCACGACTTGCCCGAGGGCGCACAGCGAGTGAGTGGCACCAGGATTTGCACACGAATGCCAACTGGAGAGGTACAAGTGTAAAAACTTCAGCAACCCCAGTGGTGTTTGCCTCTATCGTTCCTGCTGACCATATAGCATTTATTCACTGCCAAAAGCACTGGCAATTTTAAGTTTTACTTATTTATTTTTGAGACAGAGAGAAAGAGAGAGAGAGAGAGAGACAGAGCAAGTGTGGGAGCGGCAGAGAGAGAGAATGCCAAGCAGACTCCCCACTGTCAGCACAGAGTCTGATGTGGGGCTTGAACCCACGAACCGAACCATGAGCTCATGACCTGAGCCGAACGAAGTCAGATGCTGAACCAATGGAGTCACCCAGGCATCCCAAGCACTGGCTATTTTGATGTTAATGCGGACAAAGTATGCTCCAGCACCCCTTTCTAAAGCCCAGGTTGGGTGATTGGACTGATACATTTCTAGTGACTAACCCAGTTTCAGTAAGGGTTGGAAGCCCCTTGTCAAACCTCATGCACCAAGAGGGGCTGTGATTAGGTCTGTGCTGTAACACATTAACACAGAACGCTAAATGATTGGAGCCTTGTAGCTGGGGGGAATATTCCTTGCCCATCCCTAAGAAAGAAAAATGACTTTTGCAATGATTTTTTTTTCCATTTTAGAAATAAAAAATGAATTAGGCTTCTAATGCCTTGCACGCAATTTCAAAGTGATGACCAAATTCCTTTCTTCGCTGGTATTGAAATGTTCTTGGTCAGGGGTGGTCAACTTTCAGATATCCTGACGCTCAGTCAGAAAGACACAAAGGGTACCACGCATTATACTCTGGTATACGTAGCATCACCACACCCCACCCCAATTTGAAGAAGCATAGCATGGAGATCTGGTTTGATGTTGGGGGCGCTGTTTGTGGCAAAGTCTTCAGGAATAATGGCATTTGGCTACATGAAATAGAGCAAAAGGGAGAGGTTAGTTGGTCTTCTAGCAAGCTGGGGGGTTTTGTTATGACTCCATTTTGAGGACATAACTATGGAGGTGCTGGAAATTTCCAGGACAATCTCTCATATACCCTTCTCTGATCTACCCCGCCCCTGCCCCCTTTAATTAGGTTGATTGGTTTGTCCCTGACTGTAACCAAGGTAACCAGGGCCTAGCAGAAAGAATAGTTCTTGGGTCTTGTTTCCAGTGAGAGGATGGGCATTGGGCAAGGGTTTAACTCAGAGGGGACCCCACTGACCGAGGGAGCGCAGAGGCTCCCTTCTCAGAGCTGCCCTGGCTGAGTGATAGCTGAAAGGCTGGAAGTACCATCGGGAGACAGAGGGGGACCCAGCACTGTGGATAGATTTTATCACTTTCATGAATACTTCAAATTACAGGCATTAGTTCCGAGGCTTTGTCTAGCAATTGGAGCCACAGCAATTGGTTTTTGTTCATTGATTTACACGGATGCATATTGTACCTGGCTTCCTGGGATACATAACTCGTGTCGCGGAGTTGCTTTTGTCTTATGGAATGTGAGAGAGAGAAAATATCACAGGGAGGGCACTCTCCCTGCCATGAGTCTGATCCGTTGGGGTGGGGCAACATCCAGATCGTGGTGGGTCACGGACAGACAGAAGTCAGGCACCTTGCGTATTTCCCCGGGGCTGGGCTCACACCCGCAGAGGTCCCATGCTTGGGACAGGCTTTCTCCACCTCTGCAGCATTTACGTATTCTTTGTTTTGGGGGCTCTCCCATGCCTTGCGGGACACTTGGAAGCATCCTTGGTCTTTACCCACTAAATGCCAGTAGCAACCCTTCGCCCAGTTTTGATACTCAAAAATGTCTCCAGATATTGCCAAAACGCCCCCAGAGAGCAAAATCAACCCTGGTGCGAAACCACTGACTCAGAGTAACCAGAGACTCGAGCAGACCCGGGCTTGCTACAAGCCCTGGTGTAGTCCCGGGAATGCAGGGATCCCAGGGACGCCAAGATGTGTGGGGGCTGGAGGGTCACTCACTAGGGAGAAAGGTCTCACCAGAAAAAATAAACGACTACTTCAGTTACAACAAAATCAAGTAAGTTGATTCTTTTCTAAACCTTGCATTGGCCCCAACACTCCACTTACGTTATCTAACTTACTTTTCACAACAAACCCATAAGAGTGGCCCCTGCCTCGTTATTCTCATTTTGCGGATGAGGAAGCCGAGGCGAAGAGAAATAATTTGCCCAAGGCCAAAAAGCTAACTGGATGCAAAACCGGGATCTGACCCCAGGACGACTTGGCGACTTGGAGCTTTCTTTCTCGACACTGGATTGTTCAAGAGCCTGGAGAAGTGGGCTCAAGCTGACTCCCTTGGGGATACTTCTGCACCTGCTTTGCAGCTTTTCCCACTGACAGGGGAGCTGCTGGCCCAACTCTCTGCATGGCAATGCTCAGGAAAAGCCAAAGAATGACCCTGCTTAGTGGCACTGTGACAGGGAACTGTGCACTCCCTCCAGCGGAAGGACCGAGACCCTCTTCCCGGGTCACAGGGCAGAATCCTGGGAGCACGGCTTGGCAGTGACCAAGGTTCCTTTCTTCTGGGCTCCCAAGGTCCCCGGGAGAAGCGTCTGACTCAGCCAAAAGCTGCCACCCGCCAGCATCCTGCATTTAACCTCCCCCACTCACTCTGGTGTCCTGTTTACTAAACAACACTGCAGCACTGAGGCAGGGCCTCTGGGGAGCACAGCTAGGTGGAAAGGCAAAGGTCAAGAAGCAGGGTCAAAGGGCTGAGACCCTGGGGAAAACGGGAGATTAAACATCCTCCTTTTCAAATCGGGAGGTTTGGATAATTAATTGGTCCCCGAACGTGAGAGCCTTGGATGATTGTTCTGGGCAGTGGCCATTCAGGTCAAGGGCCAGGGCCGGTAGAATCGGGATGCCTGCGGGAAAGCCCTGAGAGGCCAGAGCAAAACTAACCCCGGTGCTGGGCACACAGGGTCCAGAGGCCAGAGGCCCCCAGGAGGGAGCAGGTCCGCCCCCCACTGGCCAGAGTGGCTCCCTGCTCAAGGGTGGAGCAGAGGGTGAGGGGCCCGGGGCCCAGGGGTGGGGGCCGAGGGCGTCCTGAGCAGCTGCTAAGTGCCCTGGAAATGAAGCGTAAAGGGCTCTTAGGCTTTCCTTTCTTCTTCTTCCTAAAACGATCAATCCTAGCCCTCTGCCTTTGCGTGTGTGATGGGCCTGCCGTGAAGTACACTTAAGGAATCAAGTTTTCTAAAATTCTATAAATCATTATTCTGGCCTTCTCCCCACACCCTTCACAAAATCATTTGTCTACTGAAATATTTAGTGCCTGTGTGTGCACGCTGTAGGTAGGCGAGAGTGAGGAGGGGCGGGGAGGGGGCAGTGCTGTCCTGCACGGGCACCCATCTCTGCTCTTTCTGCGCCCTGTCACTGTGCTGCCACGGCCCCCGAGCTAGGGTCTGGGGGGGGCGGGCAGTGGTGGGTGGAGGGTAAGTTGGCCTGTGGATGGCGGGGTGGGCAGGAGAGCGTAGAAGCACCGGCCCTTTGCCGGACTCCGTTCTCTCCCCGTGAAGGTTGGGGCCTGGTTCCCCTGCTTTCACCAGGGCTGGAAGCTCTGGCACTTGCCAGAATTTTCCATCCCCTCCTCTCACTGCCCCTTATACACGCGACAGGCCAGACCAGAGCAGCCCGGCCCAAGTCCCAAGGCAAGGCCTGATTGATTTGCAGCTGTTGATCTGTTTAATGTCCCTTCTCCCCAAGCGCCCATCTCCACGACAGAGGTGCTACGTTACCTCGCGGGCCTGGCTGCTGGCTGCTGACACCCCGCGCCCAGAGGATGCTTGGGGAGGTTACAGGTGCAACAAGCAAAATGAAAATCCATAGTTTTTAAACCTTTATGAATTGAGAATGTAAACCTGGAAAATGGATCTGGAGTTACTAATGGACAATTGGTCTGACCGGCCCATCCATCGTCCAGGCGCTTGGCCGCGAGCACTCCCATTACAGCTGCTCCTGAAAATGGAGACCCTGTCCACCCCCAGCCCTCCTTCCCTCCCTCCCTTCCAGAGGCCGGGGAAACAACGCAGGCCCGAGAAGGGGACCCGCAGACAACCTGCAGGCAGGCCCCTGTGCCCCGCTGAGGCTGGAGGACGGTGCTGGCAGGGGGAAGGGGGTAATGGGTGCACGGGAAGGATTCTGGCCTCATAAGCTGGGCTAGGACTTTGACCAACAAGCGGCCACGGACCAGAGAAACAGAGCCACGTCCCCACCTCCGGCCTGTCTTGGCCCAGACCCAAACTTGCAAATACCTGCTCTGATACAAAAAGAGACAGTATCTAGGGGCGCCTGGGTGGCTCAGTTGATTAAGCGTCCGACTTCGGCTCAGGTCATGACCTTATGGTTTCTGGGTTCACGCCCCGCATCAGGCTCTGTGCTGACAGCTCGGAGCCTGGAGCCTGCTTCGGATTCTGTGTCTCCCTCTCTCTCTGCCTCTCCCCTGCTCGTGCTCTGTCTCTCTCTCTTTCTCTCAAAAAGAAATAAACATTAAAAAATTTTTTGAAGAGATACAATATCCCAGCCAAGCACTTGCACTTGATTCAATAGCCATGCTATGGAGTGGGGAGTCCAGCCCTGGAGTCCTCACCGGTCCTAGGATCTGTTCATATGTGAGCACGCTGACCCCTCGGGGCCCACACACTTGCCCTACTCTGCCATCCCTGGGAGTCACTCACCTTTTCTGACCGTTCTGTTTCACGTTCCCCCCTGGCCCCAGCCCTGCACTCCCCACACCTTGTCGGCTTTCTTCTCTCCATGTGTGTTCACACTCGGACATACTGTGTATTTTACTCATTTGTTGGTTTAACACCTGTCTCCCTACTAGGAGGTAGGCTCTCTGGGGGCAGGGGTTATTGTCTGTTTAGTACAATATTTCCTCCCCCCCCCCCCCCCGAGCACCTGGAAAAGAGCTTGGAACATAGTGCATGAATAGTAAATACTTGCCAAATGGATGAACAGCCGGCTCAGAGGTGTGAGGTTCCTCCTCAGTTTAACCCAGCGCCTCTGTCCCCCAAGAAAGTCAGGGTCCGCCTTCCTGTTGCTCCCTGTAGAATAGCTGACTGAGTCTGCCAGACCCCGTCTTAGCTGCCTGGCGGTTTCTGCTTCTCCAGCTCAGGCCTGCCTCATTCTCCTGTCCCGGCTGCACGATAGTTCACTGCCGGGCTCCCAGACTGGGTGCCCGTCCGCTGCATGGCCCCATCCTTCAGCAAGCGCCCCCACTCAGAACGTCTGCACACAACTGCCACTGAGCTGGCACTCCCTAAAAGTCACCGTGGGCTTTCCCTCTGGGCAGTAGCATGAGCCACTCCTCATGCCCAAGACCACGGGAACAAGGGGACCAGGTCAACCTTTCGTGATGAGGCTATGAAGTCTACCCATGATCGACGAGGGCAGAAATAAATGGCTCTGAGAAATAGAAGAAGAGAGAAATCAATAAATATTAGTTTCCTTCCTCTTTCCCCTCACTTTCTCAATGCATAATCGGGGGGCATTTGTGAAGCTGATGATGGTGTCAGTTACTCTTTGCTGCAGTAACAAATAAGGGTTATTTTTAGATCATGCTGCCATGATGGTTTATTTCTTCTTCCTGCCGCATTGGCCCGTGGCTGGGGGGGGCCTTTGTTCTCTTTACGATGCAGGCTGATGGAAGAACTGCCATCTTTAACATTCCCCATCGTAGACAAAAAGAGAACATCCCACGGACTGACGTTCTCTTAAATCTCCTACCTGATAGTGACACCTACACTCCCACTCACTTTTCATTGGCCCGAGCAAGTCAAGTCACATGGCCCCACTTAACTTCATGGAGCAAGAAGTGCCATCCTGCTCTGTGTGTGTGTGTGTGTGTGTGTGTGTGTGTGAGAGAGAGAGAGAGAGAGAGAGATACAGGGAACAGGGGGCACCAGAAATACTTGATAGCACAATGACTCCCACAGATGAGAGGTCTTCTTTTGATAGAGCAGGTACACCTGAACTCTTTCAACACTTCTCCTGGGTTAAGACCTTGGGAGTCTCTGTCTCTGTCGTTAGGCCAGACCTGTTGGGGAGACCCAGCTAATCATTTCACATTCTGCATGGGCTCCTGCACACCGACCTGCTTTGAAGAAGCTCTGGTTCTTTGCCCTCAACGGCTGCCCTGACAGTTCCAGAAGGGAGCCACAGAGCCATTTGACTGCATCTGGATTGTTCACGTTGGATGCATCTGTTCAGCAGAACCCTCCTCCCTCTCCCCCCCACTCACCGGTCCTCCTACCCCTCACTCTGAGCTCAGAGCCCAGTTGTAGGATACTGCTGCACCTGCAGAGCAAAGCGGGGATAGGAGGCCAAGGTTGCAGACCTCATGCCCGCTTCCTCTGGCTCCCAGACTACAGAGAACGGATTCAGATTCTACTGTCACAGAGCCGGCTTCTAAGGCTCAGGCCACTGAGAAGGCAGTGGGTGCCTTCTAAGTATCAGACTTGGCTTTGGGGCTTTGCCTCTTTTTCTCTTTGTTAAAAAAGAAATGGCTGGCTTGGCACATCATTTCAATAACACCCTCGTCAATAGATCAAACTCTGATTCTTCTATTGTTTTTTTCCAGTTTTATTGATATATAATTGACATATCACATTGTATTAGTTTAAGACATACAACATAATAATCTGATAAACGTATATATTGCAAAATGATTACCACAATAAGTTTAATTAACATACATTACCTAACATACAATTTTTTTCTTGCAATGAGAACTTTTAAGATCTACTGTCTCAGCAACTTTCAAATATACAATATACAATATACTATATTGCATATATTATATACAATATAGTATATTGTATATAGTATATTGTCATGATGCTATACATTACATCCCCAGGACTTAATCATCTTATAACTACAAATTTGTACCTGACCCTCTTCACCCATTTCAATCCCCACTCCTGCTTCTGGTAGCCACCAATCTCTTCTGTTTCTTTTTTTTTTTTTAAGCTGGAGATAAATTTATTATTTTTATTGATTGATAGATTGTTTTTATTTTTTATTTTTTTAAATTTACATCCAAATTAGTTAGCATATAGTGCAACAATGATTTCAGGAGTAGATTCCTTAGTGCCCCTTCCCCATTTAGCCCATCCCCCCTCCCACCACCCCTCCAGCAACCCTCAGTTTGTTCTCCATATTTATGAGTCTCTTCTGTTGTGTCCCCCTCCCTGTTTTTATATTATTTTTGTTTCCCTTCCCTTATGTTCATCTGTTTTGTCTCGTAAAGTCCTCATATGAGTGAAGTCATATGATTTTTGTCTTTCTCTGACTGACTAATTTCACTTAGCATAATACCCTCCAGTTCCATCCATGTAGTTGCAAATGGCAAGATTTCATTCTTTTTGATTGCCAAATAATACTCCATTATGTGTTTGTGTGTGTGTATATATATTTATGTATTTATATATACCACATCTTCTTTTTCCTTTCATCCAATGGACATTTGGGCTCTTTCCATACTTTGGCTATTGTTGATAGTGCTGCTAAAACATTGGGGTGCATGTGTCCCTTCGAAACAGCACACCTGTATCCCATGGATAAATGCTTAGTAGTGCAATTGCTGGGTCGTCGGTAATTCTATTTTTAGTTTTTTTGAGGAACCTCCATACTGTTTTCCAGAGTGGCTGCACCAGCTTGCATTCCCACAATCTCTTCTGTTTTCATGCATTTGTTTTTGTGGGTCTTTTTAGATTCCACATAGAAATGAAATTATACAGTATTTGTCTTTTTTTGTTTGATTTATTTCACTTAACATAATGCCCTCAAGATCCATCCATACTGTTGCAAATGGCAGGATTTCCTTCTTTCTTATGGATGAATAATATTTCACTGTACACACACACACACACACACACACACCTTCTTTATTCATCCATCCATCTGTGAAGATTTAGGCCAATCTTGGATGACTCCAATTATATGCTATACATAGCTAAGGGTGTTTGGCGGGGGGGAATTTCATAATCAGGTAAATTGGTACCACTATAAATTTACAAACTCCAATCTCAAGTAAGCCCTCAACTCCCTACTACCCACTTCCCTATGGTGTTTTTCCAGCCACCTCTCACTCTTCACTCTCCAAAACTTTGCCACTCCCTTCCAACTTTCAAAGTCTTCTGCCCTTGTCTTCCCCCTCACGCTTGAGAGTGTTTCTCAATCTTGTTATCCTGGAGGAAATAATTTTCAAGTCTCAGGTAACTCTTGCATAAAAATTTATTTAATCTATAGCTCATGACCCATTAAATCATAATGGGTAAATTATAGATTATTACAACTCAATAAAATTGTTTATGTTCTTTTGAATAGGCAAAAAAAAAAGATGCGGAAAAGAAAGAAACAGAAAAAAAGAAAAACAGAAGAGCATAAAATATGATGGAGAGAAAGGGAAAAACAAGTATGCCATTCTTTCAGGCCAGCCTTTTAATGAATGAGTTGAAATTAGAGAAGACAAATAAAGGGTGAGCACCATATTCAAGGCAAATGTGTCTTCTTGCCAAGGGTGTTTTCTAAGTTGTTAGTGTACAAACCTCTGCAGAATCTGTTGCCTCATAGGACCTTCTGGTGGTCTCGAACCACTTGGCATTTCAAAGCACAACCAAAACACAGAAGCTCCATAGATGATGTCAGATTTCTGGACACTTGCGTCGGGGGGGGGGGGGGTTGCCGATGCATCAGCAGGCAATAAATTGTGTAGAAATTAAAAATGGAACATTACTCCCACCTGACATGAAAATATTCGTGGGGGATTTTGTTTTCCTATTGTAAAACTATTCTATGTGGCTCCCTTTTTGCTTCATCTATGTGGCAGGAAAGGCACTGAGAAGGCACACCGAGTGGTGTGGATGCTTTGTTAGAAAGCAAGACTTTAAAAAACCAGCGGTATCGATGGGGCACCTGGGTGGCTCAGTCAGTTAAGCATCCAACTCTTGATCTCAGCTCAGTCATGATCTTGCGGTTCGCGTGTTCAAGCCCCTCAATGAGCTCTGTACTAATGGTGCACAGCCTGCTTGGGACTCTGTCTTCCTCTCTCTCTCTGTCCCTCCTCCACGTGTGCTCTCTCTCTCTCAAAAATAAATAAATAAACACAAAACATTTTTAAAAACTAGCTGTATTGAGATATAGTTCATGTACTGAAGAATTCATCCACGTACAATGTACAATTCACTGGCTTTGAGTATTTTCACAGAGTTGTACATCTTTTGTCACAAGCAATTTTAGGATATTTAGGCTTCGAAATATCCTAAATAGATTTCTCTATATTGCGCATTTCATATAAGCAGAGTCATACAATCTGCAGTCCTTTGTGCCTGATGTCTTTCATTTAGCATGATGTTTTCAAGGCTCATCCATGGATAGCATGGATCAGTACCGGCATGCTTTTATAATATTGAATCATAATATTCCCTTGTATGAAGATAGGCCATTGTTAAAATTAGTTCCAATTCCTACGTGTGTGACTTAGGAGAAAGGAATCATGGCAGGAAAAGAAAAGAAACCTACAGATTTTTAAAAAAATTTGATTAAACTTTTACTTTTATTTTGAGGTAACTGTAGATGAAACTTACTGATATCTTCATGCTCACTTGAAGTTCTCCAGTGCTGGTTGACCTGAAAGGATTGTAGCCCCAAGAAGGGAACTATGGTAAAATTTTAAAAAGCATTTGGATCAGTCTCGTTTGATAAGATCAGGGATAAGATTATGTAAGAAGGAAGCACAGATTTTTTTTGAATACTATGTTCTATAAATATGTTTAATGTATATTTGGAGAGGAAAGTGGGAAAAATACATTTGTTTCAATGCTAGTGCAAAATTTTCCTAGGACCACATGGTTGGGCACAATATAAGTCCACCAGCCCTCAGGAGAAGCATACCCCCTTGGAGAAGAGTCTCCAGGGGCTGTGAGACCATAAATCTGAAGCTACAAAGTGAGGGCAAATCCACAATCCCCATACAGATGCTGCTGTTCCTGCTGTCCACACACTGCTAGCCTATTGCTCGCTGATGTCTAGACCCTCTGGCCACATCGTAGGTCTGTGCCCATCAGAGCCGCATATAATAACCACGTTCTCAGGCCCGGCCCAGAGCCAGGAGATTAGAGACTCAGAGCAGTGACAGCTACTGCTGAGCCAGCTGCTCTTGAACTTCTAAGTATGGTACTTGCGCTTGATTGCAAAATGGTCTCAATTCTACACCCTTCAGGGCAGCTGTACGCTTTGCCGAGCGAATTTGAGCACCGCACTGCCGGCAGGGTGACCTGCCCCCTTGTTTAACGCCGGACTCCACCACGTGATCTGCTTTGGCCAATGGGATGTCAGCAGACCCCCGAGCAAGCCAGCTGAACTGGTGCCTGGATGAACCCAGCCAAGATCAGCCCACAAGCAGCCACCCTTGACGTGAGAGCAATCAGCTGTTCAGCAGAGCCCCAGAATTGGCCCGGAGGGGACTCCAGACATTGGGACGCGAGCAAATGTTATTGTTGCACGTCGCTGAGGCTTTGTGGTTGTTTGTTACTAGCATAGAATGGTGATGGGTAACTAATAGAGGACCTTCCCAAAATCATTTTTTTTTTTTTTTAGGTTTACTTATTTATTTTGAGAGACAAAGCATGCACGCAGGTGGGGGAGGAGCAGAGGGACAGGGAGAGAGAGAGAATCCCACTCAGGCTCTGCACCCTTAGCACAGAGCCTGATGTGGGGCTCCGTCCTGTGAATCCTGAGATCATGACCTGAGCCAAAATCAAGAGTTGGGTGCTCAGCCAACTGAGCCACCCAGGTGCCCCCACAAGATCATTCTTAAAACCACTGATTAACTCTTGTTTTTTATTAGTAAATAGAATTTCCACATTCTTACCTCATGCATTTTATCCCTGGGTTTCTGATTTTCTCAGACCTCATCCAACATTCTAGTTCCTCACACGTGCCCTCTACATATCCTTTTTCCTGCTTTTACCTTCTGTTTTATACACCAGTGGCTCATTATACCAATTGTCTCTCGTTCCTTCATAATACAATGTGAACAAGAGAGCAAAAAAAAAAAAAAAAAAAAAAAAGAAAAAGAACTTTGGTGAATTGACTGTTCAGCTGGAAGATTGAGATATAGAATGAATGAATGAACTAGAAAATGGAAAACATTGATTGCTTTACATTTTCATCCACTCCACGTTCATCATAGAATGCCTTCACATTGTGGCAGGACCATTATTAACCTGTCTTAACTACACCTGGAGAACTTTTCAGTGATTGCTTTCATTAGAGGGTATTAATATGAGCTGCAGAATCTGAAGCAGGGCAGAAAGGAATAAAGAAGGAGAGGAAGGGGGGAAGTGTGGCTTCCTGCCTCAGCCAGCCAGGGTTCAACCGGCTCTTTTTTTTTTTTTTTTTTTTTTTTTTTGCAAAAGAAGCAGTAAATACCAGTGATCCATACTCAAGTATACCGAATGCCACTAAACCACTGTGATGGCTGCCATAAAGGAGATCAGCTGTTTCTAGGGAAGCTTGCCCTGTGTTTGGAACAGGAAGACAGAAACAAGAGGCTGAACACAATAAATAGAAAATTAAAGCTGGGCAAGGAAGTGGTTGTGATAGACGCGTGAGAAGGGAGAACTGCTAACCTCCTCAGAGCCTTTGATTCCGAAGAAGAGGTGCATAGACCTTATGCTATCACGTCAGTCTCACTCTGTTCTCCCTGAGACATCTTGCCTGGTCATGGCTGGTGGGAAGCAAGACAACTGGGAAATTTAGAACAGGGGCTCAGAAGTCTCTGTTTTTTTTTTTTTTTTTTTTTAATTTTTTTTTTTTAAATTTTTTTTTTTTCAACGTTTATTTATTTTTGGGACAGAGAGAGACAGAGCATGAACGGGGGAGGGGCAGAGAGAGAGGGGGACACAGAATCGGAAACAGGCTCCAGGCTCTGAGCCATCAGCCCAGAGCCCGACGCGGGGCTCGAACTCACGGAGCGCGAGATCGTGACCTGGCTGAAGTCGGACGTTTAACCGACTGCGCCACCCAGGCGCCCCCAGAAGTCTCTGTTTGTCCTGGTGTCGTGCACACATGGGGTGCTAGAAGCTGTGGGGTTGCTTGTCTGCCTGATCCAGGCCGGCGGGGGGGGGGGGAGGGTGAAGAGACAGCTGGGGGCGGGCAGGGGAGGAGGCTGATGTGAGGCAAGAGACATAGGGAGCATGAGTGCTGGAGGGCTT
Organism: Prionailurus viverrinus; assembly: GCF_022837055.1. NCBI lineage: Eukaryota > Metazoa > Chordata > Mammalia > Carnivora > Felidae > Prionailurus > Prionailurus viverrinus. The sequence goes on from NC_062572.1 coordinate 77,223,604, forward strand.
CTGCTCGGTTCTTGTTTTCTGATTCAAGCCCCTCAAAGAAGGGCCATTTCCACCCTTGGGTTCTGAGAGATACCCTTGAATCTTTGTGACCACCCTTCACCCATACTTAAGCATTTGAGTTGTTTCCTATCACACCTAAAAGAGCTGTAACTAAGACAAGTAATAGTCCAAGAATGGGAACAGGGAAATAATCCCTAGCCCGGTTATCTATTTTCCACTCTCCCTAGGCTCTTTTTCCTTTGTCTCTGTCTCCAGTTCACGGAGATCCCTCTCTCCCCAGTACTAATTCTTGCAACTTCTCAATTATTCCTTGGGCCTGTTTTGTCCTCTTCTGCTTTGCTATCTACTCTCGTGTGTCAGATGGCACACAGTACCAGCTGCTGGTCGAGCTTTCCGGCCGTTGAGTGGGCAGTGTTAACTCACAAGAGGACTCCGTTGTGTTGGCAGAAGGAAATGTCATGGTGAATTAGTATAAATGAAGTGAGTTGAGTGTAGGAGTGCTGGCAACACTGACTTCATCTTTGGCTCTCGGTCTTGTTCATGCCCATCAGTGATCCCCCCGTCAGAACCACGAGTTCCAAGTTCTGTAGAAGTATAACTTATGCCCTGACCAGAATGCTTAAAGGCTTCTTCTGATCTTCCCTAAAGTGGCACACAGACGCCCCACTTTAGGTAACTGGTAGACAGCCTCTGGTGCACCGGTGGTGCCATATTAGATGTCTACCCTGTGACCTCGCCACCACGCCCCTTGCTTTATAGAAGCTGAGGATTAAGGCCTGGACTTGGCGGAGAACAGCTGAGTAGGATCTCGATCTTCTGTCTGCCTGATGCCGCTGTAAGTTACCCTGAGTAAAACTGTGTGAATGGTATGGAGTGGCTTGCTTTGTTTCTCGGTCTTGAAGTACCTTATGAGTTTGGAGGATATGCTACTGCCCCTCCTTCACGATGTGACAGTTGAGACAGTCGATTCGGCAGGGAACGTGGTGTTGATGCAAGCGGACGCAGGCAGAAGGGGAAAGGTTGGGGTGTGGAATGTTCTGTACTGTGCCCACTGAAGGGCTAATGGGAACTAAGGACAGAGTTCGACCAAGGAGAGTTGTGTTTTGGGTGAAGGCTAAGCTGCCCACGTGCCCCCTGTGCCACTTGACTGGCTGGGCGGTGGGGTTCCAGCCTGATGACAATGATGCCATGAGCAAAGCCACACGCAAACGAGGTTAAGGGTGATCAGGATAATCGGAGACAAAGCAACAGTTGGTGCCTCTAACCCCACCTCGGTGGGGGGCAGGAGAGCGAGGGGAGCGGGTCTAGTGCAGCAAAGACAAGGAAAGAAGACTGAGGGATGCGGCGGATAAACAAAAACGGGGCAAAGAGATTATGACAGGGTGGCTATTTGAGAGTAGGTGGGTAGGGTATCTGAATTAGTTCAATACAAATGAATACAATTTAGTTTTATTTACAGTAACAAACTTTTATTCCTCAGGCTTTTACTGCATCACCAGGAGCTCTGCCTCATGACCAAGTGTGAAAACCACTGCAGTGGGGACTATAAAGAAACACAAGACCAAATCCAGTAACCATCCAGGGCATTGACCATCTCCTAGAAGGGTAAGCAGAAAGCTTGTTGAAAGTGCTCACTGAACACGAGACAGAGTAAATTCAATAGATTTCTCCGAAGACTGCTCTCTAAGTGGTTTCTCCAAGCCTCCTTGGACACACTGAACCAGTATAAATTCATCGTTGTTGGAACTAGCCTTTTGATTCTAGGAGTCTATTTGGGGAGCCCTGCCAGTGAGTGCTAATTATCACCTGACAATCAAATCTCCCCCATTCAGGGTCCAGACATTCTTTTCTTTATCTTCTCCAAAGCAGAATCCAACAAGCAACTGGGGCAGCGGCTGGAGATGGAACCGGACACCTCACATTTGCATAATAATAGCTAACTCTGAATTCTGTAAGGCATGGACAATGACTTCTAGGGGTCAGGCAATTAAAGAAATTCAGAATCACTTGGGGGTGGACTTGGGAGTCCTTCACCTGATTCTTTTCATATCTCCAACATTCCCCCCCCCCCCAACCTTGGATTTTAAAAAGCAAAGATGCCTTCTCTCCAGAAAGGTTTCCCTGGTGGAAGTAGAAGCCTCTGGGAAATGAACTTCTTAGGAGATAATGACATCAGTCCAGGGCCATAGTCCCCGGGCCTAGGGGTGACGGTGGTGAGGGGTGAGGTGTGAACCACAGGCAGCATTTCTTCCTCTCACACAAGGCAGGTAGGAACTATTCAAGGTGGGAAAGTCAGCTCTGGGGAGAGATGGCAGGAGGGGACAGGCTGGAAGGGAAACCTTGGATGGGCACATGGGAGAACGCTGCTTCCCCACTGCAGGGTCCTAGAGAAACAGGGCCAAGCACCCAAGGTCTCATTCATCCTGTTTTGTTGGGGTAGGGGAGAGGGAGAGAGGGAGGTGGTCAGAGTTGCTGCAGGGCTAACCAGGGGTGATGAGAAGCTTTCCTCAGAACTGGAACCACCCTGCTTCAGCAAAAACAGCCTCTACAGGGCCTCCGGGGCCATTTGGCTCTGGTGCACTGGATCCCGAAGGTTTGCAAATTCCTCGCTGCTCAACGTGCGGTCTGGAACCAGCAGCATCAGCCTCACCTGGGAGCTGGATAACAAGGCAGGACCTCATCGGACCCCACTGCGATCTGCTGACCGAGAGTCTGCGTTTCAGCGAGACCCACAGGTGACTCACGTGCACACCCTTGCACGTGCCTCTGCAAAATCCAACAGAAGAAACGTTGACTTTCTGAGAGAAATAAAAAGCCCTCCAGACTTTAACCGTGGGTGTTTGCCCGTGGGCGTGCATGTGCTGTGTGCGTGTGTGTGGGCGGGGGGCACTGGGAAAGGATGCCATTCCTTATGGTGGATGTCCTGAGGATTAGATGCTGTTCCCAGTGTGAAGGACATGAAGTTTTACGGAGTTTACCCCCTACAGCGTGCAAGGCAGGTTAGGGTTAGGGACCCATAGATCATCTTGCGACCTTTCCTCCTGCCCCCACCCGGCCACTCTGGCTCCCGAAGCCCGGATCCAGCCCACCGCCCAGTCTCCTTTCCATGCGTGTTCCTTAGGCTTTTCCTGCAGAACTGCCCTTCTCCCATTTTGTCTTCCAATCAAATTGATTGTATATGCCTTCCCAGAAATGCAGCTGTTGCTTGCTCGTAACACAATAAGGAAATGGGAGGAAGAGAGAAGAGGAAAAGGTAGCCCAGACTGACGGCACATTGTATGGGGCCATTTCAACCATATTGCCTGGGTCCGGTGTGGTGAAGCTGGACACAGAGCAAGTGAGAAAAACTGGAAATTTTTACAGTTTGTTATTCCCAGACCCCCCCGGGAGCATGTAGCAGGCCACGCAGGGCCACGCAGGGGAAGCGATGGTGGGTTGTAAGGCAGAATGGGGGGAGGAGGGTGCTGGCCAGGAGCCTTTAGTGTGGTTTTTGAGAGAAGTTAGGGGCGAGGCAGGGTAAGCAGGTTCTGTATTGGCCAGTCTGAACAATTTCAGTGGGCTCCCGGGCATGGGGGCTCTCTGGTGGTTTGGTGCCCGGACCGGCAGGTGTGGGGGGATTAGAGCAGGTGCACAGTGACCTAGAGTAGGAGCCCCAATGAGGGAGGTGGGTGGGGCTGTGGACTTAACCCATTACTCAAAAGCGAACCGGACCTGACTCTCATCAAGGCTTTAGAACTGGGTCAATATGGCATTTAAAAAAAAAAAAAAACTATGCCACAGGCAGTCTCCAAGTGGAGTGTGTTCCCATATTATCTCATCGAATCCAAACGAATAGGTAGGTACCCCCACGTCCCGGTTACCTTTTACTGCATAAGCAAACACCTCCAAACTTAGTGGCACAAAACCACCGCCATGGATCATGTTCACAGATTCTGTGGGACAGGAGGCTGTCGGCACCATGATGTGAGGCTCTCAGCTGGCGTGACTTCTGTGACTGAAAGAGCCGGGGCTGCAGGGCCCGTCCATGAGGTGGCTGAGCTGGTGTGTCTCGGGGATGGGCTTAGTTGGGACTAGAGAGCAGCATGTTGACCTGTGGCCTTTCCAGCGTGGTGATCTCCACCTCCTCAGACTTCTCGCAGGGAGGTTGAAGGCTCCAAGAATGTGTTTCTAGCAACCAAGGTGGAAACCGTATGCCCTTATAATCCAGCCTTGGAGGTCACCTAGTGTTCTTTCTGTCCCCAGTGCTTTGGCCAGAGCAGCCACAGCCTCCTCCCCAGACCACAGATTCAGTGAGAGGGGACACAGACTCTACCTCCTCATGGAGGCATGTCAAAGACTTCGTGGCCATGATTTAAAGCTGCCACAACATATTACAGCAAATGGATGCCCAAAGAGGTAGGTGACCTGCTCAAGGTCAGGGATTTGCCGTGAGCATAAGTACATCAGACTTGAGGCACTTAGAATAGCATGGCTTTCCGTGACAGGCATCGAAAAGGCCTGAGAGAAATGTTCAATTAAAAAGATGCCTGTTCTCTTTTAGGAAACTTACTTCTAATTTCCTACTCCTGAACTGCCTCTCCTCCTGATGTTCAGCATCTACTGAGCAGTGAGAGGCTGGGGGACATCAGAGGACCGTGAACTTCTGCTATTACAATCTGCTAGAAAGGCCGCTCCTGTTAACTTTAATTTAATTCCACACACTTGCACTGAGTGTCTACAAACAGGCACAGCATCACGTGGCCAAGCACAAGAAGCCCTAAGTCCAACTGCCTGCTTGAAATCCCATCTCTTGCCCTTCCTAGCTATGTGACGGCCACGAGCAAGCTACTTCAACTTCTGGTGCCTCAGTTTTCTTGACTGTAAAGGGAAGATAATGGAATCATCTTATGACACTGTAGCGAGGATGAAATCTAGGACCTGGCTGGTGCACAGAATGCACTGTGTCAGAGTTTGCTGGTATTTTCTTCTGTGTAAGCGAAGGCCGGCTTCTTCCTGCTACCAAGGGTGGGATAGGCCCCGGGCAGGTGTGGAAGAATGGTATAGGAGTAGCAGTATCACTGGATTGGGCTGTGAATGCCGAAATAGAGATGCAGACGGGTGTGAGATCAAAGCAGAGGGAGCTAGAAAAATGGAATATTGACTAAATTGTAAAACTGTGGACCCGTGTGTATTAGGCTTCTGGGGCTTTGCCTAGGCCTCCAGTTTTCAAAACTTACTCATTTTTTTTGAGTTTATTTTGAGAGAGAGAGAGAAAGTGCAAGTGGGGGAGGGGCAGAGAGAGAGAGGAGAGAGCGAGAATTTCAAGCAAGTTCCACACTGTCAGCCTGGATCCTGATGCAGGGCTTGAACTCATGAACCATGAGATCATGAGCTGAGCCAAGGCTGGATGCTTAACCAACTGAGCCATCCAGGTGCCCCAAAACCTACTCCTAATAGCCATGACTCCAGGGTGGGAGTTATAATCATAGCTGGGCTTCAGAGACTGCTGAATGTAGTTTTTTATGAAAAGGGAGAGTCACTTGCAAACCCGCCTGGGGACTGGAGGCTTCTTGACTCCCTTTCTAGACCAAGGGGCTCATGAAACAGGGTGATGCTTAATTAGATTTAATTTATGGCTTGATCAGGTACAACTCTGCCTGCCCTCCATCCTTCATGTTTGGAAGGCTATTGCCTTCCCAACTGCAAGCCAGCTTCCTGAGGAAGGGACGGTGGGTCTCACTCAATTTGCCTCCAGCTGAAGTTCTTGACTCTCGTGTGGTCTTTGAGAATTTCAGGCAAAGGTTCCATAGCAGTGCCCTATGGAACCACAAAGAAACATTTCCACGGAGGAATTCACAGATAAAACACCCCTGGCATGGATAAGTTGTGCATGGTATCTATATGCCATTTAAAGGTGAAGTTCTTGCTTTCTTCCCTATTTCTCTTGCCCACCCCCTGTGCCTGGTACATAATGAAGATTTCATAGCGATTTTTTTCAGTGAGTGAATGAATGGATGAATGAATGAATGAATGAATGAGGAAGGTGTGTGTGGTTGGTGTCACCAAGTTGAAATTCATAACCCAAGGCCTAGATCTGTGCGAAGCAAGCTCAGCAAGTAGGTGGCAAGGCCAAGAACCAGAATTGAGGCAGGCTGTCTCTCCCAGTTGAGACACTCAGATATCTGAGCCAAAAATGTAGGGGAAACATCAGTGCTCAGAATCAGATGGAAGAGGATGTTTTTGGTTGCCAATAACGGAGACCTTGATTGAAACTGGTATAAACAATAAGTGAACATAAAAGGTCCCATGGCTGAAAGTTCCAGAAGTGGGTGGACTTCAGGACTCTTTGATTCAGCATCTCAGTTGGATCCAGGGCCATGTTCTCAGGGACCTAGGTTCTCTTCTCCTCTTTCTCTGTCCCTGGGGGTTGACGCTCTCTAAAGCCTGGCTTCTCACACAGTAGCCAGCAGCATTCAGGGGTGTCTTTGTTCAGGTCTAGCCACTGGCTGTCTACAACTATCAACAAGGGGTCTGGGAGTCAGGATGATTGAACCACCCTGAACCAACCCCTCTGGCAAGAATAATGTCAGCCAGTGGATGGATTAAGCTACATTCGCTCAGTCATTGTGGTAAGGGAAAGGGTGCTGGGGTGGGGGGTGCTCTTAATCCCCACTGATCATGGAGGTCAATATGCGGTGGTGGTGCCGGGCCTGGACACTGGGGAGGTGAGCACAACACCCAGTGGGGGAGGACTGTCTAGTGGAGTAGACCTCCCGTGGCTGCTTCCCAGCATTGTTTGCATATAGCCTTGAATGAGAAGATGGGGCTGTATTGATTATGCTTCCTATACTAAAATTTCTATTTTCATTTTTTACAGCCCTACTATATGCTTCTGCTAGTTGATTCAATACCTTTGTGCCTCTGTGATATGTTAGACCTATGGAGGAGAGGGATCTCAAGACAGATGAGGGCTCTGTATCGTTCAAATGCCTGTCTTCCCTACAACAGCTTGGGGAGTAGGCATCTCCTCAAGCATTTCCATTTTACATATGGAAAGTGGCTGTTTGGTGATTTAAGGGGGCAAAGCTGAGAGCAGATGTCAAGCCTGCCTCAGTCCTGAACCCAAGCTCATCCTACCTCAGAACCACACTGCTTCTCACTCAGGCTGTAGAACCATCTGAACTTAGCGGGAGCTGGAGCCATCAACAGTTGCCCACGACACGGCAGAAGGAAGAAAGGGTGATGTACTATCACCGGCAAAAGAAGCAATGCTTCATTTTGAAGGATAGTGGACACAGAAGCAAAAATGTCCAATTCTTGGGAGAGGTGCCAGGGCTGGGCTGGTGGTCCTAGGCAGGGTGATAAAGTGTGCAAAATGGTCCCCCAGTGCCTTCTCTCTAGTTCTCCTGTGGTATTAACCAGGTGCTCCCAGGGAGCTCCTCGTACCTCTCCGTCCTCCACCCTGTATCCCTGCATGCGTTTCTCTCTTTTGAAGCCTAAGTCAGGACCCTGTTAGGGAGCTGAGGCTAACAATTTCATCAAGTAAGTGCTAACAGGTTTTAAGGACACCCCTGGATCATGCGTTTGCATTTTGCAAAGGCAGTTCAAGAAGAGCAGAATGGTTGACTCCACAGATGTCTGTAGAGATACCGGGACACAAATGGTGCAAGTGCCCTCAGCCTCCAACCTTGACGCTTCATGCTTTACAGCCCCACCATGCTGTGGATCAGGCAGGACAGTGCAGGGGAGAGTAAAGGTGTCCCAAGAAAGGAATATTCCTGTCTACAGCAGGGCCAGGCAGGAGAAGGGGCAAGCCTTTCTTGGGCAAACCAACAGCAATATTCCGTCCAGCCTCCACACACACACACACACACACACACGCACACACACACAGAAAAATGCTGCCAGGAAGAATTTCAGGTAGTGTTGCAGAAAGGTGCCACAAAGATTGTCCTCAGGAAAGAGGGGCTTCTTGTGCCCCTTGTATACCTGTGTCAGTGGGGACAGCCACTTGCATGGGGAGGAAATGCAGCTAAATGTTGATAATAAGAAAATTGGAGAGGGCAAAACAAAACACAGCTGCTCCAGGGTGTAATCAGTGGTGGAAGAGGGAGGGGTGGGGGAGGGGGAAGGCAAAGTGAGAGAGAGAGGCTGGGGAGGGAGGGAGGGGAAAAGAAAGAGGGCATGCAGATGTTCAGCTGGAGAGGCGGCTGTCTTGCTCTCAGATGCCCTGAGGGAAAGGGCTGGGGGAAGAGAGGGAAGTCTAGCCATCTGTTTTCAGCTCTTGTGGCACTGAGCCTGCTTTCTCTCTCACTTTGCCTCCTTTCTTCTCCACCCCCAAATTATGCTCTATTGATTGCTCTGGCCTTTGCAAAGCCTCAAGGCTCTTCTCAGACTCCAGCCCCCAGGGAGTCCTCAGCTCTGTCCCCCTTTGCTCCAGCAGGAATGTGGCCCCAGCAGCTCCCCCAGTCCAATGAGGGGATGGTCAGCCCCCCTCAGAGCCTGGGCTGAATCTGCTGCGTGTCCTCTGTTTCAGCCAGAGGCTCCGGGGCCAGGGCCACTGCAGGGCTCCACCTTGTGCTTCAGGGAGTGGTCCAGCACCCCTGCCCAGAGCCCCGCCTCGGTGCACCCTCACTGCCTGCTCCAGCCACCTCCTGCCACCCCCACATGCCGTCCAAGCGCCATCCACACTTCACAACACTCCCTAGCTACCCTCAGCTCTCGGGTCAAGAGTCAAACCTTCCTGCACTCTGAGTCTTGCCCCCCCCTTCTCTCCCTTTCACCTCTTATTACCCCTGCTGAAGAATTACAGCTAGTAGGGCTGTCCCATGTGTGGTCTCCTCAGGGAGGTTCTCTGTTCCCATGCCTTCAAGTGCCAGCAACGTCCCGGGGGCTGGAGGAGAAGGTCCCTCCCGAGGGCTCTAGTTCTTTCCTCCCAAAGCCCCTGGTGAATGACTTCCACAAGAAGTCCTATCTTCCTTCTACCTTCCCGGTTTTCAGAATGAGAAAATCGGGCATGTAGTTGAAAGAGTATTGGCCTGGGAATTAGACTGGTGCTTGGAACACAGGCTCTGCCACTAACCGGCAGGGTAGCTTTGGGCAGTTTTTGTGGGACATGAAGGGAACCAAAACTGCAGGCTCCTTCCAGCAGAGCGTCAGAGCCCCAAAAGCTTGCTTTGTAATGTCCCATTTTGTTACTTGCTGACCTGCTGCATTTCCTGGGGGAACCAATTAGCCCTTCTCTGTATTTCTTCTCCCATCTTTAATTTTGGCACTAGAGAGCATTCAGTATTGTGCCCTTCAACGATAAGCATCTCTTTTTAAAAGTGCAAAATGTCATTTTCATCACACATGAGGCACATTGGGTCAAAGCAGCAAAGGCGCGTGGTGACCCCCACCTCAATGGACAAAACAAAACTTTTGGATGGATAAAAACCTGCACCGTAAGCAGGCAAATCTGCTCTTGGTGCCAGGCAGCCTGTAGGGGGCCCTTGTCCTACCTACCCCCATGCTCTGTTCTGGCCCTCTCTGAATCATTTCTGAGTGCTGCCCTGAGCTGGGTGCCCTTCGCGATGGCTGCTGACAAGCACATGTACTGGAGGAAACTAGTGTCTGAGGAATTCTTGGATGTTCGGATATGTGCTGAAAAGATGTCAGGCTTCAGGTAGAGGTGAAATCTGAGACTTCGGTTTCCTGCAGAGAGCAAAGGAAGAAGGCAGAAATATTGAGGCTAAGAAGTCAGACAGGGAGAAACAAGAGAAAGTGATTCACTTGGGGTGTGGAGGGGAGACAGCCTCAGAGCCATGATAAGAGACGGAATAAAAGCAGACACACAGGCTTGTAAAGCCAAAGAAAAATGACTTTGTAAGATAGCATGAGTTAAGGATGGACACATGCTTTGACCTTCCAGCCAAGCCCTTCCGGGTGGATGTGGGGCCTTGTTCTTTCTCAAAGAAGGACCTTGCTCCTGATGGACAAAATCCACAATATGGATGAACTGCTTGGGACATAATAAAATCATTTAAAGTACATTCTGGAGGAGTCCGTCCTTTTCCTGTATCGTTTTATTCTTAGCAAGGGCTTCTAACTTTGTATCTGATATGTCTAGTAGCCAGAGAAAGTCCCAAACTGACAAAATCTATGTGGTCTGGAAGCCAAATTGTGAAATTGGCAAAGCCGGTCTTTGCTTTCCAGCTCTCTCTTTTAAGACTGCCTCCCCCACCTCCTATGTTTTCAGTGATACCCCTCCTATCTTTATTTTCATTACCTCCTCTCTCTCTCTCTCTCTGTCTCTCCCAAAAGCTCTGACTACCTTCCTTTTATAATGGGAATACATCTGGTAAACCTATTCATACTGTCAAGTCTTAAGAACTTATTTTCTTCTTTCCTCCAAGGGATTACATCACTGATAGCATCATTTTTGATACCAGTTGGAAACCATCTGGTTAGGAGACCTTGTCCAAAGCTGTAACCCTTGACGATGTAGAACAAATCTTTCCTCCCCACAAGCACAGACCCATTGAGTGCAAAGCCCATGGGAAGAACTATTTTGCGACTCATGGCAGGAGTTAACATGGTACATTGGCTTCCATTCCAGCTTGGAAACCTCCTCACTGTGTGACATGATGCACATTTCTTAACCTCTTTATGTCTCAGTTTCCTCATCTGAAAAGCAGTCAAACAAATGGTACTTCCCTCGTGGAGTTATTGTGGGAATGAGATAATGACAGGCACAAAGCAAGTGCTCAATAAATATTTTCCATCACCCTTTTTTTTTTTTTTTTTTTTTTTTTTTTAATTTATTTTTGGGACAGAGAGACACAGAGCATGAACGGGGGAGGGGCAGAGAGAGAGAGGGAGACACAGAATCTGAAACAGGCTCCAGGCTCTGAGCCATCAGCCCAGAGCCCGATGCGGGGCTCGAACTCACGGACCGCGAGATCGTGACCTGGCTGAAGTCGGACGCTTAACCGACTGCGCCACCCAGGCGCCCCCATCACCCTTTTTAAAATTGGAGGTAGATGTAACACGGAAACTGACATTTGGAAATCAAAAAAATTCTGAATTCTGAAACACAGCTAGCCCTACAGGTTTTGAGTAAGGAAAGGTATGCCTATAATGAGTCATGTGGGGGAGTAATTGCTTTTCCTGATCTAAACGTCACTACACACTCCCCTCCTGTATCTCAGTTTTTTAAACTTCCACTTCCTTTGAGATCCTGATGCACAAATATGTTTACAACCCAGAGTGTGAATTTCTGAATGTCAGTCAACAAACAAATATCCATTGTCTGGGTGCACCAGAACCATCTGGGGGAGAGTGGCTTAAGAAACACATTTCTAGGCCCATATTAAAGTATTTTAATTAAATAAGAATGGTATGGCTTGAGAATTTGAACATCTTTAAAGGCCTTCATATGAATCTGATGCCCAAACAGGTCTGGAAAAAATGGCCCAGTACTCTGTAGCAATACTTAAAAAAAAACTCAGTGAGTCGCTCCAAGTATTTGGTTTTATGAGAGCCTTTACTCATTATCAATTATAGTTTGTTAAGAGTCACATCCGGAGAGCTCTAGTACCGTGGTGCAATCATCTGACATGTAGAAATAGATAGCAGGGTAGACACCTATTGGATTTCCAGCCCAACAACATCCCTTGCCTGGGAACTTCCTCTCCTGCTACATGGTTCTCATGTTATCTTACACCTTGACAACAGTTGGTTAGTCACAGGAGAAAAATGTTGCTATATTTAAGACATTGAATCTGTTCTTTGAGATCCTTGGATCTGGAAGGAAAAGGGTTCAATCATTTCCCCCCTTCTGTGGCTATAAATTCCAAAGTTGGAGACATACCTAGTTCTCTGCTCTGTGGAGAAATGGAGACTTTGGAGAGGTGGAGGAACGTAGCTGACACCCGAGTGAAGAAGAGATAAGAGACAAATAACAGCCTTGATATTGTCACATTCTTAGTACAGACTGTTCTTGCATCTCAAGTGAATTCTTGTCCTTTTAGTGTCTCTGTGAAGTATGACAAATTAATGTCTCATTTTTCTAGGTTGGGTTGGTCTCTATCATTTATAACGCAAAGAGAGTCCCAATTATTATCATTGTCACAATATTAAAATAGCTTTTCAATTTAAAAATAAACTGGAAATAAGAATAGTGTTTACAAAAATGGAATTTTATGTGCGATTGCAAAATGAACTTCAACAGACTTCCTAAAACTTGTATATCACCCTTCAGATCCAGAGCTGAGAAAATATTGCCCCTGGACACATGGTGGGTGCTTTTCTTGTCCATGTACCTTTAAGTCCATGTAATGTCCTTACACCCCACCCACCACAGATCATGAGGACAGATCGATCTCCAACTTTTTTTTCTACAGCACCAAGCTCAGGTGTATCCTAATCCATTCCTCCTTTTTTAAATACTTATAAAAATATCTATATTTGTCCTTTTTTGAGTAACTGTGTCTGCCTTGTTGTGTTCTAGATGTGTATTGTTCTCTTGGCTTTACACTCAGATCTCACTAGATGGCTTTACCTTAGGAACATTTCCTTACAGATGTTTTTGCCCTGAACCACTTTAGGTATGCCACACCTTGTGTAAGATGCAGTTTGGGCAACTTGAGATGTGATATTGAACTATGATCAATGGTGTGATAGAGTCAGCTTGTACACTAGCTCATAGCACCTGATTGTGTATATGTCCTCCCACTTTCGTATTCAGTGCCATCTCGTGAGTCGCTTGAAGTCAGCCATGGTGGGAGAACTATTTATATCGTGGAAATTAGAAAACACAAGTCATGTTTGTTTTCTCTGAAAAATGCTTAGAGATTTTAAACATTTACCAACATATCACTAGCCACCACCCACTTAAATCATTAGAAAGGGGAACCAATTTTGACATGTATGTTAAGTATATATGAATATTTATAATCTTAATTATTATTTTACTTCTTTTTTTTTTTTTGGTCAAATAGTCCATCAAAATAATCAGATGTGTTATAGAGAACACTTAACTGCATCCCCTACTCAGGCTGTCCAGTCACTACTGTTGCTAATATCAGCACCATGGACAGCGACAGTAAATCCATAAAGTGGCCAAGATTAGAAGAACCAAAAATATCTCAAAGTTAAGGGTCTGGGCTTGGCAGTGGGTTGAAAATTAGAAGAGAGTAAGGAATCTAGGAAGGAAGAAGTAAGGGAGTATCTACTAATATCCAGGGCATTTTCTAGGCAACATACCCTGGATTTAAGTGTCAGGGTAAAAGCAGAAACCAGAAACCATGGATGTAAACAAACATAAGAGCATCAGCCTTATACAGCAATCGATGAAGGCAATTAGTTACAAATAGGTGAAAATGTAAGTTTCATGGTAAAATGTATGGCCCAACTATAAAATAGGTGGTCAGAAAATAGCCAAATCATGGGAAGTGGAGGATAAATACAAGAGACTATAAGACATAGGAGACGGTAGCAGCAAGATGGTCTATATACAAGGCAGAGAGTGTGGTGTGATGAACAGAACACAGGATGAGATTTGCCTTAGCTCTGCCGCTAATGTGCTGAGTGACCTTGGTCAGATCACTTGACCTTTCTAAACCCTGGTTTTCTCATCTGTGAAATGAGGATATTGAACTATATGATCTCTGAGGTTCGTATTAGCTCTATGACTTTGTGGAGAATTTTCCCCAAGCCAGAAAATTTCTTATATGCCCTCTTAGGAATTGGAAGTGGAATCCAATAAGTGGAACCCTTGGACTAGAGTAGAAATTAAAATGAGGTCCACTGAGATTTTGGCTTTCACATTTCATTGAGACAATAAATTAGGATAGGTATTTGGAAGGGAAAAGAAAAAAAAAGACACTAGTATCCCAAAGAGATTCAGCCTCCTGAACCCATGGATGTCCCCAAATAACTATCAAATGAACTAAATCTGAGACACAGTGTGATTTTACTGTCTGCTCCTTAATGCATTGTCGTAATCCAAAAATCAGTTCTATGTTACAGTTATTTGGAACTGAACTTCACTTAAGTGCCAATTTTAAAGTCTAAGGTTAATCCAGATACAGAGGAAAAAAAGAGAATTCTTAAATACAACCTAACCCACACCACACAACCTAGTGAGAAGCTCAGAAAATATGTTTGAAAAGAAATATCTTCAGAACTGACTATAGAGATGAATGAACCACAAGTCCAGAAAATTGGTCAATTATTTATCAGAATTAATGAAAAAATGAAGCTGAATTTCAGAAAACTTCACCTGAGTTTATATTATTGATGTCCATAAAAAGCATTTAGGTAAGAAAGGAGCTATATAGAGTTCAACTCTTTCTTTGAAGAGTTGTCACACTACCCATGAGTGATGGGTTACAATCAAATACCACATTTTGTCAAGTTTGGAATGTACAAGGGCAGGTGATCTGTTATGAGAAGATCATGTATTGATATATGATCTAACTGCCATTCTGAAACACAAGCAGACATTTAAGGAGCTTCTGTGAAGGTACTGAGGACACCATTTATAGCACAGACATCCAGAGAAAGAATTATGTCAGTCCCTGATAAATAAGACTCCTACTGTGCCAAAGGAGAGGGACACATGTCTGGAGAATGTAATCCCAGGTCCTTCATTGTAGATTATAGGTTTATAGAAACACAGTGTTATTTAAAGTGTACAAGCATTTTCTTCAAATGCTTATTTAGTTTAAAGTTGACTGTCGTGGGCATGAAGAAATCTAGACGTAACATGGAAATCCATGTTATTGCCCATAACTAGAATCTTTGTTCTCTCTTCTCCTCTCCCCTCTTTTAAAGGTTGTATCAGCTCACATAATGAGATCATATTGGATCCAACTCTTATTATATAGCCACTAATAGGAAATGTTCCTGTCTCAAAGACTTTTTTGCCCTAATAATCTGACCTTTAAATCACCATAGAACTTTAAATTCTTAGAACTTGATTGAACCTTGAAAAAGTATGTGCTCTGGCTGATGGTTAGGTGGTGACATAATTAGATAAATGTCTCTTGGGAGAACTGAGTATACCTGAGGTAGGTGCAAGGATTTGCTTGTGATAAATGTAACTAACAAATTAGCAATCATAGTGATCATGGTGTTAAGTATGACCATCATCCAAGCTTTCAACAAAGGCTAAGACTGCTCTTTGCCCTCACTGTAGTAAGCACTATACATGCAGTTGGTCGTGGAGCCTGGCACTGTGCCCACTCTTAGAGAGCTCACAGGGTGGTGGGAGGAACTAGCAAGTAAATAACTAAAGAACATTAAACTTTGAGGAAACTTTGGGGTAGTAGAACTGTCACCAAGAAAAAAAATTAAAGGTTGTCAGGGAGCATTCTGGAATAGCCAGAGGGTTGAAGAAAAATTTGCCATGGTCTGTTCTCATTTCTAGGATTTCATAATTTTTGGTTCATGTGACTTTCATAAAGGGCTTTAATGAGGAGCCATGGGAGGAGGGGGTGTTAGGGGGGAAAATTAACAAGACATTGTTGGTGCCAAAGAATAAGCCATTTTGTGTAGTGACACCCATATTATGGTGTCCATTGGGGGCAGGGGTTTTCAGTGACTTGCATTATGAGGCAAGGGTTGAGATTCAAAAGCTGTCATCACAAGGAGACTCAATACTGCATCAGGAGCACACTAGTCATCTGCTTTAATAGTATGCAAACAACCTTGTCAGGTAGTGGATGAGCTGGCTGTGAGTCAAGCTGTCATACTCCAAGACAATTGAATTGATTTGTGTTTGCATTCTTCTTCTGTTTCTAATGTGAATGGAAAATAAAAAGAGATGCTTTTCCATTTCTCTCTTCTGCAAGGGATCACCATATTCCATTATATTCTGGTTACTCCTTGGTGTTGTGTGTGAAATGTGGCTGTGAGATTTGGTTGGAGGGTAAATGTGGACCTATCTGATCAGATAGCCCCATAAGATGGTTTACATTCTGGCTTTACCGACTTCAGCAATCCGTGGTGTGCTACTAAATATTTTACAACCAGCTCCCTGGAGGCGGTGGTGTGGAAAGGAAGAAAAGCTCAGGTTTGTGGCGTTTTCTGATTTCTATGGTGTAAGTACTCCCATTGGTGCTGATCTCAAGCTACTAACATGACGTCATTGAATGTGATGTTGGGAAAATGTGCTTGGTTGGTTCTCATGGACCTGCTACCAGCCAGCTCCAGTTGAGTACTGCCTGCAATCCCAACACGTACCCACAGCTAGATTCCTTGTAAAAAGGGGACAGAAACGCCATCCTGATTCCCTGGTCAATACAAGGTGAGGAGAGCCACCGTGTACAAGTATTCCAGGTGCCTATAGAAACAGACATGCCTCCCTTGCTAAGCAGCAATCTGGGGCTCGCGTGGCCTCTTTAAGTAGGATGACCTTATACTTTATTATCTGGACAGGGATACTTTTGAGATAAAAGGGCACGTTATTAATAATTATACTAGGACAATGGTATCACAACCAGGGCTGTGCCTGGACAAATGAGGACAATGTGATCACTCTTCTTTAAGGCAAAGTGTGAAATTAGTAAAGAGGAAATCCTGTGTCCATTTGAAGCCTCTTCTGGATTCTCCGTTCCTGGGCTTGATTCTCAGTCCACCTGGGAGAATGATGCTTAAGTCCCCACCCAGCCTGGGGCTGCAGCCGGTCGGGCAAAGGCAGGGTCTACATAGCTCACAAAACTCTGTTTTCAGATGCATATTTTCAACCGCTGCAAATGTCCCTTCCTGTCTAAGCGACTGTGTCAGCAGCTAAATGCTCCTCTAGTTGGTCTGAGTCCAAACTTCCTGTTCTTCTCATTAAAAAGATAAAAAATACATAGGATTCTATGGAAGAAAAAGAAATTCCAGTAAATAATCCTCTATACCACTCTAAATTTGCATCTAGCCCTTGCTTATGAGTGTGCAGATGTAATTATTGATGACTTATAATAGTGTGGGCCAACTACTGGGTGTTCTACTTGTTTCCATTTAACATTATTTCACATACTCATTTCCATATATTGACACAACCCACATGCTTGTCATTTTTTATGGCAATACCGTACTCCATCATACTGACACATGCTAGTTTTACATCCTGTTCTCCAAAGACAAAATGTCCCAGGTCATCGGGACTGCAAGCCAGCAGGGAGAGCCGGCTGTTCAACAACTCTGGGGTTCTGATGGTCAGCGACCTGCCCAGTGGCTCTTCCACGGCCACAGCAGCTGAAGGTAGAGAATTTGGCCTTGGAGGTACAAGCCTTTGGAATGAGGGCTTGGCCTAGGGCCCTGAGACATAGAATTCACTTCCCCTATATTCGGAGTCCTGGCCCAGTTTGTGCTATTGCTTTGAATGAGTGCTGCTTTGGATCTTAGGCAAGATCAATAAACAGTATAAGGGGAAAGGGAAATACTTAAGTGCAACCTTCAGCTTGAACCTAAGGCTGAGTTAATTAAATTTGATTATCTTCTTGTTGGGGTTAAAGTCTCATCTTTTGTGTAGTGAACGTGCTCTTTATCAAGGGTGTCTAGGCAGGAGGTTTAACTTACCCCCCATACATGCCAACCTCTACTTTAAGCACTTTATGCATATCAACTCACTAAATCCTCACGACCGTATGAGGTACGTACTGTTATTCTCCCCCATCTTATCAGTGGGGGAACTGAGGCACAGAGAAGTTAAGCAACTTGCTCAAGTTACAAAGTCAGTGTGTAGCAGATCTGAGATTTGAACACAAGTGGTTGGGCTCCAGCGTCTATTCCTTGAGCTACCACTACCACATTCTTCTAACGAAATTCCAGTCCTTTCATCCAGAAGTGGGCCTGGCCTTCCTCTGCCCATGGCCCCCTTCTGCCCCAGGCCAGACCAGGCCATCTTCAGCCTCAGAGGAAGAACCCTAGACAGGATGGACTGATTTCATTCATCTGAGCCTTGTGGGTTGAACGGTAGAAAATAGCTAAAATGATTAACCCCAATTTTGCCTCTAATTTCCTTCCTAAATAGATTTTTCCCCTGTTGATGAAATCTGTCTCAATTTGGGGGTGGGTGGGTAGGTAGGGGAGTCTGGACTGATTTTGTATCAGAAGGTCTCACATGTCTGCAGGGAGAAATACAGGGAGGGATTATATTCTTCAAATATGGTGGAGAAGCCACAGCTTCTATTATGGTTTATCCATCCGCCCATCCATCCATCCATCCATCCACCCACCTATCATCTCTTTCCCTATCTATCCGTCTATCATCTATCTATCATCTACCTACCTATCATCTAGTTCTCTATCTCTCATCTATCATCTATCCACCTATTTATCTCTCTAACCATCATTTTTGCAGGAGGTTGATAATAGCAGTATTGAGGCCACCGATCAGGATGCTGCGTGGTTTGTCACCCTGCCACAGCCCTGTTTATGGCCATCATAAAATGTCTGTGGATAGTCCAACAGCTGATTTTCCAGGGTCTTTTTCTACTGTCTGAGTGATCAGAAAAAAAAATCTATCAGCTGGAGAAATTAAGCCATTTTTCTTCAGGGGAGAGAAATGGAGTAGCAGGCTTTCCACATTAAAATGCTATAGTGGATTCCAGATGAATGAAAGATTGGTCTGCATAGTAATGAGACTCAAGAGAGATTTGGAAGGGTTGTAACTGGCTCTTGGAAGAGACACAGGGTGGGACAGTACATTCAGCCTGGTAGAGTCAGGACAGTGAGGGTCTGGGGGCTTCCACTCAGGGGAGCCCGGTGCCAGGACATCACCCTCTTTATTTTTCCTGCCATTTGTTTTTCCAAAAGGCTAGTTTGTCCAGGCAGTTGTTTTAGAAAGGTGCAATTGCTGGGCTGTTCTTCTAATTACTGCCCATTCTCTCTGGTGCCATGGACTAGGTGTCCGACAGAAGTCCCCCTGCCCCTTACAACTCACCCGGGCCAAGTCTGTCGGAAAGACGGGTTCAGACTTCGGAGCGCACAGGGCCCATCACAGAGGGAAGAACGTTTACCCAGCTTTGGACGATTAACCAAGATATAATCCAGGTATAATGTATATGACTGGCCGGAAACCTAATCATGGCCTGTTTCTGGACCTTAACAAATAGGAGCGGCCACTCTGTTGACAGTAAGCAGGTTAGTGGGAAGCCACAAAAGCAAGAGAATTCACTTAAGGATGCCAGTCCAGACCCCGCCCTCACTGGGGATTAGCTTCCTGTGGGCTTCGCCCGCCTGACCTTCCTGATTTGCCCTGGAGTTCCTGTCTCAAAGGGCCATTTCTCACCTGGGGGCTCTTGGGGACAGAGGCTGATTTGTCTTGTCACTCTTTTTCTGGGTGAGTCTTCTGTCGACAGCCAGGTCTCACTCCTGAGAAGGGCCCCTTTGTGGTAGCGGGAAACAGGGCCCTGGCAACCTGAATGCAAATCTTACCTGCTAGGTGGGTGGCTTAATGGCTCTGAGGGTCAGTTTTGTCATTGATAAGGTGGGATGATGATACCTATCAGCAGATGCTGTATCTGTCTGGCAGGTGCCCAACAAATCGTAGCTACTATTTCATTATTATTTGTCTGCATGGCATGAGTAGAGGGGCCCCAAATTCCTGCTACTCCCGGCACTGCCTGATCTCCAGTATTTAAGGTTCAACCATCATTTCACTTCTTTCTCTCTAATTTCATTCCAGGGAGGTTTATGTGCTCTTCTCCCCGCAGTTCTCTTAAAAAGCAAGTATTCACGAGAAAGGCAACACATCAGACCTGCCATTTTCACATTTTTTCCCCACAAAACATCCTAAAGGCAGCAGGGAGCGAGCTTGTGCGTTCTGGGATCAAGCCATACGGCCTAGCAAGTGCGAAGTTTCTTTGAGGTTTTTCCTTAAAAGTTCCTGCAAACTTTGGAGTTGACTCTGTAATGTAAGCGTACTCCAGATGATTTAATCAGAATAAAAAGGAAAGTTGGATGCTGCAGAGAGGGGAGCAATGATGACGCTCCGGTCTAACTGTGGCTCTGAACACTGCTCGCCAGCCTGAGGAAGCTTATACACAGCTGCCCAGACCGGGGCTGGACGGTCACCTTGAGACCCAGCCCTGCCCACCGGAGACCAGGCCCAGAGTGGGGAGGGTCACAGGAGCTGCCACTGGTCATAGCACTGCCGGGGCTGCGTAGCATCATTTCTCTGACTGATGCGGAAGGGGAGAGGGCACCGATGCCATTGTTTCTCAGAGGACAGAGCTCGGGGAAGGTTCTCTAGACTCCGAGTCCAGGACAGAATTTCCTGATAATCTTAGCGGGGCCTGTACAGGCTTGCATGTGGATGCCTCCTCCCAGCCCAGGGCCCCCAGGAGGCAGTAGCTCTGTGCATCCGGCTCTTCCCACAGTCAGACGAGGGGGAGGCGGCCGCATGCAGGCTGGCCAGGATCTTCCCACTTCAGGTTTTCCAGTTTGCCGGACCAGGCAGGCCCCAGGCTTGGATTTCTGCTGAGGCAGGTGGACCCCTGGGACCTGACCTCTGCCCCCTGTCCCTCGGCAGGGCCAGTTGTCAAGGAGATGACAGGATTGAATTCCGAGTTGAGGGAACCAATCTTGTCTGCCTAATTTTATCTTCACACTCTTCCTCCGCCTTCCCTTCCTCCCTCTCTTCCTTCTTTTTTAATCTCCTGTGGCCATTAAAAGAATGGAGATCGTTTCCTAAATAGTGACCAAATCATTATTCGACATTCTGCTGGCTTTTAGGAAATCTCTGCCGCAGGGTTTATTTTGTATGTAATACACACAGTACTGCCTTACATTATCGATAGCTTCCAAACACTTCGACCAACTCACCTGTAATCATCACCAGATCCTAGAAAGACTATTATCTACAATTGTCTGATGCAAAAAATGTAAATTAAAAGGCAAGACCCACAGCCGACCAGTGACTGAGATGGGCTTGGATCCCAGGTCTCCTGGCCGGCAGTTTAGAGCTGGCCAAAACTTGAGATGGGGTGTCGATCTGTCCCTGGGCCCTCCCGAGACATTGCACCTCTGGGAGCAGAGTAAATGCAGTTGGTCAGCTGCAAACAGCTGGGCTCTGAGCTCATTTCCATGCCTGGTTCGGATGATGCTGAGGCATATGGTACTCAGCTGATGGGAGGTGGCATCATCTGTATTCTTTGTCAAAAGCTGTCAACTTCCTGGGACAAATCTGGAAACGGTGCTTCTTATTTCTCCATTTGACAACAACTCGCTCCTGCTCACTTCAGGACAATAAAAATACGTGACATTTCTAAAACTCTACTTGCCAGGGCATCTCTGAAGTTAACTTAGAAGCTTGCAAAGAAATGAAATAGAATGACAGCCCAATCAATGGGATAGACTTACCCTCCTCCTCTTGGAGGGTGATGAGGCGGTCGAGTCCACATGAAGAGGGGGTTCTTTTCTGTTCACCTGGTACCTGCAAAAATTCTTAAAATTAGTCCCCTTTGTCCAACATCCTTCCACTGTGTAACCCAGAGGCATTTTTGTTTGTTCTTTTTTCAATTGTTAGTAAAGGACAATTAGCTGGAAAGGGTCTGGCTGTACCAGGACTCAGGAGAGCCTGACCCCAAGGATGGCAGGCCCAGCTAAGGGGATGTCCTACTTCTTTCTTGCCTCCACTCACTCTTTGGCTAGAACTCCCCTCTCTGGGCCTCATCCCAGCCATCCCTCCCCTAAGTCCTCAGGATCCTCGCCCACATAATGTATAGCAGCCAAATGTCTTTCTCCCGCCCACAGAGATGTTCCCAACCTGTATTTCCAGTTATTTTCACGAGCACAAATAAACTTTTCTGTAGGGTTACGGTAGATACTGATCTGCCTATGACTGTCTCAGTATGACTGTAACAGCATAATCACGAACTGCATGTTCCTTTTGAATCGAGTAAAATATCCTGGTTTGAATATCCTGATTGTACTTTGAATCAAGTAAAATATCGAGTAAATGACCTGATCTCTCAGTTATCAGGCTCTTGAGGCAGGACACCTTCCTTTCACGTTACCTATATGTGAGTGGCCCCCATACAGAATCATAGCATGCCACATAGAGGGGGAAAGAGCTATGGGTGGTGGGCCTCTTGGATGGCTTGCCTCATTGAGTTACAAGTTCACTTATCTCGGTTTCCTCAAGCTTAGTATGCACTAGAACAGAGCTTCTCAAACTTGTTGGTCTCAGAAGACTTTCACATTCTTTTTTTTTTTTAATTTTTTTTAATGTTTATTTATTTTTGAGACAGAGACAGAGCATGAACAGGGGAGGGTCAGAGACAGAGGGAGACACAGAATCCGAAACAGGCTTCAGGCTCCGAGCTGTCAGCACAGAGCCCGACGTGGGGCTCGAACCCACGGACCGCGAGATCATGACCTGGGCTGAAGTCGGACGCTCAACCGACTGAGCCACCCAGGCGCCCCGACTTTCACATTCTTAAAAGTATTGAGGACTCCAAAGAGTTGTTTGGTTTTTTTTTTGAGGTTGGTTATATGTAACATATTTAACCCATTAGAAACTAAAATGAAGAAAAATTGAAACGACGAATTAATTTATTTAGAACAATAATTTAGAACCTATTAACATAAATTATATTTTTATGAAAAATAACTATATTTTCTGATACAAAGAAGTGTAGCAAGAGGAGTGATTTGATTTAAATTTAGCGAGAAGACTGGCACTGCTTTACATTTTTGTAAATCTCTTCGGTATGTTGTGTGATAGTGAAAAGCCAGATTCCCACGTCTGCTTCTGTATTCGATCTTGCATCAACCCCCAACATGGATTCCCTGCAAAACTCTACTGTGCTCTCTACTCAAGAGAGAAAGAGAATGAGAAAGGCAGATAAAGTCTAGCAATACTAAGCAAATAGTTTTGCCACTGTGGACCCTGGAAAGCATCCCATGGGTCTGGAGCCATACTTTGAAAACTGTTGCATTGGATATTCAGTTAGTACCTGTTGACTAAAACAACTTTAAATGTGAAAAATCTAGGGGTGCCTGGGTGGCGCAGTCGGTTAAGCGTCCGACTTCAGCCAGGTCACGATCTCGCGGTCCGTGAGTTCGAGCCCTGCATCGGGCTCTGGGCTGATGGCTCAGAGCCTGGAGCCTGTTTCCGATTCTGTGTCTCCCTCTCTTTCTGCCCCTCCCCCGTTCATGCTCTGTCTCTCTCTGTCCCAAAAATAAATAAACGTTGAAAAAAAAATTTTTTTAAAAATGTGAAAAATCTATAAGAGAAATGTGGAAACTTCCCAGGGTGCTGGGGTGGGGGGAGATATTACTTGTACTTGCTTGGTTGTTCCTATATCATGCAAGCAGCTACCTAAGATGTGGTTCAAATGGGGGGGGGGGCGCGAGGGGGGGGGCTATCATAAAAAAACTATCATAAAAACTCTTTTCCATAGAAAATGGTGAAACAAAGTCCAAGCAAGAAATTAGCAAAATTTCAAACATATTTGTGTCTGTCTGAGAGGGTTGCATGCAATTCTTAAGTCACTGGGGGCTTAAAAGAAGGAATGTTCTTTCTCGTCTAATGAAATTATAAACCTCCCAAGGTTGGGGCTATATTTCTCTTTCTTTAGATCTGTGTTGTCTAATACAGGAGTCACTAGCCACCCATGGCTCCGAGCCCTTGAAAGGTGGCTAACCAGATTGAGATGTGCTGTAAATATAAAATGCACACTGGGTTTTGAAGACTTGGTATGAAAGCAAATATAAAATATCCATGAATCACTTTAAAATATTGATTACTTATTGAAATGGTATGTTAGATATATTCAGTTAAATAAAATATACTATTAAATTAATTTCACAACCAAGATGTCCTTACATACAATGGAATATTATTCAATGCTAAAAAGAAGTGAGCTATCAAGCCATGAAAAGACACGGAGGAGGCTTAAATGCATATTACCAAGTGAAAGAAGCTAAACTGAGAAACTATATAACTGTAAGATTTCAGTTATATCTGGAAAAAGCCAATCTATGGGAACATTAAAAAGGTGAGTGGGGATGGAGTCAGGGAGAGGGAGGAAGGGGTGAATGGGTGGAACACAGGAGAATTTTTAGGGCAGTGAAACTATTCTGTATGATATTATGAAGGTGATCTAATCATTTATACATTTGTCAAAACCTATGTGCTCTGTTTTCTATACAACGCAAAGAGTGAACCCTAATGTAAACCATGGGTGTTAACAGTAATACATCAACATTGGCTCATCGAGTGTAACAAATTTTCCACACTACTGCAAAATGTAGGGGAAATTTGTGTGTGTGTAGTGGGAGGGTGGGGCGTGTGGTGGTGGTAAAGATATATGGGAGCCCTGTATTACTGCTTAATTTTTCCGTAAATCTAAAACTGCTCCCAAAAATAAAATCTATTAATTAAAAACATTAATGTCACTTGCTTTTTTGGTACTTTTATTAATGTGTCCACTAGAAAAACTAAAGTTGTGTTCGTGGCTGACGTGTGTGGCTTGCGTTGTGTGTTTCTATTGGCTACTTCTTTTTTTATTTTATTTATTTTTTTTTTTAATTTTTTTTTCAACGTTTTTTATTTATTTTGGGACAGAGAGAAACAGAGCATGAACGGGGGAGGGGCAGAGAGAGAAGGAGACACAGAATCGGAAACAGGCTCCAGGCTCCGAGCCGTCAGCCCAGAGCCTGACGCGGGGCTCGAACTCACGGACCTCGAGATCGTGACCTGGCTGAAGTCGGTCGCTTAACCGACTGCGCCACCCAGGCGCCCCTCTATTGGCTACTTCTTACTGAGTCACCACTCAGACTCCTAGACTACCTTGCCAGGTGCTTGAGGGACAGAAACACTTAGCAAGGGTTTTCTTGGCTTGCAGAACCAGCAGGCAAGTGATCATTTGCAAAACAAATAAAATAATTCATTAAGGCCCAGAAAGATCAACAGGACTGATGGGCTCCATTTGAGTGGGGGTGGGGGGGGGACATTCATACCCCCAGAGGGCTTTGGCTTCTAGCTGCTTCTGATTGAGCACTTGAGCTAGTGTGTGGGGCTTGAGCACCGGTCAGGTGGCCAGCTGGCAAGCCAGTCATGGTCTCTCACCCCAGGGGTGACCAGGCCTTAGAAGGTGCCCGGTAGGGGGTGTGCTTTCCCAGGCTTGCAAGGGGCCAGTCTCCACAGGGAGGAGGGATCCAGGGCCCTGGCTTCTCTGGATGGAACAGATCCTGGGGCCAACTCGGTCTCAGACCCTACGGAAATCCCTAACCTTGCAAAATACATTGGTAGCTGGTGTCGTTAATCAAATTCCTGTGGTTTTGCAGAGAGACCTGTGAGCAGTCCTTTTTTTTTTTTTTTTTTAAATACATGCAGAAGTAGGTGTGAAACAACCTTCTCCCCAGTCCCACCTCTGCTGAGCCAGTCTTCATCCCAGGGGGTTTTTCCTGGGGCGGTTGCTTTCTCTGAGACTGGGTCCCCTCTGCTGCTCATCTCTGCAACCAAAAGATCTGAATGCTGAGACTAGGCCTCCTGCCCGGGGCTCTTGGACTTAATCAGTCCTGTGGTCTGAATTCAGATGTAGGATCGGCACAGCCTGAAGGCCCCATGGGGTGCTTGGAGGCATCCCTTCATTCCCCAAATACCTTCCTCCAGTTATTTTTGTTTTAAGTTAGGAAATACTCCAAACACACAGAAAAGCACAGAGAATACAGTGCCCACCATCCAGATGTAACAAATGTTAATGTTTTGCCATAAGGCTTCAGATGACTTTTTACTTTTTAATTAAAAAAAAAATCTTTAGTCATTCATTTTATTTTATTTTATTATGCTTATTTTATTTTTGAGAGAGAGGGGGGCATGCAGAGAGAGATGGTGACCGAGGATTAGAAGCAGGCTCTGTGCTGACGGCAGAGACAATGCAGGGCTCGAGCTCATGAATGGTGAGATGGTGACCTGAGCCCAAGTTGGACAGACGCTCAACCAACTTACCCACCCAGCCACCCCTTCAGATCGCCTTTTTAAAGAAATAATCTGCTTTGGGTAGAGCTGGATGAAGCATCACCAACTATTCCCAGCCTTTGCCTTCTCTCTGCCCGGAGGGACCCTCTCTCCAGACATTGCTAAATTCCACACCACTCAGGTTTCATGCGCTATCTGCACACATAGCGATAGTCGACATGCATTCCTGGTTTTAGCAATGTCCAATAAAAAATCATTGAATGCCTAGGATGTAGTAGCCGCTATTGTAGGCATTGGGGATGGAGCAATGAAACAACACAATCTCAACACTGGAGCTTAAATTCCAGTGACAGAGGGGGTGGGGGAAGGGTGTTGGCAATTGAAAACCCAGCACATGAGTGCGCTGAAGAAAAAATAAAGCAGGGAAGGAGCCCTTCTGCGAGCTGCAGGCTGACCGCCTGTCTTCCAAAGGCTTTTTGCTTTGCTTTGACTTCTCTTCCATGGTGGTCAGTCTTCTCGGTCGGAGCCCTGTCGCCCTAAGGGGTCTGCATTTGCTTCTTCGGGGAGCATCCAGGGCTCCCTGGTTTGTGAACGATTTCATAAGAATTCCTCAGCCAGGAGCTCCAGCCTCCCACCGGTAGCTCACATTCAGACTTCACTTCTGTGGGAGGCTGTTTTGGGATTTCAACTTCACACGGGAGACATTTCTCCTCTGGTGCCCAGGCACCTGATACATCTCTTGGCCATTTCCCTGAACCATCAGGAAAGATTTTCCAATCTTCTCCTCCCGGAGGGGGCAGGTCCTCCGACGGCTTGTTAGAGGCAGGGTCTCCCATCTACAAACTTGGGCTCCACACTGTGTGTGCTGTTTGTGCGCTGGCCACCAGCACCCATGTCCAGGACCTACATCCCCCTGGCTCTCCAGTGCTTGGAGGCTCCATTTTATAGTCCATGCCTCTGACACCTGGGGAGTTTTATTTCTTTCTTTTCGACGTGTCTCAAAATTTACAACATTTCTGTCTGTATTTTATCCAGGACTTTGGTGTGTTTGGAGCAGGAGGGGGTCCACATCACCTCTGATTTCTGTACTGCCTGGACTTTAAACCATCTCTTTATTGGCTGGTCTCAGCGCCTTACCTTCCTCTGGTCACCAGCATGTGGGTGGAAGCACGATTCTAGAGCCAGACTCTGGGCTGGAATTCTGGCACCATTGCTTATTAAATGTACACCTGGGGATAGTTAACTAGCCTCAGTTTCTTCATCTGTGAAGGGAAGACAATCCTAATACTGACCTCCTTGGGTTGTCAGGAAGATCATGTTAGTTTTGGTAAAGTGCCCACAGTGGCATCCAGAACCTAGTGAGTGCCATAAAGGTACTATTTGTCATGATGTTTGTTTTAAAGTCTTTGTTGTTCGTTTGATTTTAGTAAGATTCAACTCTTGGAAAATCTATCTCACTGGGTTCTTACCATGTGTCCACCACTAGTATATTTAGTTTATTCAGTTCGTACCTTGCTGCCATTTTGGAAAACAGACCCCGGAGTTGGAGTCCAAGCCAGCCGGCTTCAGGGCAAGCGGATGATGTGGGAGGATGAGCCATCCAGCTGTGGCCTCAGAAGGGAGTGGTTTTGCCAGTATGAGGCACTATACTTCTTTGATTAAAAAAAAAAATTAAAAATTAACAAGGAAAAGAAGGCATTTTAGATTTTGGCTCTCTCCTGTGATTTTGAGGAAGGAGTCTGAGTTTTTACTGAGGTTTTTGTCTGGGCCACTTTTACATTTATTTTTTATTGAGAAGAATATTACTTCCTGGTAGATGGTGTCTAGGAAACATTTTAAAGTACTCCTGTGGGACGCTAAGTGGCTGGTGAGTTTCTTCTCCTGACATTTTGAAGTAAGAGCCAAGGCTGCTCTTCCCGTGGCTTGCCGTAACCCACCTGGCTGCATCAGGCTGCAAAGATGTTTGCTGTGGATGGACTTTCCCTCCATAAAGACTGGGAATTCTGGCCTGGGCCCCAGTGTCAACTTTGGGGATTAAGAATAATTGGATACATAAACTTTTATTTCATGCTTGGTCATAAGCAACTCTTGGCCAGAGTGGAGCCTCCAATGACAGGTATTCATTGAGCACCTACTGTGTGTGTTAGACATCAGCCCCCGGAAGGCAACCACTATTTCCAATTTCCTAACCATTCTTCCAGAATTATTCTGCATAGGCGAAGATACACACACACACACACACACACACACTTCGCAAAAAGACAGCATGCCTCACACACGGTCTTATATCTTACTTTTCCACTTAACATTGTATCTCACAACCATTTTGTAAGAGCACACAACCTTCAGTAGAGCTGCTTCATTTTTAATAACTTCTTTTTCCTAAGCTTCTTTTTAATAACTGCATAGTACTCCACCAGATAATTTATAAGAAGATTCCCTATTGATGGAGAGTTAGGTTGTTTCCAATCATTAAAAAATGCTACAGTGCATAGTCTTGTACACAGATTGGGTCCCATATGTGAGAATATATTGGAAGGATAATCTAGAAGTGATTACTGGGGACCATTTTAAAAAAAAAAAACATCCTACATAAATCTTTTTTAAAGGTGGCAAGAAGCAGAAGTTCATTCTATTAAATGAATTAATGAGTTGTGGGAAAACTGTGTAGCAGAGAGCGGTGACCTGGGGGTACTCAACTTCAGTCAGATAATTATCCTGGTGACCTTGGGCAAGTCTTTTAACTTCTCTGAACCTTTGTTTATAAAATGGACCACTGGGTCATTCAAAGCTGAGGGAGAAACCCATGAACCTATGTACTTTTTAGAAAGTATTCAGTATCCTAGATCCAGGGTAACGTTTGCCTCTCCTCCTAGCCTTTTCTTTGCTGAGCTATGTAAGGCGTTGGTTTTAGGCACTGTTACTTTCGAAGGGGTTGGCACACTCTGTTGCCAGCTTCTCTTTTGCAAGAGCATGTGGTATGGTGAAAATAGACCTGAAGAGCTGACTGAGGAATCCGACCTGGACACTTGTCCCAGCTGCATGACATTAGGAAGTCCTCTTCTTCTGTAGGGTCTCACTCCGTTGTTGAGTGGATAAACCCAGGTGAGGTTTTGGGTTTCAAAAAAGGGTAAAGCCCCATTTCCCATTCCCCCCCCCTTTTTTTTTTTTACAAAGAATGGGATAAACATGTCTTTGCAGAATAAACATGTCTTCACCATGTTCAATTTCCAAACCCAACTGAGTCCCTATATGCTTCCTTCCTTCCTGTGGCCAATGTTTGCTCAGGAACATGGGCTGACTGAGGAGCCCCAGACAGAGGAGACAGAATTGCTGGTGGGAAAGATTAGACTAATCCCTGTAAGCCAGCAGGGCCATTGGTGAAATGTTTTCTTAGGGTTCTGTCTGTGGTGTTCTTGTGGTAATCATTTACTACCTGAAGTAAGCGTTGAGCTTTCCTAAGAGTAGAGTTGTTCAGAAAACGCTGACCTGAGTGTGGGCACCAGTGTAAGATCTGAGCAACCTGGAGTCACTCCATGGACAAGGGGCCCTCAGTCTTTCAGTGACTGCCATCAATGACTGGTGGCCAAACAAGGAGAACTTAATCAATGAAAGACTGTTGTTGGTTGGTAATGGAAGTGTAAATGTAACCTTAAGTGTTGAACTTTGCTTATTGCTTTTTTATAAATACTTTAGTTCAGGTTTAGGCTTGGGCCTTGAAGGGTTGTTAGGGAGGGGTGGGAAGAGTACACAGAGAGACAGGGTCTTAGCAAGGAGATTTGACTGATTGAGATTGTACAACATTGAGAAACATGAGTGAATTGAACTTGCTGTTGTATAGAAGCTTCTTACCTCTGCCAAGAAAAGTCCCAGCTTCCCCCTGAATCTTATCCATCCCTGAAATGATCTGTCATCATGGACGTTCCCCAGTGTTCCTTAATGTTCAGACTGAGGTGAATCTGCACACTCACAAAATTAGACAATGGGAATGGAGGGCCACTGGCTCCTTAATGTGAGGTCTCATCTGCCTCCAGGCCACCCCAGCCAGAGCATTTCCTTGGTACTCGGCACTTCCAGGCTGCCATCTTGGTCAGATCTTGTCTACTTCAAGCCCCGAAGACCTCACCCTGATGTCCAGTCTATTTCTTAGCTGGAAATTCTTAGAAGCTCAGTGTGTGGGAAGTTGTTATCCAGGTGAGAATTTTTCCCCTACAGCCACCACATGAAGCTCACTATTCTCAGTTCTAGAGGTTTCTCACCTGGTCCCAACCCATTCTTCCCACAGTCTGTGATCCCCATGCATCTTCCTACCTCCTTCCTTGTTGCTCGTGTCTTTCTATGCTTACAGCTTCCCTGGTCATTGGCCACCGCAGGCTGGTCTTTCACTTCTGGGCTCCCTCATATCTACACCCTGGTCCGTGTTCAGATATGCAGCTTGGAGACTCAGTCTTTGGAAAAAGAACCACCAAGACACTTGTAAGGGTCAAACTGTGGGCTTTCAAAAGAAACCTCTGCTAGGGCTGAAGGTTTTTGCGCCACTGCAGCCATCCCTTCCGCTTGTCTTTTGTATCTTTCCTCTCCTGGGTTTCTTTTCTAGCACCTGAGACCTAAATTCTCATGGCTCCCTTTGCTTGTCAGGGTCATGTTGGTTAACTTCACTTGTCAGTAGGCAGCATGAGTGACTGGCCTACTGAACCTGCTTTGTTTTCAGCTAGTATCTAACTTTATAGCTCAGTGCCTTTTGAGTTGGCCCTGACCTGTGCAGGGGCCCAGCTCTGCTCCAAAGCATGCATGTGAAGGGTGGGGAAACATTTATCTTCTTATCCCTCAAGTTTTCATGTTGTGGAGCAGTATTAGAAGGAACTCTTTTGGTCTCATCTCTACCTCTTCAGAACTTGTTGATGGGATCAGTTGGAGCCTGATATCTGTCCAGCCACATCTTCCAGGAGCAAGATCACCCCAGTGAAATGCAACCCATTTTTCTTGGCTTCCCTAAACCCGCAACTACAGCATGTTTCCTCTTCCACTTTCCCAGGATCTTGACCCAGTTCTGGGAATGTCACTTCCAATTTGGGAGGCAGGAAGGAAGCCCTTCAGGGCTCTCCCAACCAGCCTTACACTTTTGGTGAAGAGGCTAATATTTTGATCCTTTTCTAGGCAGATTGGGTCTCGTTATCAACTGGTCAGACCTGGAAGGGAGAAAGTGCTAAGAATAGAATCTCCTCACTTCCAGTGGGTAGCAAGAATTAAGGTATCATGCTTCTCCAGTTTTGTTGCTAACCCCAGTCTTCTTTGTTTAACCACTCATGCTAATATCTTCCTGGCTGCGACCCCGAGGAAAAAAGGTCTTCTTCTGATTTATAAATCCTGCTTCCTTCCTAAAGAAGTCTTCTCCTGCCCCTCAGGCCAGGGGCCTCTCACAGGCCAACACTGTGAACACTGGTGCTGGATCACCATTTGCAATGGCACGACAGAATGACCCTTTTCTCCCTTCTATGTGCCTATCCTTCTGGATCAAAAGGCATATATATTCCAGTCATAAAGGCCATCAGGATCCTACAATGCCAATTTCATCATGATGCTGCCAGAGGATGAACATGTCTGGTGACTTCTGGGTATTTTATGTACTTGCAGGAGCAGGTGAACCAACCTGAGAAATCTTTGGCTGCCAGTCTCATCAGACCACTGCCTGCCCTGCTGTGACCTTTCCCACTGTCTTTCTACAGACACAAAGCGTTGTCCCCAGAGGTGGCTGTCAACTGCAGCAGTCACAACATGAAACCAGGCTCCGGTTTTCCTGAAGAGACTCACCCTGCCTCAGTGCTGTGGCCTGGGGGAGGTTTTTAGGGACCAGACAATGCCTTCCTCTTTGTCCCTCTTTCTAGCTCTATCCCTCTGCCTTTTCCTGACTTTGTTCTTTGTTTAAAAGGTCCGGATGGAGGAGCAGAGGCAGCCGTTGTGCAAGGGATGTAATTTTGACCCCTTCTGCTCCTAAAAAATCAATACTCCTTTGAGTCTCTGTAAAGAGTGTTTTATAGACTCCTTTCTGAGCAGCCCCAATCTGTAAAAGCTGATATTATCTGATGACCCTTCTCATACTTACATTTTTTTTTTTACAAAATATTTCCAGAACATCACCTTCCTCTATAACTGAGACTTTACTGCACATATCTGCTTTGTGACGGTATATCTTATCTGCCCAGTTTGGAAGGTAAATCTCCCCATTTACATACCTGAAGGCACTGGGGGATGACAAAGGTCATCAGCTGACATGGTCGCCTTCAGCCCGATGGGAGCCTGAGGTGGGGTGGCCGTGTTAAACATAAAAGGAGGAGCTTGGCTACAGGCTTTTTGCAAAGATAGAGAAAAATCCATCAGCTAGAGGATGTCTGTCACCTGTGATAAGGCTCAGCCTTCACCAGCATTATCTCAAAGACAGAAGACACCTAGGTTTTATTCTTCCTATTGTATCTGCCACTTTACAAGGAAGAAACACGCAACTTCCACTTAATTGCCAAATTCTAGAGCTAGAAGACGCTTCAAATGTCATGGAATCCAGATGTTGCACACTGGTGGCCAGACGGGTCCCCGTGATGGACACAACTTTGTTTGACCTGCATGGTGTTTTTGTTTCTTTGTTTGTTTTAAGTTGAATTTGTTGTCGATACTTAAAAATGAGGAGATTTCAAATAAAAATAAAGTTTGAGAGATTTTCTTGAAAAACTGGAAGCTCTGGCCCCATTCCTCCATGGGAACAACTGAGAAGCAACTGTTCATTGCACTTCCAGAGGCCAAAATCCCTACCCTATGCTTACTTATGGTACATCCAGACGCACTCAGGTTGTGGCCCCTCACCTGAGTTTAGTCCCTATACCACACCCTTTCTTCTAGGTGAGGAAACAGGAACCTAGAAGGTGAAGTGATCTCCCAAGGCCTCACAGGGACTAACACGCAGAGTTCCTGCCAAGTTCCCTCTGGTTGCTGGGCCAGGGACTGTCCTTAGGTGCGTTGTTTCAGTTAAAGCATTCCTATAGAGTTAAAACAAAACAAAGCTGATCATTCAAGAAGAGGAAGGCAGCATTCTTGGGGGGAAGAGCACTGTGTTGGGTTTCAGGGAGAACCAGATCCAAACCCTTGTTTTGTTTTGTTTTGTTTTGTTTTGTTTTGTTTGACAGATCCTGCCACAGGTTTATTTGTACAAATAGCACAGGAGGACACCAGCCCCAGGAGTCACACCTGTACTTCCATCCTCACATTGCCAGACAGAGCCTCGAGTGATGTAGGCAAGTTGACTGAGCTTGTGGCTGCCACCCTTTGAGATCTGGGGCTTGACCTCCTTCAGCTTGATGAGGGCCTTGATAGCCTTGTGCACTGAAGGCCTTGGTGTTGTTGGCCTGCATCTTCTTCAGGCCCTTCTTGTTGTGCTTCTTGGCAAAGCACATGCTCTTCAGGGGGCCTACCCCATTAAGAGAGTCATATCTTTGTGACCAGGGTTTCTTGATGCTATTTCTATGCCATCTTTTGTGAATGGTTGTGTGTGGTGTGCTTCTTGGACTTGGCCATGTCTACACTGAAGCCTGCAGCTCCCCCAAACCCTGGGATTTAGTACCTGAGTGCAATTAGGTCCAATGAACCAAGCAGAGGGAAAATATCTTTGGTATTCTCACTCTTTCTCACTCTTCATAGCTGTGTGAACTTGTCTAGCCTTGTAACTTCTCTGATCTGCACAATGAGGATACTGATATTTAACCTTGGGGGTGGTTGTGAGGGTTGGTGCTAATTCTGTGAAGTTTTTCCTGATACCCTTCTGCCCCATTAACCTCCAAAGATGTGACAGCTCCTTCCTTTGGGTCATTTGGCCCCATATACCTCTATTCCTGCACCTGTTACAGTACTGCATTTGCCCCCAATTAGATTGCAAATCCAGACATTGGAGCCCTGTACCTGCTTTTATGACTCTGGTACCTAACACTTCATCGGTACTTTGTGACTGTTTGTTGAAAGCCCCTAACACAATGGCTGTGATTTTTAATAACTAGCACATTGGAATGAATGCATCTGAATCAATTCCTTAAAAACAATCACCTTAGCAGACCAATGAGACCACCATTGCCCAAATCTCGTCTAAAACTAGGTGCAAGGACTTGATTTGGGGCCATCCTGGAACTGCACAAGAAGTCTCTTTCCTTTGTTATCATGTCATATTTTCCACCCAAACAATACTTACCACCTCCTTTAGTTGGCAATCTTAATTTTGACTATTAACATCAAGGATGTCATAGTTCTCCAAACCTTTAAAACACTCCATACATTTACATTGTTATTGTTATCTGGCCAAATAGCCAGGGCCAAACCCACCCTAAGTGATGAAAAATTGCCACCATTAAGAATTATATAGGGGCGCCTGGGTGGCGCAGTCGGTTGGGCGTCCGACTTCAGCCAGGTCACGATCTCGCGGTCCGTGAGTTCGAGCCCCGCGTCAGGCTCTGGGCTGATGGCTCAGAGCCTGGAGCCTGTTTCCGATTCTGTGTCTCCCTCTCTCTCTGCCCCTCCCCCGTTCATGCTCTGTCTCTCTCTGTCCCAAAAAATAAATAAACGTTGAAAAAAAAATTTAAAAAAAAAAATTTAAAAAAAAAAAGAATTATACAAAAGAATATTCAACAGCAATGAAAAAATATGCCAGAAGAGATATCAATACATTTTGAATAATGAGGATGTCATTAGAATAAGAAAGTACTTTGAAGGAAAGTCTTTCATTTAAATGAATGAAAAAAAAAAATCAATTCCATTGCTATGTAGTTACCCTGTGCCTGGAAGGATGGGGGGAGGAAGGAACCAGCCAAAGAAGTAATAACACAGTGTCCAGAACTAGTAAAACCCAAGGTGAATTATCTACACTCTAATCATTCTCCCACATTACCTATTTCCTGATCCCTCCATGTATCATAGGGACAGGAGCAACCTTTGGGGTGGTCTTGTTTTTGATCTGACATAATTGATACAAATATCTCCTCCAGCTAGGCTTTTCTGAGTGGTGGTGGGAACGACCATAGAGACAAGGCTGGGGCCATGAGTACTGCAACGGACCCAGGAATGGGGCTGACCATCCAGTTGAGAAGATGAGGCAGGATGAAAAAGCATGTACAGCATTAGGGAAGTTGTCCTGGGCTGGGGGGGAGAGGTTAACTTCCACTGGTGGGTTTCATGTAGCCATGGAAAAAACTGGTTCTGTTGGACTGTGAAAGCCTGGGAACACTGGGAATGTGTTGGAGGAACAGAAAGGGCAGGGGAGGAGGCCACGCAAGCTAAGGAAGCAGGGCTAACTACTTGCTAATTAAATGACTCTACTAAAATCATACACAATAAAGACATAGTTTATAGATTGGTCACTTACCTTGTTTCTCATCTTTCCTTCCAGGGAAGAAAGAGCATTGTGAGTTCTCAATCAGTGTTACTCATTTTCCAGGTAACCTTGAGACATCATTAGGTCCCTTTGCACCTCAGTTTGCACATCTGTTTAAAAGAAGAGAAATACCTGACTTTCATATCTCAACAGATTATTCAGAGGATGAAATGACATATTGCATGTGAAAAATTGTTTATTCATTCATCCATCCATCCATTCATCCATCCATTCAAGTAACCACATACTGAACCCTTTGGGATTCCATCAAGACGTGAGGGGGAAAGGCATGGCCATGGAATTCCAATCAGATCGAGAGCTATAACCAGTTCTATCAGGAGAGAGAACTAGACAATAATTACTGGAGACATTTGAGCATTGGCTTTGGAAATGCTCTCTTGGCCCCTAAACTGATACTAATTGTATTTCTTCTCTCTTTTCATTAACTTTTAAAAGGATAAAGTCTCAATACCAACTGAAAGGCATCTCATGTGAGAAAGTCAAATGGGATTGGGAGTGTACACCCCAAAGCTGGTCTCTGTGTGTGAATGCCCAGACAATGCCAGATGTCCTTGCCCCACAGCTGCAAGATGTCTTGCCCATATGCCTCTTCCCCTTTTGCAAGCCCAGCACTCTGTCTGAAGACGGGGGTTCTTGGTTCTCATTTCTCTGAGCAGAATGGAAGAATAAAATGGGGGGCATCACACTTTTCCTTGATATTGTGTCATCCCCGGTAGGCTGTGTCCAGCACCCTGAAAAGCCAGCTTAAGTTCTTTGAGGAAGATCCCAGAATGAAGTTTTCCTGCTTCTGTCTTTTTGGTTGATATTGGTCAAAAAACTGACTGCTTTGTCTGAGTTCACACCCCTCCCCTTTTTACCTGGGTTCTTAGAACAGGACAGTTGCTAGGTGCCCCTGAAGGAAGATTAGGAATAGGTGAAAAGGTAAGGTCTGGGGCAGTATTTACTCTCCCACGGCAGCCTGTGTGACCAAGAGAATGAATGAGAAGACTACAGATAAGGTTAATCAACACAACATGGTCATTGCTTCATAGGGACACCAGTTACAATTGTATTAAACCCTGAGAATGTTTTTTGATAAAGAGAAAAATCATGTGGTGTTTTTCATTGTTGAATTCCCTCAGAAAATCAGGCCTTTCCAGACGATGGTTTGACATTCTCTGTAAACACAATTAGTCTGGGGTTCCTGCTGCGTGGTAGTAAAGATGCCTTCACAAAAGCAGGAGGGAGATTAAATGATTACATTAGCAGAGCAAATATATGTATGATAAAGTTTTATGAGCTCTTCTTCCAAGAAAAGGGCTGTGTAAAAGCAATATTGTATTATCCTTGTTCCAAGGCTCAGGGAAATGTAGCCTCCCTTATTCATCTTGGCAGTTTGTGATCAAACTTATCTATTCATCCCTTTTTTTTTTCAAGAAAATTCAAACCAAACATCATCATGTTATTAATATTATTTAGTGTTGCATCTTTAAATATCTTATTTTATATCATACATCCTTCTCTTCGAGGTGTTAACTCAAATTTTCTCTCAATATACAGCCAGAACTTATAGCAGCAAAGCAACCATTAAAATACTGATGTAATATCATTTCTTGCTGAGATTACGAGATTTCCTTCTTTGTGGGATTTTAACAGTCATTTCTTTGACTCTCAGGAAATGGGCTGAAAGCTGACAGATGGGCCACATGATGCTCTGGGCATTACGGTTACCTTCTCCAACGCTTAGGTAAAACCAGAGCTTCTGTCCACGTGATCTGGTAGTCCTTGCAGCCAGAGGTTTAGTGTTTAGTCCTAGACAGATCATAGGTCCCATCATCCTGTTCTCATTATAAATCCAAACTAATGTAATACTAACTAACTTTTTACATTAGGTAAAGGGAGAAGTGTACCTATATCACCAGTGGGTGAAAAGGAAATTATGGAAGCCATATATTAGTATAGGTCACCACTGGTCTTCCAGTTAGTTGAAGAAAACATCCCAAAGTGAAAGTTTTTTTGTTGTTTGTTTTGTTCTGCTGAGTGACAAGACAGAGCCTAAATGATTGGGAAAAGGGTTATTCTAGGTCTTCCAGAATTTTGTCCCAATAATTGATAGGGAAGTAACAGCCAGAATGTCATTGCTCTTCCTTTCTAAAAGGTGTGAGGTATTTCCCAAAGGCTCATCGTATTACAGCATCATGGAAATCCTGCCTAACTGTATTTGTTTTCTTCTGCTGCATAACAAAAGACTCTCAAACTTAATGGCTTAAAACAACAATTAACATTTATTATCTCACAGAGTTACTTTGGGTCAGGAGTTCTGACATGGCTTAGAAGGGTGGTTCTGGCTTAGAGTCTCTCATGAGGTCAGATGACAGCTGGCATTACAGTCATCTGAAGGCTTGACTGGTGCTGAAGGATCTGTTTCCAAAACGGTGCATTCTCATGAGTGGCAAGTCAGTACCAGCTGTGGGTGAGGCACCTCAGTTCTTCACCACCTGGATGTCCCCCATAGGGCTGCTCAAGTTCTCCATGACATGGCAGCCAGCTTTCCCCAGAGTCAATGACCCTTGAGAAAACAAGGCAGAAGCTAGATATCTTTTATGACCTAGCTTCAGGGGTCACATTCCATCATTTCTGCAAAATCCTATTGCTTATACAGGTCCACATATGTGGGCAGGAACTATAGAAAATTGTTAATACCAAGAGGTAAGAATCATTGGTAGCCATTGTGGAAGTTGGCCATCATATTAATTTGTCTGCGTTTTCAGCCTATCTTTAACCCACTGTGGCAGTATTTTCTCCAAACTTTGTTTTGTGGTTTTCCTCAAGATGTTAACAAACATTCGGCAAAAACCACCACCTACTCCCTCCTTCTCCCCCACGACTCATACATACCACCACTGCCACCAACATCAACCTCTCATGGTCAGTAGAAACATGGCAAACTACATTTTGGAGATTCATAATTCACTTGACATAAAAACTCTGGAAAGCACTTTAGTAAGTAGATGTGTTCGGATTTCACTCAGTAATTCTTAAACTCATTTGACCTTGAATTCTCCTTCATAGAATGCATATTAGTGTCTCCCCAGACACTACGCTCAGAAAGACATAATTTAAGAAATGTCTGTCTGCAGTTGTTTCAAATTGGGGCTAATCTGTCTTTAAGTTTGCCTAGTCAATCTCCTAGGAAGTTTCTATGGCTCTGATGTTTGTGGGGATTACATTGAGGGGTGGGGGGTTCTGCCTTGATCACCATTCACTTTTCCTCTTCAACAATCCCAATTTCAATATTAACTGTTCTCTAGAGTTGACTTCCTAACGATCATAAGACTTCAGGCAAAGTCATCCAAAAAAGAGTTGGGAGTCATCCTACCACCAATTTTGTATTAGAAGTGTTTCTTTCTCGGTTGTCATATTAAGTTGCATTTCTTCTTTTAAAAAAATATAATTTATTGTCAAGTTAGCTAACATACAGTGTATACAGTGCA
This sequence comes from Prionailurus viverrinus, assembly GCF_022837055.1. Classification (NCBI taxonomy): domain Eukaryota; kingdom Metazoa; phylum Chordata; class Mammalia; order Carnivora; family Felidae; genus Prionailurus; species Prionailurus viverrinus. The sequence continues at coordinate 77,262,386 of NC_062572.1, forward strand.
CTCTTGGGTATTTCTTCTTAATAAAGACAGGAGGGGTGCCTGTGTGGCTCAATCTGTTGGACATCCGACTCTTGATTTCGACTCAGATCATGATCTCCTGGTTTGTGGGTTCAAGCCCCACATCGGGCTCTGTGCTGGCAGTGCAGAGCCTGCTTGGGATTTTCTCTGTATTCTTTCTCTCCTCTTCTCTCTCCCTCTCTCTCTGCCCCTTCCTTGCTCAGAATACATAAACATTAAAAAAAGAAAGAAAGAAAGAGAGAGAAAGAAAGAAAGAAAGAAAGAAAGAACAACATAGCATTAGCAAACTTCCTCTAGTATCTTGAGTTTTAGGGAAGCAGAATAGCATCAAGGTCAAGTACACAGGTTCTGAGTGCCTTAGTTCACACCCCTGCTGCACCATACAGGACATGAGTAAGCTTGGATAAGTCCCTTTAACTTTTTAAAAACGTAAAGACTATTTTTACAGAAGTTTTAGGTTCACGGCAAAATTGAGAGGAAGGTACAGAGATTTCCCACATACCTCCTGCCCCCAACATGCATAACCTCCCCCATATCAATATCTCACATGAGAGCGGTACATTTATCACAACTGATGACCCTTTTGACACAGCATAATTTGACACATCATAATCACCCAAGGTCTATAGTTTACCACAGGATTTACTCTTGGGTGATACTCATTCTATGGAAATTCATCATTATCATATTATACAGAGTATTTTCACAGTCCTAAAAGTCATCTGTGCTCCCCCTATTCTTTCCCTCCTTCCTCCTCACCACTGCTAGCAACCATTGGTCTTCATACCATGTCCATGGTTTTGCCTTTTCCAGGATGCCACATAGTTGGAATCATACTGTAGTTTTAACTTTTTTATGGCTCAGTTTCTTTAATTGCAAAATGAGAATGAGGATAAAACTTACCTCAGAGTAATTTGTGGGGACTAAATGATATGAATCCCATAAAGCCCTCAGTATTGGTATATGCCCAGTAAGCATGAGTTCTTGCTGTAAAGAAGGTAGTTCACTTGAAAAGCTGGTGGTTCTACATTCCCTACAAAGGACTTCCTATCTCTGAGTTGCTGGAATAATAGGGAAGCAGGTGGGAAAGAGTCTTGACTAGAAAAGAATGCAGGGGAAGCTAAGAGATGGAAAAAGAGCTCAGCTAAGGTCAGGAGGCAGGAGTGAGCCCATGGAAGGGATGGCCATTCCAAGGGATGGAAGGGTTATGAAGGGTGCCCCCAGGACCCAGATTTCCAGCAGTTTAGTGTCTTTGTCATTACAAAGGAATAGTGCAGCTTAGCTAGTGAATTGTAGAGTTAAAAGGTATGTCACAGATTAGGCAATTTGAAGACTCTTTTTATAGCTAAAAGAAAGAACTGGAGAGGGTAAGCATGCTGCCAAGACCCCAAACCTTGTCAGTCATGAAGCCAGGCTCCTGGCACTGGCTTTGAGCTCCTTTCAACTTACGTGAATCTTCATGATCTGTTGTGAAGACAAAATTTTCCTGATAGTACAGCCTCCAAAGCATTCTCTCGAATTGATACTAATGTGCTATATCTACAAATCCATATTCTAACAAGTATCATGGGCCAGCTATGTCACAATAATTGGTTATTAGGACAGATATCTAGAGGATGTGATTAGAGCCTCAAAGTTGCCAAACCATGAAGGAAACCTGGTTCTATGTGCTGTAATGTTGACATTAGTAGTTGTTGTTGTTGTTCTCAAATAAACTTTTTTGAGGTATAATTTACAGGCAATAAAATACAGATTGTAATCGTACAGTTTGGTGGGTATAGAAAAGTGTATATATCCAAATGACCATCACCTCAGTCAAGAACTGGAACATTTCCATCACCTGAGAAAGTTCCCTTTGCAGTAAATCACCTTCTCCCTGCATCACACACCCCCACCCCTGCCCCCAGGCCCAGCAAACACACATATGATCTAACAGTAGACTTTAGTCCACTGAAGTTGGAATAATTCTGACTCAGTGGCTAGCACTGTCCTGGTGCCCTGGAGGGAAAGGGCAGAGAGCGGGGCCTCTGTGACTCTGTGATCTACTTTGGAGATTGGCCTGGGAAACAGATGAGTTGCAATGGTCTCTCATATGTCAATTAGGGCCAGAATGGCAATGGAATGAAGTGGTTTGACAAGTCTGGAGATGACTATAGGCCGATAAGGTCAGGGAAATCTTGCAGGTGTGAAGGGCATCTCTGGAAGATGGTGGCATGTGAGTGGTTTGGCGTGAGAAGGAAGGAATGGTGAGGAGGACAGGCAGCTGAGCAAGTGACAGCATTGTGGGGTGGAGGGGCTGACCTCCAACATTTGCAGCCCTTTCACAGACCCAAGGAGAATGCCCTGCTGGAGGAGGCTGTGGGATTCCTGTTGAGCAGCTGCGAAGGACCAGTGAAATCTGGGATAACAGGATCAGATTGTTTCCATAATTATTGCATAATATAGCGTATGTTGCATTAACATACATTATTTACTAAATAAATGCAGGTTTTAAAAAATGTCCGACTATGAGCCTGCTGCCCTTTGCTTTTGAAAATGGCCTTGGTGCCTCTCAGTTCCTTGGCCAGCTCTCCTGGGCTTTGGGGAGCCCCAGAGTGTGAACATTTGCCAAGCCTCTAATGACAAGGCCCCATTAGAGTGCATGGCTGGGTTCCTGGAACCACCGGTTAGATGCAGAAATGGAGCTGGAGAATTAGCTTGATGCATGTTCTGCCAAGGAGGGACATGCATTCCCAGTGGTGGCGGCTCCCTGGAGGGTGAGGCAGATGGGAAGGATGTGTCTAGGTCATTAAAGCAGCGCCACAACCAGCAGGCAGGCTCTGAACACCACTCCAACCTACTCCAGTTCTGGGAAGTTTAGGAATCCCTGTGGCCACCGGGGCTTGTGCTGTCAGTAGCAAGGGACATTACGAAATGAAGAAAAGGAGGAGCAGGGGGTGAGGCGTGTGAAGTCATTGACAGAATTGACTACCTAGCCTATGACAGGCACCGGGAATGGAGGGGAGAATCAGACACCGTCCCTGCCCTCAGTGAGGGGGGTGGAAGACAAATGGGGACAGTTAATATCTTACGATTGGTATAAAGTGATAGGGCCCTGTTATGGGTTGAATTGTGTCCCCTTCAAATTCATATGTCAAAGTCCTAACTCCCCATACCTTGGAAACGTGACCTTATCAGGAGAAAGTCTTCACAGAGGTAATCAAGCTAACGTGTCCTTTAGGGTGGTGCCTGATCTAATTCGTCTGTTTCCTTATGAGAGGGGAGATTTGGACACAGAGGAACAGAAGATGATGTCAAGGCACAAAAAGATGGCCATCCACAAGCCAAGGGGAGAGGCCAGGAACAGCCCTCAGAAGGACTCTTCCCTGCCAACACCCAGATTTCAGACGTCTGGCTTCCAGAACTTTGAGACAGTAAATTCCTGTTGTTTAAGCCACCCAGCCATGCAGCCCTAGGAAACTTAATGCAGGCCCTACTGGAGAATACTGCAGGTTCTCTGAGCCTGAGCAGAACGAGGTGTCAAAGAAATTGCCAGCACCAAGGAACATCTAGGCTGAGACCTGAATGACAAAGGAGATATCCAGTGGGGAAGAGAAGGGGCAGACTTGTGTCTGGCCCTGCAGAGTGGATGGGCTCACCAGCCTATAAACAAGGCGTGATGGCTAATTGCCTGTCATCAGTAATCAGTTTGACATGGAGCCAGCAAACCTCCGAAGTCAGGTTGGGGGTGAGGGAATTGGCTGGGGACTTTGGATTTCCGTTCATCAATGTCCAATCAACAGGGAAACTTTCTGAATGGAAACAAGCCAAAATATTTGCCCATAAAATTCCTTTCTGGACCGGGCGCCTGGGTGGCGCAGTCGGTTAAGCGTCCGACTTCAGCCAGGTCACGATCTCGCGGTCCGTGAGTTCGAGCCCCGCGTCAGGCTCTGGGCTGATGGCTCAGAGCCTGGAGCCTGTTTCCGATTCTGTGTCTCCCTCTCTCTCTGCCCCTCCCCTGTTCATGCTCTGTCTCTCTCTGTCCCAAAAATAAATAAACGTTGAAAAAAAAAAATTTAAAAAAAAAAAAATTCCTTTCTGGACCATGTTAAATTGGAGATCCAGTAAAGAAGATGGGGCATTGGTTAAACAAAGGTAGCAGCTGAGATTTTTCTCCATTAAAATGTACAAAAAATGAAGCATCTTGGGATGCTGGAAGGATAATACTTGCTTTGCAAATGGGTAGGAAGAGAAGACTTTTAAAACTAAGAGTTTGGGCCTGCAGTTTTGTTTCTTGGGAAGGTCACATGAGGATGAGCAATGAACTTTCTCAGGGCCAATTCCTGGACAGCAGATCCTGTTTTATCGTTCAGAGAAAGGCAGGGTCTATTCTCCAACATTTTGTAGGCTGTCGAGAAAGGGAATAAATCTGAGACCGCCTTTAAATACTGGGTTTCAATTGCTTTCTTTCTTCCCTGGGCAGATATACGGGCTTGAGGTATGATTTAGTGCCCGAGCCCAAGGGACTGGTCTGCTTCTGCAAGATGGAGGCAGGGCTTTCCAATTATTTTTGTGTTTTCTGCCGAGGACGAATCTCCATTCTCAGTAAAGAGACATTCAGGGCTGGGGATTCTTTCCTCGGGGGGAAAAGTGAGAGACCACAGTTACTGTTGGCCCCTACCACTCCTAGTGTGGGGACAGGGCCTATGTAAGGATGATGATGATGATGATGATGATATAAGAAGAAGAAGGAGAAGAAGGAGGAGGAAGAGGAGGACAAAGAGGAGGAGGCGAATTGCTATTGCACTTGAAGGAGGAAGTTTTTGTTCTAATTAATTAAGCAGGTAACTAGGACCTAAGAGTTGATTATATTACTGGAAGCATAGGGCTTCCTGCTGTAACTGGACAGCAGGATCTTCCACTTGGCTCCCCAGTCTGAACTTACCCCCAGCCACAGTCACCTGAAAGAGAGGCATCCTCCCTCAAGGGAGGATTTGGGCAGGAAGGGGAGGAGGGCAGCATGTTCCAGATGAAGCCAGGGAGGTTTAGGTGAGAGCTAGCAAGACATAACTGTGTTCCACGCAGGGACCTGGCTCCTGGCAAGCATGACCCATTGGATCTGTCTGGTTCTCCTTGATCTCATTGAGCAAATTAGCCACTCTTCCTCTGGCTGGAGCAGCACATGATGGGGTGGGGAAAGGACCTGGAAACATTTGTTCCAATACTGTTCTTTTCTGTGTCTCTTTAATAACTATAATAGTTGAGAATGCCTCCCATGTACCAGGTATTCTGATCAGGATGTTATGTACTTTCTTAATTTCAGGTGGGTTTACTTTCTGGCAGGGGACTAGAAGCTGTGATCTTGCCAAGTCCTCTCCACAGTCACAGGCCTCCCTATGCCAAGCTTTGGGAAAGCTTTGGGCTAGTGATTGGCTCAAGGATGGGGACCGATTCAAGTTAGACCAAGAGACACAGTCCTGGGAATTTCATTGGAACTTGCTCTTTCTCAGAACTAGCAGCTAAGTTGTAGGCAGAGATTGCTAACTGTGTGGGTAATGTAAGCCTGGGGAGCTTGTAGAAGCCCTTGTAGAAAGGTCCAGCCTGGGACGAGAGCCAGGGCTGAGAAAGAAAATCAGAGAAGTCCTTCTGACTTTGTTTAAGCACTTGGATCCCATGCTACAGCCTGAGCTCGATGTTCGTCAGACTTCCAAATCAAGTGAGGCTATAGGTCTTACCTCCCTTTCAAGCTGGATTTCTGTTGCATATAAATCGGAAATGTCTCAGCTAATGCATCCGTGGATCTTTCCAAAGAAATAAACCATTGCAGACAGTTTATTGTGAAACTAAAGTAGAAAAAACACACCTAGTGAGATATAAGGGTTCTCTGGGCGTCTGTAACCAAAAATAGCTCCCCCGCCACCACCTCCAGGCTGAACCTGAGTCCCTGAAGATACCGCTATAGTCACTCTTTTTAATTTAAGATTAAATGCCTTAGTTAACTGTAAGAGTGTTACCTGAAGATATCAGCAGCTATGAACATCTTTGAGTTCATCGGTCTGGCTTTGGTCAATTATTGGGGGTGTGGAGAAGGAAGCCTTGAAAGGAGAGGGTGTGCTGAAGGCATTTTGTTACATGGGGAGGGGCTAGGGAAGGTCTAGGTTATGTGGTTGGGGTGACTAGGGAGAGTACAGAATACAGGAGGCATTGAAGACATAGGAAGAGCTGATGATGGAAAATACCAAAGGTTTTCTTGGTAGAGATGTCACAGGAAGTATAGTAAAGACAAATTCTTCCTGAGTCCTGGCTTTGCAATGGGCCACCCTAGCCTTAGACAGTACTGGAATAGACACCACACAATACGTAATACTGAGAAAGACTGGGGGTGTGACCTGGGTCAGGCTCCAATGGGATTGTGGGTGTGGGTGCCGTGGGTGGCTGGGAGATGAGCGTGGTCTGTGCAGAGCACTGGTGTGGCAATGGGTGTTAGTAGGCATACTTGGGGGAATGGATGTGGTCTGAGATAGGCCCTGTGTGTGCGTCTGTGCATGTGTGTGAGTGTGTGTAGTGCTGGTGGGGCTAGAATCAGGAGGGGGCTTGTCTTGGCGGACAGGCAGCTGTCTGCTAAGGGGCACTTCCAGTTGTAATTGAGAAATGGCAGTGCACTATCTCTCCCAGAGTGAGATGATAGTAATTAATTGTTCATTGATCTCTGCAGGTCAGCTAGAGGTCAGGGAAGTTACTCCAGTGGCCTTCCAGTTTGCCAGGCAGCCGGGAGCCGTGGTTGAGACCTCAGTGGGAACCGTCCTGTGCCCTAAACCCTGACGAAAGGTGACAGGATAATTATGGTAACCTTAATGTCTGTTATTACAAATAATACACAAGTGAGCCATTCAGGAAAACCATGCCAGCACCATCTAAGACTTGGGGAGGAGGAGGAGAAGGAGGAGGGGGAGGAGGAGGAGGAGGAGGAGGAGAAGGAGGGGGAGGAGGGGAAATGTGTCTGACAGTGGATATTTTTCAGCATGGAGCAGAACCCTGCAGTATGATCGTTGTTACGGTCACTATCAAAAGCTCAAGTAAGTGTCCATCTGGGTATGAGGCTGTGCCTCATAGATCTCATTGCTGATCCATATAGGTGATTGCAGCCTGAGACAGAACTCTCACGCAATCTGAAGGGCACACACACAGTGAGTGGGAAAAATAAGACTAGATCAGGCCCCAGCTCTTCTGCAAAGGCTTCTCCCATCTGCCACATTCTCCTATTCTCTGATATTCTCCAGCACATGATAAGGGCATGAATTTTCATCTATGCAATGTCTTCATTCAACAAATATTGATAGAACCCCTCTTTTGTGCCAAGCTCATGTTATGTGTATATTCCTGCAGAGCTTATAAAGGTCCCAAGCTATCATCCTTGTCTATGTCTTCCCTCCCCAACGAGACCGTAAGCTTTTGGAAGGCTGGAACCATGTTGGATATCTTAAACAACAGCCATTTATTGAGCATTATATTGTGCTAGGCACATGGCACATCCATAATGCATCCATAGTAGAGTCCACAATGCTTAACACAAGGGCCACACATGTACTAGTTCCTTAATAAATATTGACTGATGAAAAAATATGAAACCTAACTGTTGCATTGATCATGGGGGTAGCGAAGAGTGGGGTGGGGGTGCTATGGTGGTTCACTCCTTTCTCCAAGATGAAATTCAACTCATTATCCTTTCTAGTTTATCTGCACTTGGCTATGGGGTGAGATTATTCACAAAGTCTGCAACTGTGTGAATTTTCTTCATGAAATATACTATCTTTTTTTTTTTCAACGTTTATTTATTTTTTTGGGACAGAGAGAGACAGAGCATGAACGGGGGAGGGGCAGAGAGAGAGGGAGACACAGCATCGGAAACAGGCTCCAGGCTCCGAGCCGTCAGCCCAGAGCCTGACGCGGGGCTCGAACTCACGGACCGCGAGATCGTGACCTGGCTGAAGTCGGACGCCTAACCGACTGCGCCACCCAGGCGCCCCGAAATATACTATCTTTGAGTTATGTTTGAGCTCATAGAACCATCTTGTCTGCAGTTCAGAGGCATAACATTTTAACTCAGAGGAGAGCAAATGGTTCAATGGAATAGTGTCCAGTTTCTTTCCAAATGTTAAGTTTTCTTTCTGCGCACCTGAACTTCTCTATTGGGCAGAGTTGGACATGGCTGCCTTTTGCAGCTTTCAGATGCAATATAGCTCTCTCACTGCAGCAACGCTTCATCCCATCCATGCTTCCACTCTAGGGTCACCAACCACCACCCAATTCAAAGGATGCCTTTGGAACACAGTGTGGTGAAATCTGATCTTTTTCAAGCTAAGACCCCAGGCTCCAGGGGTTTCCTCCCACCTCTTTGGCTGTTTTTTTCAGTCTCCTTCATGGGCTCCCTCAGTGATCTTCCATCTGACCTATGTGCACATAGCAATGGCTGCCTGTACATCCTATTTCCAGACAGATGTCCCTCCCCAGTCCCTATTTCTTTGGACTTCTTGGACAGAAATCTCCACCTGAATGTCCCATAGGCACCCCAAGTTCAGTAAATAAAAATTAAATGCATTAGCCACATCTATTTTCCTATTCTCATCTCCAAATCTGCTTCATTTAATGAACGGGATCTTCATCCATGTTACCCAATCTAGAAGCCTGGGAGTCATCCTGAGCCTCTACTTTCCCTCACTCCTCACCCCCAGTTGCTCCCCAGGCCTTGTGATAAACATCTCCTGAGTTATCTTCTGTATCACTATTATATTTTTCACCTGCAGGGCCACTAACAGAATTTGGTCCTCACCTTCCTTGTAGGTCATTGAAATGGCCATTTACATCATCCCATTTCCTTCCTGGTGGCCCACTTTCCATCCATGTTCACCCTATCATTAAAGATTTTGTAAGAAAAGCAGATTACGGGTCTGCCCTCTTTAAAGTTGGCCAGAGTTTTCTGTTTCTTCTAGAAGGTCAAGAAACCTGTGATAATCTGCTGCCCCAAACACTGTCATTCCACATGTGACAGCCATGCCATGCGACTCCCACTGTCCTTTACACACCCCTATCCCTCCAGGTTTCATGGAGAGATCCCTCAACTACCTGAGAAAGTCCTACTCTCCTTTAAGACCCAGTCTCTCGGGAGCTCCCTGCCATGCCCTCCCTCACCTCTGTGACCAGGCAGAGTGACAGTCTCCTTGCCCTGTGCTTCCATAAATTCCAAAAGGTATGCCAATACTTACTATGAGAGCTAATATTTATAAAGTATGTGCTATATGGCAGGTGCTATACTAAGCACTTTGCTTATTGAGTTAGTCCTCACAATCGAATGAAGTAATCCCACCTTTATTCCCATTTTATAAACGTAGAAACTAAGGCTGAGACGTGGCCCAACTGGTAGGGTTGGGACTGAGCCCATATTCCCTCACAGAACTCCCACTTTGAATGCTTGGCTCCACACTATCTCACCTCCATAGGGAGCTGGTTTCGCTTAGAGGTCCACCCTCCCCACTTAAATGTGAGCTTCCTCCAGGGGAAGGATTTGCTTTGTTCACTGGCTTTTTTTCTCTTAGCCCAGTGCGTGGCACATCACAGGGGGGCTCAGCAATTTGCAGAAAGAAACTAGTTCTGACTGTCTTTTCCAGAATGTGTTCTACTTCTCAGATTGTGTCTTTGGCCATCTAAAATGTGGACAAACTTAATTTTGCCTCTGGCTTCTTCATGCCCAAGCAAGCGAGAACTTTCTTATCCTGGTATTTATCTATTTATCTATGATATATATACCCTGAACTCTTTAAAATGATTTTCCAAAATGTAGAGTTTTGAAGGCCGAAGGGCTGGACAGAAATCATGTCCTCTCCGAAATGTCCCTTCCTCTCCCAGGTATCAGGCTCTTTTTAAAATTAGCTTCTGAATATGAACGACCCAGCTCTTTAAAGTTTAATGTCCCAGCCATTTTAATTGTTTCTTTCAAAGTACAAAAGAGCAGCTGGGCCACCACATCGGCACTAATCACTTGCCAACTTTCCTTTTTACAAAAACAGCTAAGCTCTTTCTGAGATTTAAAATCACTCCATCTGAGACCCCGGCTTGGCACCTACCTTTGCACTCACATAAAAGGAGGCTCATTTCTGCTTTTAAGAAATGTGTTGCAGAAGCAATTTTTGATTTTTTTCTTAAAAAAATATAGTAAAGTATAATACAATTTTTAGTTATTCTTTTTCTTCTCTTGCCCTTCTCTACTTGAATTGTCCTGAGACAGTGTTGCCAGATAAAATACAGAACACTCATTAAATTCGAATGTCAGATAAACAAAAAACACTCCCTTAGAATGCCTATGTCTCATGCAATATTTAGGGTATATTTATATTAAAAATTAGTTGTTGTTTATTTGAAATTCAAGTTTACTGATGCCCTGTGCTTTTATTCGCTAAATCCGTCAACTCTAGCCTGGAAGCTTCCTGTTTCTACCAAATGGATAATGCTAACTTACATGATGAACAGTATTCCTAAAATAAATAAGTAAATAAAATAAAACTAACATTGGGTCTGGAGATATCTCATCACGCACACACACGCCCACAAGCTCGCTCATCCCTGATAAACAATTCCTTTCTTGCCATCAATCTAGTAGGATAAATGAATGTAATTTCTGGAATCCTAAACAGTCTTTTATCAATGAACTACGCGCACGTCCTGAAAACGTACATGTTTTTAGGAGACTCGGGACCCAAAGGGAAAAAACCGCACAGTCCCTGTCCTGGGGTCACAGTCTAGCTTTGGTGCAGCAAGAAAAGAAAATGATTTATCTTAGTTGCGGCTTAGTACTTAGATGAGTACTGAAGAGGGTGGCAGCGAAGGGACAGAGCCAGAGGAGCCGGTCAAAGGGTGGGGGCGGGAAGAGGTGTGCATTCCCTTTGTAAACCGCAGGACGCCCCCTCCACCCTGCCCCTCCCTCCCGGACTCCGGATCGCTGGCGGGGCGGAGTCAGTGCCTGTCAGAGGCACGCCCCCTGGGGCACTATTTGGCCTTGGGTCTGAAATTGATTCTTTCTGGATTTCAGGGCAGCAGCAGCAGGCAAGAGCCCCTGCTGTCACTTCCAAGACTTTTATAGACTCTGACAGCAAAGGAAAGCTCCCTGTCTTTTGTCTTTTGTATTCTGTTTGTGTTCGGCCTCTAATCCACGTGGGGAATAACATGAAGGGGCCTGAAGGGGGAGGGGGGGTTGTTCCCTGGGCTGTGTGCAGACAGCGCGATCCTAGGAGGAAACTGTGAGGTCCCCTTGCCCCCAGGCCATCCTTTTTGATTTACACACTCTCTCTGGGATCTCCTTTGGAGGAAACGCTCTCTGGGCCCACCACCTGAGATCACCCAGGGTGTGCATGGGGTCACGGGTTGGGAGACCCAGAGAATTCCAGGGCAAGGGTGCTGCTCCCAGCCGCCCCCCTCCCCCCAGGCACTGCTAGCCTGTTGGGGGAAATGAGTAAGACAGGCAAGTGCAGAACCAGAGTTACAGATGTTAGTGCCTGTGGCTTCAGAGCAGGGCTGATGCCTCAGGCGTCTTCGGAGGACAAGAGGAGTAAGATTTCGAAGGAAAGCTACGAACCGGATGGGAGCCAGTATGGTGCCCCGGAAGGCGGAGGCAGAGGAAATGGAAGAAGTCCTATGAATGGCCAAGAGCAGTTGGGTTTCCCGAGTGCGTGTTTCGGAGTGTCTTCCACTACAGTGCCAATGGCCCCGGATGCAGGAAACTGAGGGGCAGCTGTGGTTGAGGGCTCCTGAACCTTGGGGGAATCGCATCACTAGGAGGGCTTGTTGACCTGCACGTTACTGGCCCACCCCCAGAGGTTCTGATGCAGCGCGTCTGGGGTGGGGCCAGGCATCTGCATTTCCAACAGGTTCCCAGGGAGGCTGGGGCTGGATGCTGCCCCAGCTTCCTGGCACTGGCTGTTTCCCAGACCCCTATTGGGCATAAAAGGTAATATTGGTGAATTGCCTATTTTCATGTTGTTTTGCTTGGCAGGAGGGGTGGAGGACGAAGATAGTTTTCCTGGTTTCTTTCTCCCATTGACTCAATCTTTGGAACTTCTCTTATCATTTCTTGGGTGCTACACCTACCCTCTCATCCTCACCGCCACCATTGGCGTCCCCTCTCCCAATTCACAGATACCCACGAGGATCTAGCAGGTCTAGATCATTCATAGTAGCCTGCTCTGCTCATCATCCCTCCAGTGAAGGTACCACTGGCAGATGAGAGTGCCCGATTTGGACAGTTTCTTAATGAAGCCTGAGGCTTAAATAGGTTCTTCCTGCCTCCCTCCCTCCACCCCCCCTCCCCCCAATCCCTTGGAACGACTTGGAATCACTGGAGTCCAAATAGAAAGAGCAAGGGAAGAGTTCACTTAGGTTTGGGGCTTCAGACCTGTCATCGTCTACAGATGGTCCCAGTATAACAGGCAGGTGCTAGGACTGAGAAGAGGAGTCATGCAGTGGGGTCTCCCCACGGAGGGGCAGGGGGGTGTGGAGCATCCAGCTCTAGGCCCTGGGAGGTGCTTGTGTTGTTGACTGGTGAACATATTAATAAGGGCCCTTTTTATTGATGTTTCAACTGCATAGCCTTTGTGGCGTCTTCTAATTTTTCTTTTTCTTTTTTTTTTTTTGGCCGTGGTTGTAAAAACCATCATGCCAATATATTACCCTGAAAAATCTGGAAAGGCACTGAGAGTGGGGAAGGAGATACTGAATGGTCACATCTGCTGTGACTTGGACAACATGGAGGAGGGCTTGTCTCTGCTTCAGCAGGAGAACCTTGGAGGTGGAGCGGCATTGCATGGTCTAGAAACCACCAGCTGGGGGGCTGCAAATGGAGGCTCTGATCTGGTGCAGGTCAGAAGGGATGAAGGACAGCGGCCTTACTTGCAGCAGCACTAGAAGAGGGGGAAAGACTTCTGTGAGCTGTCAGGAGTGCCATTAGTCGCGGTGGCACAGCCATCTGACAGGGCTTAGGGTCTAGGTGTGTGGGGTCAGGTAACCCAAGCCTCAGGGCATATTCACAGCCTTCCTGGGGGCAAGACAGGACAGGGGACCCCATTACCTGCTAGCGGGCAAGAACGCCTAACACTAAGAGGTCCAGATTCAACGTAGCCCTCAAGCCCTCAGCTTCTGCCAAGACTTCCCCCCTCTCTCCCCTTTCTTTGTTCCTCCTTTGCCCTCCACTGTCCCAAAAGGCAGGTAGCCTCCTGTCCTCTGGTGGAGTTTGTAGCAGGGCTGCAAGGGGGTTTATGAGAGAGAGCATCGTTTGCTTTAGGACTAAAATGGATTATATGTGGGTTTCTGGATCCTGTTGCTAATTTCAGACTCTCTTTTTATATTCCCTTCACGGATCACAGACGGAACATGGATTGAATGCAAATGGTAGGGAGCCACTGTCATTCTCCAAGTGGGAAGAGTTGTGTGTGGGAGTGGGGGACCTGAACTCTGGCCCCGCCATCTACACAACCCCACTTGTGAACTTAGGCAGCTCACAACACTGCCTCCCAGTTTCCTCGTCTTCCTGAAATGCTCACCTGTGGCTCCAAACCAAAGATGAAAACCATCTCAAGAAAGCTACCACTGAAGTCTTACTTTGTGATCTGGAGGGGTTAGGGGAACCCTCAGACTCTCCCTCAGGAGCACGTATTGATTTCTTAAGTTGGTTCACTGCACCGAAGAGATGGTATCATTGAGACCAATGGTTGGATTTGAACGGCGGAGTTTTAAACCTGGGACTCCAATGACTGGGTTTGAACGGCTGGACATCCGCCTGGGAGCCCTGAGGGTGGAGGGCTAGTGAGGGAGCTGGGGGGGTCAAGGAGCACCTGGGACTGAGATGGGGAATTGGGTGCTGAATGGTAAGTGGATTCAGCCTTCTTCCCTCCTCCTTCATGGTTCCCATGGAGGACCCTGCATGTGGGAGACACTGTCTACCCCATAACATGCATTGATTCTGAAATTTCATGTTCCTTGTTTTTATTAGTCAGCACACAAAATTGATAACGGAGCATCTAGACAACCACAATGAGTGGATGAATAATTCCAAGAAAAATCAGAATATATATACATATGTTTGGATAGCCTGTAAGTTTATTATGGGTGAATACATGATTCCTTTTCCACTTTTTCAAAGATTGAAAATAGGCCATGAACTCTGGCCCTTGAGCACTTCCAGGGCCTGGGAGGCTCAGGTTGGGAGGATGAATTTCTAGATTAGAATCAGGGAGGGGGATCCAGAGTGGTGCGTGAGGCTCCCATCTGGGCTGGACAGCGCGGGGGCTCCCGCGCCCTGAGCTCACCTCTAAGCTTCCCTACCCCATGGTCAGTGCAGGGCCACCGCTCCAGGATCCTCCTAGCAGCCAGCTGGCAGCCAGTCCTCCAGACTCATGCTTTTTCTACCTCGTCCCATGTCTTGGCATCGGCTCATCTCCCCAGATCCCTGACACAGGCTAATTGCTTGTAACAAAACTTGGCCTTAAAAATGTCAGGCATAATGGGAAGGGGGAGGAGGAGGAAAAAGGGAATCAAAACAACAAGAGGAATTTGGCAGAAGCCACCACAGAGGGTGCAGCCTCCAGGACCCCTGGGCCAGCCAGGTTCATTAACTGATCCGGATTTAGAAGGTCACCACCTTGCACAGCAGTGGCTCCAGCCCAGCGGCCCCCAGGTAGCAGCTGTCATGAGAACACCTTGGAAAGGGCAGGGAAGTGTCAGCAGGCCCCACTGCACTTCGGAGAGCTCCGAGGCCTGGCCAGGGTCTGCCCTCCTCCAAATGCCAAAGTAGAAACATTTATTAAGCCAGTTCCTTCCAGTCCACTGGGTCCACTGCTGACAGGAGGCAGGCTCCTTTGGAGGCCCGGCCTTGATTCTAGGAGGCCACAGGGCTCCCTCCTGACCATTCACCCCCCTGCTGCAGCTGCTCGGATGGGCAGAGCTAGAAGCTAAGAAATGGGAAGCATGACCATGGATTTGGCCCCAGAAACCCTGTTTTCAGTACTTTGCTTATTGCTGTTTTTAGACCTCTCCTTTTCAGTCATTTAAAAACCAGTAACAATGAGGTTTGGCTTCTAGAGTGTTTGCACTCTTCAGCTGAAAGGTCTGGCTGAGGGCACTGCCCCAGGCAAAGTGATGCTGGGCTTCCTGCCCAGCTGTGGGGCCTCCCTTGGCCTTTCCGCCCCTCTGGCTGCAGAGCCCCACTCCCTGACCTCCTCCACCCCAGCTCAATGCTGCCCTTGGGCTGTGTGAGTCCCCATGCGGGGCCAGTGTGTGTGCGGTTTCTGGTCCTCCCCTTCCAAATATCAAAATCAATCATTTATGAGGTCAGCTCCTCGCCTCTCTATCGAGGTCCCCTGGTATGTTCAGAGGCCAGACTTTGCACACAACTAAACCCACAGAGCTTGTGTTCTGGGGTCCCAAACAGGCAGCCTGGAGGGAAAAAAGCCAGATGGCCTGGCTTCTCTTCCTGTCTCTGCACCTTCTAGCTGTGTGACCTTGGACAAGTCACTTCACCGCCCTATACCTCAGATTCCTCATCTGTAGAGCAGAGAGTAGAGTACCTACCCTCATGGGATTCCTGTGACAAATAAGTAAGTGAATACAATGTAAAGCACTTTGAACCTTGCCTGACACACAGTAAAGTTGATGTGAATATATTAGTGTCACAATTCCTTCATTTGCTGTTTGAAATCTTTGTACTCATGCCCTAAATGACAGCTCTTCTTTCCCTAAAAACCCACTACTGGGAGAGGATCTGAATGAACAGCATCATCCAGAGGGGGTTTCTGATCACCTACTATGTAGGGTTAGGTACTGCGTACACAAAAAGGAAGAGGTCGGACGACCACCATTGCACCTCCCAAATGGAAGTGGATTTCCAACTGAGGATGTTGGCAAGCATTTGTTCCAGAGAGCTCCGTGGGTGGTGGATGATACCAAGGGCCACAGGGCAGGAACGGTGAAGGGCTCAATCCTGTTGCTGCCAAGGGCTGGAGCCAGGCCCTCCTGACCACAAATGTGGGGTTTGGGCTGCTTTTTTATAAAAGTGAAAGAAACTTAAGAGACATATCAGTTAAATCCAATATCTGGACCTGGTTTGGATCTTGTTTGAACAAAACAACTATAAAACCACATTTTTGAGACAAGTGGGAAAATGTGATCATAGGCTGGTTGTTAGGGGGTGATAACTGTATTGTGTGTCATTTTTCAAAAAGTCTTTCTTACATCCGGATGGCCAACAGGCACATGAAAAGATGCTCAACGTCGCTCCTCATCAGGGAAATACAAATCAAAACCACACTCAGATATCACCTCATGCCAGTCAGAGTGGCCAAAATGAACAAATCAGGAGACTATAGATGCTGGAGAGGATGTGGAGAAACGGGAACTCTCTTGCACTATTGGTGGGAATGCAAATTGGTGCAGCCACTCTGGAAAACAGTGTGGAGGTTCCTCAAAAAATTAAACATAGACCTACCCTATGACCCAGCAATAGCACTGCTAGGAATTTACCCAAGGGATACAGGAGTGCTGATGCATAGGGGCACTTGTACCCCAATGTTTATAGCAGCACTCTCAACAATAGCCAAATTATGGAAAGAGCCTAAATTTCCATCAACTGATGAATGGATAAAAAAATTGTGGTTTATATACACAATGGAGTACTACGTGGCAATGGGAAAGAATGAAATATGGCCTTTTGTAGCAACATGGATGGAACTGGAGAGTGTTATGCTAAGTGAAATAAGCCATACAGAGAAAGACAGATACCATATGGTTTCACTCTTATGTGGATCTTGAGAAACTTAACAGAAACCCATGGGGGAGGGGAAGGAAAAAAAAAAAAAAGGTTAGAGTGGGAGAGAGCCAAAGCTTAAGAGACTCTTAAAAACTGAGAACAAACTGAGGGTTGATGGGGGGTGGGAGGGAGGGAAGGGTGGGTGATGGGTATTGAGGAGGGCACCTTTTGGGATGAGCACTGGATGTTGTATGGAAACCAATTTGACAATAAACTTCATATATTGAAAAAATAAATAAATAAATAAAATTATAATAGGAAAAAAAAGTCTTTCTTAATTAGAAGTATACACTTAGATGCTTGTAGATGAAATGATATAATGTCTGGAATTCGTTTTTCCAGCTTATTGAAGTATGATCCGCAAATAAATTGCATATATTTAGGTTGTACAATGTGATGACTTCAAATACCTATACCTTGTGAAATGATTACCACGATCAAGTTAATTAACATATCCATCATCTTACAGTTACCTTTTCTGTGTGTGTGGACATTTTAAGTGTGACAACTTTTAAGATCTACCCTCTTAACAATTTTCAAGTATATAAGAGAGTGTTATTAACTGTAGTCACCATGCTGTACATTAGATCCCCAGAACTTATTCATCTTGTAGCTGAAGTCTGTACCCTTTGACCAACATCTCCCCATTTCCCCCACCGCCTCACCCCTGGTACTACCATTCTAGTCCTATTTCTATGAGTTCAACTTTGTTAGATTCCACATATAAGTGACATCATGCAGTATTTATCTTTCTGCATCTGGCTTATTTCATTTAGCATAACGTCCTCCAGGTTCATCCATGTTGTTACAAATGGCAGGATTTCCTTCTTTTTTATGATTGAATAATATTCCATTGTATATCTACACTGCATTTATCCATTCATCCTTTGACAGGCACTTAGGTTGTTTTCATATCTTGGCTATTGTGAATAATGGTTGTAATGAACAACAAACATTGGAGAGCAGATATCTCTTCGAGATACCGATTTCATTTCCTTTGGAAATATACCCAGAAGCAGGATTGCTGGATCATATGGTAATTATATTTTTGATTTTTTTGAGGAACCTCCATACTGTTTTTTATAGATGCTACACCATTTTTGCATTCCCACCAAGAGGTGCAGGGTGCCAATCTCTCCACTTCCTCAACAATGATTGCTGTCTTCTGGTTATTGTTGTTGTTGATGATGATGTTTTGATAATAGCCATCCCAACAGCTGTAAGATGACCTCTCATTCTGGTTTTAATTTGCATTTCCCTGATGATTAGGAATGTCGAATTTCATATACTTGTTGGCTATCTGTATGTCTTCTTCGGAAAAATGTTAATTCAGGTCCGTTGCCCATATTTTAGACAGATTATTTGTTATTCTGTCATTGGGATGTAGGAGTTTCATCTGGAATTTGCTCTAGGAAACTCCCCTAGGTGATGAGGAAGAACGTAGATAAAAAAAGACTGATCCAGCATGGATAATTATTGAAGCTTGGCGACAGCTACAGGGGGATTTATTTTACTTTTCTCTCTTTTTTTGGAATCAGTTTGAGAATTTCCATAATAAAAAGTTGACACAAAAAGACAGTGAACCTCATTAAATATAGTCAACTGATCAGAGGAGCAAAGGCAGTCTCTTCAAAAAATGGGCTGGAACATCTGCACATCCACATACAAAAAAAAAAAAAATGAATCCAGACATAGACCTAACACCCTCCGCAAAAATTAACTCAAAACAGATCAGAGACCTACATATAAAACACAAAGCTATAAAACTAGAAGATAACAAAGGAGAAAACCTGGATGACCTTGCGTGTGGTGATGATGCCTTTTAGAGACAACACCAAAGACACGATCCATGAAAGAAATAATTGGTAAGCTGAACTTCATCAAAAATGAAAACTTCTGCTCTGCAAAAGACAACATCAAGAGAATTAGAAGACAAGCCACAGACTAGAAGAAAATATTTACAAAACACACATCTGATAAGGATGATGAGGATGTCAGCTATCCAAAATATACAAAGAACTCTAAAAACTCAACAACGAAAAAACAAAGAACTCAATTAAAAAAATGGGTCAGAGACCATAACAGATACCTCACCAAAGAAGATATACAGACGCAAATAAGTGTACAAAAAAGATGCTCCACAGCATAGGTCATTAGGGAAATGTGAACTAAAACAACAATGAGATGCCACTATGCATCAATTAAAATGGCCAGGATCCAAAACACTGAGAACAACCAAATACTGGCGAGAATGTGGAGCACAACAGAAACTCTCATACACTGCTGGGGGGAATACAAAATGGTACAACCACTGTGGAAGACAGTTCGGTTGCTTCTTACAAAACTAGACATACTTTTACCATATGACCCAGCATTCATGTTCCTTGGTATTCATCCAAAGGAACTGAAAACTTATGTCCACATAAAAACCTATACCCGATGCTTATAGCAGCTTTATTTATAGTTGCCAAAATTTAGGAGCAACCAAGATATCCTTCAATAGGTGAATGGACAACTAAAACTATGGTACATCCAGTCAATGGAATATTATTCATTACTCTGAATATTATTCCAAAAAGAAATGAGCTATCAAGCCACGAAAGGACAGAGAGGAAACTTAAAAGCATATTACTAAGTGAAAAAAGGCAATGTGAAAAGGTAGCTGCTGTATGATTCCAACTATATGACATTCTGGAAAAGGCAAAACTACACAGACAGTAAAAAGATCAGGGTTTGGGGCGCCTGGGTGGCGCAGTCGGTTAAGCGTCCGACTTCAGCCAGGTCACGATCTCGCGGTCCGTGAGTTCGAGCCCCGCGTCAGGCTCTGGGCTGATGGCTCGGAGCCTGGAGCCTGTTTCCGATTCTGTGTCTCCCTCTCTCTCTGCCCCTCCCCCGTTCATGCTCTGTCTCTCTCTGTCCCAAAATAAATAAAAAACGTTGAAAAAAAATTAAAAAAAAAAAAAAGATCAGGGTTTGCCAGGGTGGGCTGGGGGTAGGGAGATGAATAGGCTGAGCACAGAAAAATTGTACAGCAGCAAAAATAGTCTATATGGTATAATAATAATGGACACATGATGTCATCACATATATATCCAAACCCATGGAACATAAGAATGAACCCTAAGGTAAACTATAGACTCGGGTGATTGTGATGTGTTCGTGTAGGTTCATCCACATTACCACTGTACCAATCTGGTGAATGGCATTGGTAATGGGGGAGCCTGTACATGCATGAGGTCAGGAGGTATACGGGAAACCTCTGTACCCCCTTCTCAATTTTGTTGTAAATTTAAAACTGCTCCCCACCCCCCAATAAAAATGAATCAATAAAGTCTAAAAAAACACCCACAGTGGAGAGGCAGCTGCTTTGGATCCGACAGGACCTTGCCGTTCACAGCTTGTCCCAGTGGCCCCAGCCACATCCTCTGTGCCCTTGGCATGGAGAGGGCATACTTCAACAGCCATACTGGTGGCAATAGGAACCAGAAATTCATCTTTTTGAGGGAGATCTGCAGGGAAAACCTGGAAACAAAGGGTCTATTTCTCTTGTTTCCATGCACATGTTCTCACCCCTCTGACCAGTCACTGCGAAGGCCTCTTGGCCAAGGAATTTCTCTTGACAGCCTCAAGCTGCGTGGGGAAATGCTTTCTGTTGCCTTAAGAGGCCTCTGTGTCCCTTGGCCCCTGTGTCGCTCAGCTCCTTTGCCATGCTATTTCCAGAAAAGCCTGTTTGTGGGAGAGATCCGGCCTGCTGCAGCCCTGAAAGGGTCTGAGGAATATGTTGCAGCTTCGTCCCTGAACACCTGTAAGACTGCTGTCTCTTTCCTGTCGTTGGCATGGCATCCTAGATGGTGATCATTCTCCCAAAACATGTCTGCAAAGTCACCAGAGCTCACTTCCTTCTCCCTGCCTCCTCTCAAGCTCTCTCCGCAGCTCTCTCTCAAGCCAGGTGGGAGCCTGGGAGAACAGTTGGTGGTCCCCATTGTGGAAAAGCCAAGAGGGCCCTGCTGGGTCGTGGGGAGGGCACTGGAGTAGAGATCAGGAGCTCTGGGATCCAGAAGCAGTTCCTCCCTTATCTGGTTTGCGTCATCCAAGATTATTCCTTTTATCTCTTTTGAATCCAACTGTTCCCATTTAGGGCACTGAGCTCCCAAAGTCAAATATTTCCTCCTTTCTGAGAGTGACTGTCACATTTCCATTTGAGTGAGAGCCCCTAGAATGGCCGCTACTGGTCACACGAGCCCACAAAGATCTGATCTCTCTGCAGTAACGCCCAGCGGTGCAGGGAACAGCCTCAGAGCTCCTCACTGGCTGACCGCAGCCCCTGTAGCACTGTGCCCAGCTGCCACAGGGTCTCCCCACTGCAGCCCTTTGGGAGTGGAGCTGAGTGGTAGGCAGGTTAACACTGCCCCTTGTGCATGTGAGGGATGGGATGCAGTTTCGAGTCTGTATTCTAGAACCTTCGAAGGAAGCCTCAGAATGCTGGCAAAGCTTCTGGGAGGCCTGTCACTTGCCAATCAGCTAGCCGTCTGGAATCTTTCCCATGTACCTCTAATTCTGGTCTCTCCTCACCAGCCCCAAGTAGGGGAGGGCATGGGATAGAAGGGAACAAATGTCTGGTTGGAGTCCTTCCTGAGTAGCCCCTGGCACTCTGTCCCCGGTCCCTCTGGCCTCAGT
The DNA here is from genome assembly GCF_022837055.1 of Prionailurus viverrinus. Taxonomy (NCBI): domain Eukaryota; kingdom Metazoa; phylum Chordata; class Mammalia; order Carnivora; family Felidae; genus Prionailurus; species Prionailurus viverrinus. Next base: position 77,283,906 of record NC_062572.1, read on the forward strand.
GGAGGGGTCCTCTGGGTGTCCACCACGGTCTCTATCCAGACTCAGTTCAGCGTGGTGTTTAAGAGGAAGGTTATGGAGCCTCTGGAGTCAAACTGCCTGGGCCACTCCCAGTTTAGCCACTGTAGTCTTGTGTGTGAGGACCAGTTATTTCCCCTTGCTGGGCCTCAGTTTCCCCATTTGTGAAGTGGGGGTACATTTTTTGGTGAAAATTAGATGAGTCAGGCTCTCATAAAAGTGCCTGGCACAAACGAGGGCTCCATAGCTATCATTTACGGCTACAATGATGGGCTGCTGGCCCACCGCACTGTGATTTCCTGTGGACTCTGGAGGACGGGGCAGGGTGGGGATTACTGTGTGGTTGCGGGGAGAGCTGCAGGACTGTCAGCCATTTCGCTAGCTCACAAACAGGGAGGAAGCCTGTGTCCTCGGGTCTATCCAGTACCCCCCTGGGAAGCAGCTCTGGCCTCATGTGTGCTCTTTGGGGGCTCCCCTTATACCCTTCCTTGGCCAGAAGTCCTAGGGCTGAGTTAAGAGAAGCCAAGATCTTTCTGCTGCCCCACACCTACCTGCTGCCCTTGGCCTGCTCCCTTAGAGAGTAAGAGAGTTAAGAGAATAAGGCAGGGGGCAAACCCAGTTTTGCCTGGAGGTAAATTCGTTCCCTTGAATGCCTCATTTTTTGAGCGCCTACTATGCACTCCCACTTGGCCAGGTGCTGGGGACCCCAGACAGTGAAAGACAGAGATTCAGTCTCCTCCTGGCCTCAAGGCTCCTTCTCATTCTCTGGCCTAACCCTCTCCTCTCCACGTATGTGTCAAGCACCCTCTTGCCCCAGGGCCTTCACCTCTCTCTTCCCTTAGCTTGGAACCTTCCTCCTCTCAGATACACACACAAGCCTCTTTCCCTGGCTTCTTTCAAGTTCATGCTCCAATGTCATCTCCTCAGGGAAGCATTCTCTGATCTCACCGTTTAAATCAACCCAACATTCTGTATACTTTTTCTCTGCCCTTTGGTCTTCCCTGAGCTTATCGCTACTTGACATTATCTTATGTATTTGTGTAATATTTTTTTTTCCCGTCTTTCCCAGACTTGCATATGTATGAGGTGTTCTTGAACTTTTTGTGTTCCACGACCCCATTGGCAAACTGGTGAAGCCTATGAGTCTCTTTTCAGAATAAAGTGTTATAAATGCATAAGATACAGTGCAGCATATTTACAAAGGAAACCAAGTATATTGAAATATGGTTATTAAAATACTAAAAGGCAGTTTACAGAATGGGAGAAGATATTTGCAGATGATATATCAGATAAAGGGTTAGTATCCAAAATATAAAAAGAACTTATCAAACTCAACACCCAAAAAACCACATAATCCAGTGAAGAAATGGGCAAAAGACAGGAAGACACTTTTCCAAAAAAGATATCCAGATGGCTAACAGACACATGAAAAGATGCTCAACATCACTCATCATCAGGGAAATACAAATCAAAACCACAATGAGATACCACCTCACACTTGTCAGGATGGCTAAAATTAACAACTCAGGAAACAAAAGATGTTGGTGAGGATGCAAAGAAAGGGGAACACTTTTGTGTTGTTGGTGGGAATGCAAAGTGGGGCATCCACTCTGGAGAACAGCATGAAAGTTCCTCAAAAAATTAAAAATAGAGCTGCCCTAGGTCCAATCAATTGCATTCCCAGATATTTATCCAAAGGATACAAAAATGCTGATTCAAAGGGGCACATGCACCCCAATGTTTATAGCAGCATTGTCAACAACAGCCAAAGTATGGAAAGAGCCCAAATGTCCATCAACTGATGAATGGATAAAGAAGAAGTGGTATATATATATATATATATATATATATATATATATATTTGTGTGTGTGTATATATATGTGTATATATATACATTGTGTGTGTGTGTGTGTATATATATATACACACACACACATATATATATATATATATATATATGATGGAATATTACTCCATAATCAAAAAGAATGAAATCTTGCTATTTGCAACAATGTAGATGGAACTAGAGTGTATTATGCTAAGTGAAATAAGTCAGTCTGAGAAAGAAAAATACAATACGATTTCACTCATATGTGGAATTTAAGAAACAAAACAGATGAACAGAGGGAAAGGGAAGGAAAAATAATATAAAAACAGAGAAGGAGGAAAACCACAAGAGATTTACATACAGAGAACAAACTGAGGGTTGCTGGAGGGAAATGGGTGGGGGGATGGGCTAAATGGGTGATGGGCATTAAGGAGGGCACTTGTTGGGATGAGCACTGGGTGTTATATGTAAGCGATGAATCACTGGGTTCTACTCCTGAAACCATTATTATATTATATGTTAACTAACTTGGATTTAAAAGCAGGAAAGAGTAGCCAATGGAAAAAAGACAGTCTCTTTAGCAAATGGTGCTGGGAGAACTGGACAGCAACATGCAGAAGAGTGAAAACTAGACGACTTTCTTACACCATACACAAAAATAAACTCAAAATGGATGAAAGACCTAAATGTGAGACAGAAAACCATCAAACCCTAGAGAAGAAAGCAGGCAACAACCTCTTTGACCTCAGTCGCAGCAATTTCTTGCTCAACGCGTCTCCAAAGGCAAGGGAATTAAAAGCAAAAATGAACTATTGGTACCTCATCAAAATTAAAACTTCTGCACTGCAAAGGAAACAATCAACAAAACTAAAAGGCAACCGACAGAATGGGAAAAGATATTTGCAAATGACATATCAGATAAAGGGCTAGTATCCAAAATCCATAAAGAACTTACCAAACTCAACACCCAAAAAACAAATAATCCTGTGAAGAAATGGGCAGAAGACATGAATAGACACTTTTCCAAAGAAGACATCCAGATGGCTCATCCAGATGAGTGCTCAAAGTCACTCATCATCAGGGAAATACAAATCAAAGCCACAATGAGACACCACCTCAGACCAGTCAGAGTGGCTAAAACTAACAACTCAGGAAATAACAGATGTTGGCGAGAATGCGGAAAAAGGGAACCCTCTTGCACTGTTGGTGGAAATGCAAACTGGTGCAGCTGCTCTGGAAAACAGCATGGAGTTTCCTCAGAAAATTAAAAATAGAACTACCCTATGACCCAGCAATTGCACTACTTGGTATTTATCCAAAGGATATAGTAGTGCTGATTCATAGGGACACATGTACCCCAATGTTCACAGCGCTTTCAATAATAGTCAAATTATAGAAAAAGCCCACATTTCCATCAATGGATGAAAGGATAAAGAAGATGTGGTTTATATATACAATGGAATACTACTTGGCAATGAGAAAGAATGAAACCATGCCATTTGCAGCAACGTGGGTGGAACTGGTAGGTATTATGCTGAGTAAAATAAGTCAGCCAGAGAAAGACAGATATCTTATATTTTCACTCATATGTGGATCTTGAGAAACTGAACAGAAGACCATGGGGGAAGGGAAGGGGAAAAAAAGTTACAGAGAGGGAGGGAGGCAAACCATAAGAGACTCTTAATACAGAGAACAATCTGACGGTTGGTGGGGGAGTGGGGGAGGAGGAAAATGGGTGATGGGCATTGAGGAGGGCCGTTGCTGGGATGAGCACTGGGTGTTGTATGTAAGCGATGAATCATGGGAATCTACTCCCAAAACCAAGAGCACACTGTATACACTGTATGTTAGCCAATTTGATAGTAAAATAAATAAATAAATAAATAAATAAATAAATAAATAAATAAATTTTTGAAAAGGCAAAAAAAAAAAAACCAAAGAACCCTCAAATTTATGATATAGGAATATATATGCTTCTTTAATAACACATAAAATAACAGTATCTAACATGGTCTGCCAACTCCCTAATTTTGTAGTAATACTATTTCTAATAAATATTCCTGGATATCTGCAATAACTGTAATGTGATATTAAAATATTTCTATTGGTGACAAAGCCACAGGTACTATTAATAAGAGTATGGTCTGTTGCCTACATTCATAATTGAAGGAAATGCTAAATATTAGTTACTTTAGTGAAAATAAAGATGCATTTTTTTCCCCTCATCTGAGTTCACAGATTCACTGAGTTCTTAAACTCTGGTTAAGCTCTTTAGACCACAGATACTGGTTTCTCCTACTAGCTCTAAAAACCATGCTGGGCATATTATAGCTACTCGATAAACATTCTTAGCAGCAAAAAATAAAAAGCCCATGTTACAATCTCATAGTTAAAAGGTTAAAGTTTGTTCCCTAGTCTTTAATAATAAAATGATAGCAACAACTAGAATTCAATTATTTTTGCTATGTGTCAGACACTGTTTTACGGACATTTAATTTTTCCCATTTAATTCTTCCAACAACTCTGAGACATGTACTATTTTGTTTGTTTGTTTGTTTGTTTGTTTAAGTAATCTCTACACTCCATGTGGGGCTCAAACACACGACTCTGAGATCAAGAGTCACATACTCTACTGACTGAGCCAGCCAGGTACCCCAAAGTATGTGCTGTTAATATTCCCTTTCTATGGTATGGAAACTGAGCCAAATAGAGTTCAAATAGTCTGTTCAAGGCCACACAGCTGGTGTTAGACCTCTGATCTGCCTGTGTCCAGCATAAGTTTCAGCGATTGAGATAGTTTCCTCTGGTGTCTCAACCCTGGGACTTTGTCTTTGGCCTCAGTTCTAAAGGTCCAGCCTTGGTCCCCTCCCTTGGATAGGCCTCTCTTCAGACCAGCTCTCTTCCATCCTTGTCTTCTCAGAGGGGCTGGGGTGCTATCTTCAGAATCTCAGCTACCCCTGGCTTCATACAACCACCTCAAAACTAATGACCACTAGGTCGGTATCTCCAGGACTGATTTCTACCCTCCAAATCTCCATGTCCACCTGCCCACTGGACACCTCCCCTTGATGTCCTTCATGCCCATCTATGTCAATATAAGGTTCATCTGTGTGAGGACTTTCCTGACCCTTCCCAGATAGATCTGCCAGACTTACCACCACCCCAGTAATACTGTGTTACCCAATTCATTACATGCCTACTTCTCCTTACCGTTCTGACAGCTCCCTGGGGACAGGGACTATTTCTACTTTGTCTCTAAATCCCTAAGACTTAGAGCAATGCCTGACACAGCAGGTGCACTATGGATGCTTACTGAATGGGTAAACTCATGAATGAATAAATAAGTGAATGATTTATACTCATGAACATACTTAACAATTTGACTACTGTGTTTATTATTATTCACATACAACCAAGAGTCTGGTACTATTACATGACTCAAGATAAATGGATTCTGACAATTGCAGGAAAGGATAGAGTTCCTCTTTATCTCGAAGCTTGAAGTCAGTCTTAGCAGTAAAAATACACAGAACTAGATCACAACAGGGTATGATAGCTATTTGTTTCAGTTCCTCAAATCAATTCAAACCCCGTTAATACTTAATTTAATTCCCTGACTTTTTTTTCCC